>NW_028073511.1:600000-1109419 GCF_014824575.4 Sturnira hondurensis | reverse complement strand
ATGTTCATAGCAGCACAATTTACAATAGCCAAGAGTTGGAAGCAACCTAGGTGCCCGTCAGTAAATGAATGGATCAAAAAACTATGGTACATATACACAATGGAATTTTATGCTGCAGAAAGAAAGAAGGAGCTCCTACCTTTTGCAACATCATGGATGGAACTGGAAAGCATTATGCTGAGTAAAATAAGCCAGGTGTTGAAAGACAAATACCATATGATCTTACCTTTAACAGGAAGCTAAACAACAAAACAAACAAGCAAGCAAAATATAACCAAAGACACCGAAATAGAGAACAGGCTGACAGTGACCAGAGGGGAGAGGGAAGGGAACTGAAATTTTAGGGGAGGGATTTAGAGGAACATATATATAAAGGATACATGGACAACAACTGAGAAGGGTGGAAATGGGAGGGAGGGGGGAGCACGGGGGTGGTATAGGATGGGAGTAATAGAAGACTGTACTTGAAAAATAATTAAATTAAAAAATTGGGAAAAACCATTATAAAGCCATATGATGGAATAGTATTTGGTAATAAAAAGGAACAGATTTCTGATTCATGCCACAATAGGAAAAAACAACAAGAACTTTATGTTAAGTAAAAGAATATAGACACAAAACAGCACATAGTATAGTATTCCATTTATAGGAAATATCCAGAAAAGGCAAATTTATAAAGACAGAAAGCAGATCGGTGGTTGCCTTGCACTAGGGGAGGAATGGGGACTAATTGAAAATGGGCTCAAGAGAACTTTTGGGGTTAATGGAAATGTTCTAAAAGAGTTACATTTATAATGATTGCACAACCCTTTAAATCTACTAAAATTATTGAATTATACACTTAACAATTGGTGAATTTTGTGGATATAAATTATGGTATGCAAAACTGTTTAGAAAAAAAAAGTGACTTTCCTTCCTCTTTCCTTCTTCCCAACTTCAAATCTGGGATGAGGATGAGAGCCAGAAGGAGTGAGGCCAGGAAGAGAGAAGGATGCTAACCACATCCTTTCCCCAAAGGCAGGCAGGCAATCAGACTGCAGCCAGTTTAGCTGGAGGGAGGGTGAGGGTCAGAGAAGAAGGGAGCGTTACTCCAAATATAAATTGAAGTGCTGATTAACATACAGTATTTAAACCTACTCCACGTTTTACAACCTAACATGTTTGTAGAACTTTGTATTGCCTACTAATGAATAGAAAAGTCATAGGGCCTGAGATTTTATCTAGTAGCAGGGAAAGGGGTAGCAGGAGACAAAGATCAAGTTGATTTCACCATCACCCCCCATGACAACTAATTTCTTAGTGTCTGGTGACACCAAGATAAGAACACAGTAACAAAGACAAATTGAGAAATATAACAAAGTGTAGAGTCAAAGTGTTTGGGGAGCAGAAGAGCTTTGAACTCAGAATCATTTAGACTTGGCTTTGAGTCCTGTTTTGGCTATTTAATAGTTAGGTGACTTTGGGAATGTCCCTTAACCTATCTGATTTCAAATTAATCATCTTCAAATTAACAGTAGTAATGTCTACCTCAAGGAGTTACTATAAGAATGAAGTGGAGTAATGAATAAAAAAGAACTTTGAGAGAGGACGTATCAGTTCGATCAGCCAGGGTTCTTCACTCAGGGAAGATGAGCCACTATGAGTGAGAGGAGGGGTAGAAGATAAGAGATTTTTTAAGGGATGAGACCTAACATTGAGGCTGGTGATGCAATCTTTCTAAGACCATCACTTCTGTATCTCAGGTCGAGCGCAAAGTTACCAGAGCTAGAAGTTGTGAAGGGACGATGGATGGGAACTGGGGAGACTGAGGTTTAGCTGAAACCTAGAACAGCAGACCAGACCATGTCTCTCTCTTATCACTGCTGCTGTTGATGACCCTAGTGGCCTGCAGAATTAGCTGGTACCTTTGCCACACAACTTCACATATACCTGGTCCAAGATTCAGAGAAGGAAGGATATCTGTTGGGAGCTGGTAGATTGTGTCCAGCGTCCATCCCTTATCAATAGCATGAATCAGCAGGTCAATCACAACATGCGTGAGTTTCAGTAGTGCCTGCTGTGCAACAACCTTCAGAGCATAACAAAGTAACTATATAGCTTCACATCTGCCTTTAAAATCTTATGAATACTTCTCTTGTGGCCGTCCTTGACGTGAACAAGGCAGAGAAGAGAATTCTGGAAACAGTTTCAGCTTAGCTAAGTGGATAGAATAAAATATACCACAGCCCATCCATGAAAACTTGACACCACACACATTTGTTTTAGTCGTATTTAACATCAAAAAAAGACACAACAGCAAGATCACGCCTTGCCTCACATGATGCAACAATCTCATGTACTACCAAAAGCAGTAATCTACTCAGTAAAAGAGGAAACAAAATTCTTTTGTCCATCTTTGGGCAATGTTCATTCCTCTCCAACTGAGTCATACTCATCTGCTGATATCTTGTAGATTAACTGCTAAAATATAAAGTTCACTACTATTATCACATCTTATTTTTGATGGTAAATAAATGGCAAAGGAAAAGAAGAAAAATCAGTTAATATGGTCCTAGCAAAATAAGAAAGAAATATTCATAACTATTATAGTCCTTATTTCTGCAACTGGTCATATTGTTGTAGCTTGTACTTATAATTACCTTCTTCTACTATTCCCTTTGCCCTCAATAAGCATCTTTAGGTAACTATGATTTCCTACCTGATGGAAATGACCCAACTTTTACCCCTCAAGAGCTTGGACTGCTAGCAGGCCAGCCTGCTCTAGACTGCTGTAGTTTATCTTTGACTTTTATCACTGGACATTGGAGAACTAACAGATGCCACCAGGAATCTCCTAAATTCCAGATATACTAGAACATTTCTCCTCACCTTCATTGTATAACAGCAAACAATTTTCCCTTAATAAAATCACCTACACTGATACAATAGTCCCTCCTTTGTCTGTTGGTTCCCTAGCACGAAGAGCCCAGAGAGGTCAGGAAGAAGTTCCAGCTTCTAGTTTAATGGACTCATTGCTGTGGTCGATGGATTTCTTCTTCGAAAACGATGCTCTTTAGACAAGAAGATCCCAAAATACAGAGACACTAGTGGAAATAGTGAGAGAACTCACTCCCATTTCCACTCCTTGATTTGAGAGCCCATGAATCCTGACTGTGAGGGAAGGAGCACCATATCTTCATCACTGATTCAGAACACATGACTCATTCTGTAGCACATTGCCCCAGCTCTTCAAGGTATTGCCACACAACTGGTATCATGACCATATCTTCAAAAGGCCATTCCACAATTTTAGCACGTCAGCTGCTTCAGAGTGATGAAAAACATGATAAGATCAGGAAAAATCCATGAGCATGAACTCATTACTATACTTCATTGGATGTAAAATGAGTTCTGTGGTCAGAAGCATCACTGGACTAAATACCATGGGGCTGACTAAGACATTCTGTACATCCACATACAGTGGTTTTCACAGAAGCATTGTAAGCAGGCAAATCTATATTCAAAGAAAGTATCTGAAAGCAGCCTACTATAATTGACCTGCCACCAGGTGGCTGGCTGATTCCTCATTCCTCCCCCCAAAATGGTGAACTCTCAAGGGCTCATTGTTGGTCTCTATTAGTGACATATTGGGCACTCAACAATGGCTGTAGCCAGATCAGCCTCGGTGAGTGGAAGTCAATGTCGCTGAGGCCATGCATAACCTCCATTCCTGTCACCACAGCCACTTTGTTCACAAGCCAGTTGGTCAAGGAAAGGTGGCTAGGGAGAGAGGCTGTCTGATATCCAGATGAGTCACCTTGTCTACCAAATTATTAAGCTCCTCCTCTGCTCAGATCACTCTTTGTTGGGCAGAGATACAAATATCTTTATATTATGTGCCCATTCAGAGAAATCTATTCCTATACCGCTTCCCCACAACTCCTTGTTAGCAATTTTCCAAGTCCTTGGCCTCCCAGTCAACCCATTAGCTACTGTGCATGAATCAGTGTAGATCCCAACATTTAGCTATGTCTTCCTCCTGGCAAGATGAACAATTCTGTTCACTGGAGGGATGTTCATTCAACACTGTCCTTCATGGACACTGTGGGGTGGGGCTATAGTTTTATAGCCATCCCTTTTCAGGTTGTGTTTGTATCTCACAGATAATCACCTAAATCATGTCTGACTCTTTTTTAAGTCACCTGGTCATACAAAATTCAGATGCAGCCATAGATACAGTTTAAGCCACGTGGCAGAGACAGAACTGGTTATATAATTTGTGGAGACCAGAGAAAAATGAAAATCAAGGACCCCTTGCTCAAAAGTTAAAGATTTCAAGACAGTGACAGCAGAGGATTAAACTAAATGTGGGTCTCTTCTGAACATGAGCCGTGGAAGAATGTCCATAAGTATGGGCCATGACATTTACACTACCTGTTCATGGAATTTACTTGTTCTTTGGGGCAGGAGTCCCCAGCCTCAGGCCCAGACCAGCACCAGTCCAGGCCTGTTAGAAACCAGGCCACACAGCAGAGGTGAACTTAAATATAACCTGCTGGAATCATCCTGTAACCATCACCCACCCCCTGGTCTATGGAAAAATTATTTTTCACAAAACCAGTCTCTGGTGCCAAAAAGGTTGGGACCACTGCTTTAGGGCTTGTTTGAGCCCAGTTTTATGTACATCGCTTTCACTTGATGATAGAGTGAGGCATGCATGCCTAACTTTATATATATTTTTAAAGATTTTATTGATTTATTTTTAGATGGATGGGAAGAGAAGGAGAGAGGGAGAGAAACATCAATGTGTGGTTGCCTCTCATGCACCACCTACTGGACACCTGGCCCTCAGTCCAAGCATGTGCCCTGACTGGGAATAGATCCAACAACCCTTTGGTTCACAGGCTGGCACTCAATCTACTGAGCCACATCAACCACGACTAACTTTATTTTTTAATGTTTCAGATACCTGACACCTAGTTCATAATGGGGCTGCTCAAATTACATGGTAACTTGGTGGCCCATGGTCACATATATTTAGCATCTACTAAGGCCTGGGAGCAAGTCAAAGCTGTTTCTCAAAGGAGAATAAGTATTAATATAGGATGGCATATCTGCTCAAAATGTTGATGGTCTTTGCTGTGAATTCACTGACTAGGACCTGCGAAGGGCCCTTCACACAAACATCTCAGTCTGCCACAGACACTTCATGCACCACTGCATGTGCTGGACCAGACAGCCTACATGGCAAAGCGGTTTCTACAGCAGCTTGGATCTGTTGAGGCACCCTCTCTCATTCTGGGTCCCATTCAAAACTGTGCAAGCATGAGTTGAGAAATCATACAAGCTATATTCATTCAACATAGGCCACAAATGTGTCCACAAAGTGGAACAGACCAGAACATATGACTAAATCCATTGATTCCATCATCATCACAGAAAAATCGCTCCTGGGACATGGTCTGTTGGTGTTTGGTGAGTAGCACTGGATTTCTTGAACAGAAATGTTAAGATGCTAAAAGCCTGGAAGTCCATCTAGTACAGTGGTTAAGACTGGGGACTCTGGAGTTAGACAATCCCAATACCTGCAAGAACACCTAGACCCAGATCTAAGCCCCAATCACTTTCAATCTGTATGAGTTTGGACAAGTCACTTACAAGAATCACATGGGCTCCATGTGTGAAGCACAGGGCCGAGGCACAAGCTGAGGACTCAACAAGTGGTTTGCTTTTCTTGCAGATGAACAGGATTAAGAAGTCACTGATTCAGGGGGTGAGAGATCATGGGTGAGGCTCATGGGAGGAACGCCACTTAAACGTGGAGGATGGATCACATACGCCTCTGACTTGAGGTATAAGGGTGAGGAGTGAAGCTAGGATGTGTTCAAGTTGAAGCTCTGCCATGACGAGCTGTGAGACCTTGGGCAAGTCCCTCCCCAGCTCTGGGCCTGTTTTCTCAGATACGAAACAGTAGAACTGATCTCCACGATGCTCTGGTTTCTCTCATCTCTGACAGGCCCTGTGTGGTGATGCCTAACTGCCGTGAGATGTGTGTCCTTGTAGCCGTGAGAGCCAACCCGTGGTCCCAGCAGAGAGCATCAGCTAGGTCCCGGCAGCTTTTTGCCCCAGAAGTGGGTCCAGCAAAGACCAACAAGAGGTTTTCAATATTTATTAAAGCTCTGGCCATGGCTCCCACCTATAAAACTGAACTATTTTAAGCTCCAGCTATTTTTTTTCTCTTAAAGAGTGGATGGATTTAAGACACACAGACTAATTAGGTATACGCTAGCCTTGCCACAAAAGCAACAACAGATTTCCCAACACAACACCAAACTGGGACTTGGGCTCTGGAGGATTAGAAGGGAAGCCTGGTGGTCACTTCATTTCTCACACCCAGGGGTGTTGTCCTTCTAACCAACTGGTCTTTCACTAGGCCTAGTGAGGGGAGCTTCTGTGAGGGTCTCCTCTCTGGGAGTAGGCATGGGGAAGAGTGAGATTCCCTCCTTCTACTCTCAGGCCCCCGAGTTAAAAGCAAAGACACCACAAACACTTAAGCAATAAGAGAATAATTTAAAACACATGTGCACTCGAGTCCGTATTGAGCAAAGTGGGCTTGGCTTAATGAGCAGTGTGGCCAAGTCTTCCTAGTGCTGTATCTGTCACTGGGGTAAAGACACTCCTTCTTGTACCACACACCCAGGATTCTGGTGAAGCCTTCTCCGCACAGAAGCACAGGCAGGCCCCTCATTACTTTGTTTGCTATTTCAAAGCAACCTCTAGCCCAATGGAGCTGCCCTTGAATGTAAATTCCCTGGCGTATCAATGAAATAAGATCTGACTGCATATAGCAAAAAATTCAAAATAACAGTAGCATAAATGAAGTTATTCTTGTTTGTGTAAAAGTAGCCTTGAGGTGGGGAGTCCAAGGCTGTGTGTAGTGAAAATAATGTGACGATGTACCCTAGGGTAGCCAAGAATGGAGCTGCGCTGGTGGACCTTCCAGGGACATGACTCTGATCTTGAGCTTTTCCCAGGCCAGCAAGGAAGGTATCTCACCCAATCTGCCTATTGTCTGAATCTTGGGGGTATATTATTTTTCATTCATTCATCCTACAAAGTATTTACTGAGCAGTCAGGTACTATGCTAGGTGTCAGGGCACAGTGTGACTAACCCAACTGTGTTCATACTTTTGTGAAGCTCACAATGAAGTGGGGAGGACAGATGAGAATAACTAAACAAATAAAACGAAAGATGTGGCTAATGCTATGTAGGAAACAGCCAGGATACTATAATGGAGAAGAGCAGAGAGACCTACTTAACACAGGGTGGTATAGGGCATGGCTAGAATTCTACAAAATTGGTAGGGGAGAGACATCTATGGAACAGGTCTTTAGGCCAGCCAGGGTTCTCAAAGAGCAGATAGATTTGAGAGCAAATGGCAGTATTTCATCCTTTCTTATGGGTGAATAGTATTCCATTGTATATATGTTCCACATCTTCTTTATCCAATCACCTAGAGAAGAATACTTCAGTTCTGTCCACATCTTGGCCACGAGAAATAGTGCTGCAATGAACATATGGTGCATATGAGTATGTCTTTGCAAATAGATGTTTTCAAATTTTTTGAGTAGATACCCAGAAGAGGGATTGGTGGATCACGTGATAACTTTATTCTTAATTTCTTGAGGAGCCTCCATACTGTTTTCTGTAGTGGCTGTTCCAATTTACATTCCCACCAGCAGCAAATGAGGGTACCTTTTTCTCCATAGTCTCTAACATTTGTTATTACTTTTCTTGTTGATAAAAGCCATCCTAACAGCTGTTAGGTGGTATGTCATGGGTAGATCTTGAGAATAGGATGCTCAGCGAAATAAGTCAGACAGAAAAAGTCAAGAACCATATGATTTCACTCATATGAAACTAAAAGCAACAAATAAACAAACAAGAAAAACAAACAAACAAAAACTCACAGACAACAGTGTCGTGGTTACCAGAAGGAAGGTTTCTGTTAAACCTGTGTGGTAGAAATGATGAGGCCCATTTAACACAACCAAGACTACATCAGGGCAGCTGTAGTGACTGGCCCTACTTCAGATAAAGCAGCAAGAAAGAGGCAAAGCTGGAATTTGAACTCAGATCCTCAAGATTCAAGTCCAGGCCCTTTGTACACACAGCTATTCGGCACCTAATAGGAGACTGGTCTTTTGAAGCATCCATTTGGGTTAGGGAGAGCAAGATACTGCCCCGAAAAGCTCAGCGTTGGTGCCACGGAGAGCCTGACACTTTGACAAGGGCCACAGAGACCAGCCAGCCTAAAGCATCACATTACACTCCCCAGACCTGAGTACTTTACAGACTAAACAGCACCATTCACAATCAGCTCTGGGATAATGACGTCTCCTCTTCCAGTTCTGCTCCATTCCAAGGGATTCCAGCGTTTTCCTTAGAGACATTAGACAGAGGCCTTCAAGACTGAGGCTCTTTGGGCTCAAAGGAAACCATTGTGAATGACCCTGAGGAGGGGCCTGTCGGGAGGAAGAGGGACTAAGTGTTATTGCAGGCTTCAGCACAACCGGGGGCCGCCCCAGATAAACCCACCAGAGCTCCTCTGGAGAGGACATGATGACAGAGAGGTCATCCCAAAAACTGACAAATTAACTGTATTATGCTCATTCAAGTTTTTAAGTAATTAAATAATTCAAACCCAGGTAGAGAGTTTTAATCCCTAGAAATAGCTGGCTTTTTAAATCACCCACAGTAAAGTATGTCTATTTCCCACCAACCCTCCCTTTTTTAGTACAAAGCAGCTACTTTTAGATTTAAAATAAGCTCTTTTCAAGCAACTCAGATGATCTTTCTGTGCCATTGCTTTATAAAATAAAACCTGAAATTCACAAAATGTTCTTTAATTTTCTACAGTATCATCTTCATCCATTTCTGGACCATGCCCTTTGGTTTATGACCAGAAGGCCAAATTTGACGAACACTGTGACCTTATGAGTACAGATACCAGTGTGAGAATTCTTGTCATTCCTATGTATGTGTGCACGGAGAATGTGAGAGAAAAAGTGCAAAGTCACTGTCAGCCAGCTTCCTAGTTCCCTTTATTCCTCTCATTTTCTTTCCAACTTCCCTTTGAAGCGAAGGAAAAATGCATATATATTGGATAAAATTGGGGGAGAATAAATAAGAATGTGGATTGAAGCTAAGCTAGTACCGTATTCATGGACTCGTGGGATTTTCATCAATTGCTCAGTAGTCTATTAAGGTTAGACATGGAACTATCAGCAGCCTAATAATCAGTCCAGATCACAGGCACTCAGGGGGTGAGGGCCAGGCCTCTGTCCCCTTTATTGTTATTCTCAAGTGTCTCTCAGGCACCTTCCCACTGGTTTCCGAAGTGCTGAGTCCGTAACTGCGTGCCTTCGTTTCACCACACTTCAAGGCATTTCCAAAGGTCTACATTGGCAACCACCAGCAGACTGCAATATGAATGAGTAGAAGATGAACTTAGGGGGCTGTCAAACCTGCCTTCAAATATATTCACCATGTTTTAGTAGCTGTGTGGTTATCATCCAGTTACCTGACCTTTCTGTGCTTCGATTTTCTCCTTGGCGAATGGGAATGACAAGAATGATGACAATGTAATGCATGTGACGCACAGTGCATGGTGCAAAAAACACTAACTACTACCGTTATTATTATTGTTGTTATAAATTTATTGTTATCACCAACATTAACAGCCCTAGAATGGATAGCACTGATGTATGTTGTTTAAAGAAAATGGATTTCATTTTTAAAAATTTTCATTTACAATTGACATTCAATATCATTTTATATTGGTTTCAAGTGTACAGCATAGTGGTTAGGCAATGACATATTTTACAAAATGTTCCCCCTGATATTTCTCATACCTACCTGGTACCATACATAGTTATTACAATATTACTGACTATATTCCCTATGCTGTACTTTATATCCCTGTGACTACTTTGTAACTACTAATTTGTATTTCTTAATCGCTTTACCTTTTTCACCCAATCTCCCATCCCCCTTTCCCCTGGCAAACACCAGTCTGCTCTCTGTATCTGTGATTCTGTTTCATTTTTGTTTGTTCATTTGTTTTTTTCTATTAGATTCCATGTATAAGTAAAATGATGTGCTATTTGTCTTTCTCTGACTGTCTTATTTCACTGAGCATAATACCCTCCAGTTCCATTCATGCTGTCATATAAGATTTCATTCTTAAGTATAAAGGACACATGGACAATAGTTAAGGTGGGGGGCGGAAATGGGAGGGAGGTGGGGAGCACGGCGGGGGGCAGGGCAGGGAGTATAAAACAGAAAACTGTACTTGAATAAGAATTAAATTTAAAAAAAAGATTTCATTCTTTTCTGTAGCCAAGTAATATTCGAAGATGAATTTCTTCACTTGACAAAATCACACACACATAAATCATGAATATATTATTTTGTACCATTTCATCTGATAAATCCAGACAATAAACAAACTCATGCATATGGATGAAAACCCCTATAAACTGGACAATGAAAAGGAGCAGGGGTAACAACAATCCTACATGGCAGATAGTACTCGGTGATTCAATATGTGCAAGACCCACTATGTGAACAGACCCAGGGCATTCCTTGCTGATCTCTACAGCAGGATTAAGTGTGGGGATGATAATGGCAAGGCAATCAGGAGGATGGGCTGGGCTCCACACCAGCCTCTTGCCCTCTGCCGCAGCAAAACTGGTCCTTATAGGACAGATTGTCCCCTAACTGAGGAGGCAGAAACATAGGATCTGCAAGTCAGAGTCTGAATGGCCAGTTACAAGCCAGAGACACAGGGCCTGGTCAGGCCAGAGAAGTCAAGCCGGAGAGAAAAACCTATGATGGGACACTGGGTTTTAGCAGACAATGTCAATGGTCCCAGATGTTTCCCTGGGATCCCTTCTTACCATTTCTCTGTTCATCCCCTACTTTTGGAGGGGTGAGATTTCTATCTCTTACACCTAAAAGTCACCTTGGGTGGCTTGTCTTCAGCTACCAGAGTCACTTTTCTTCCTCCGACAAAGAGGAAAGGAGCTGGGAGGCTGTCGAGAGGCCCCCCTCCACCTCCAAAGGCCCTTAACCTGTGACTATGGTGTGGGAAGCATGACGCCCAGGTCATTTGCCTGGGCTTATGGCCACTGACAGGCAGAAGGTCCAGTCCAGAGGGTCCCTGTGGAATGGAATCAAGCTGAATCCTTCCCCCACTAGACTTTTGACTAAGTGTCTTTGTTTGTCTTCTTCCCATTAAACTTCCCAATGGGCACTCTCAGGAGCAATTTCTTCATACATTACTCATATAATATATAAAAGAACTTGTCTCCTGGGATTTGATCCCTTCCAGATGAACCAAGACTCCTTCTAAGTTTGCAGCTTTCTAATTTTGATCCTGATTCTTTACCATCTTCAAACTCACAGCACGTCAGTGACACATGAAGTTTTGGGGCTGAGAGATCCCCCTCCCAAAGGGTCAGACAAGTCTCCTGATTGCAGAACTGGAGGTGGAGCCTGGGCAGGGTGAGGCAGTGGTTTCCAGCCTCACCAGCAAGTCCCCTTTTAGCACTCTTTCTGTGGTGGGCAGTTCAGTTTTGACTGTAATTCTATGTCCAATGAATGGATATAATCTCTTTGGGCACTGGGGCTCCTGATTGGCTCCATGACTTGTTCTCTCACTCTGAAGTCCTCAACAAGGGAACTCAGTCTGAATCCAGGACCCCCACTGAGGCCCCTGGAGGACACACCCCTGCTGAGTTCCCCACCAACCCTCCCTGCTGATAAAACATTTGGAGAAGACAGGTGAGGAGAGAAGGCAAGTTTTTATTCTTTACTCTTCCTGGTTTCTCATCCGTGTGTAGGTTGATAAACAGAGAACCCGAGCTTGGGAAAGATAACAGAAGCCATGAGCTCCGAATTCAGGGGCAAAGCAGATATTCTACTTCTCAGAAACATAAGCGAGGGTGACGAATTGGGTCGAATGTGCACTGGGAGAGAAGAAACAGCATGTGGTCCCAACAACCAGATCTGATGTCTTTAAAAAGTCCCAGCTAGTCCTAAGATGCCATCAGCAGCAGTTAATACTTATGAACAGGATGTAGTAGCATCATTACATTCTGAATTAATATAATTTTAGCCATACTCAAAGAAACCTGTTCTTTAGCCAACATGTGCATTCTTATTACCAAACATATAAGTTTTTTTTGTTGTCTAGCTTCCTTGAAACACTGAAAAAAACTTATCACTTTTGATAGACCCTTAGAGCCTGGAAACCCTAGGCAAGGAAACACAGGGGGCAGACCTTCCCAAGGTCATTGCCATCGTTGATGATGTCCCCGATGGAGGGCTTAGGAGTAATTACAAATGGCTAGGGTTGGCCACACTGATTTCTTGCCGAAATACGGGCTACCATGAGAGGGATGGGCATACCTAAAATTAGTCTTTGGAGATCAGGGTCAGATAATCTTCCCCAGGTGGCTAAAGCCCCTCACGGTTCCCAACAGTTTGGAGGGGCACAAGGTGGAGTGCACACCAGCATCTGAAATAAGGCAGTCTCCCCCGTGACTCTGGGCTCAGCCAGTGGGACGAGGGCACTCCGCAACTGCCCAACTGGTCTGTTTTGATGTTTTTCTCTGTAAAAAGGAAGCAAATAAACATGGGCAAACCTGCCTTGTGGGCAGGCTCAGAAGCTTACTCCCCCTAACATCGCAGCAGGTAAGTGTCTGCCCTCTCCTTGTGTGTCCCAGTGTCCACCCATGGCACTCCTGTGGACATTGGGCTTTTAGCAACCCGGGCATCTGCAGTCCCCAGAAGCAGACTGGAGCCGGATGGTTTCTGGCAGGGGTGTTCGGCTGCAACACGATGGCCCCCCTCCACAGCGCAGTGTTTGCTCCTTTTCATCTTGCCCTAACTTTATATGGGATTCTGCATGTAAGGCCAAAGTTAGAGTGCCAGCCAGCACACAATGTATCCATGGGGAAATCATTATTTTTGTGTGTTTCAAGCACTTGAGTGAACAATCTTTAAATTATTTCTCTGGAAATTGGTCTGGCTTAAATGTGTTTATCCCTCTGCTTTTGTTAGTCCTTGTTGGCATTCACTGGGCATTAGTAACAGATGAGCACAGTCATAGTAAGGTATTTAGCTCTTTGAAGGTCTCTAGTTGCTTCCATATTTGCAGCCTAGATAAAATCAACAAGAACTGGGGAAGGATGCCCAGTTTTACTGGAGGTAAAGAACTCACGAAGGATAAGCTGAGGCTGTATCTCGAGTGTGTCTGTGTGTGTGCACAGACACCTCCCCCCTTCTTTCTGAAATGTAGTAGGTCTTACAGGAACCCTAAACCAGAAATGAGATAACAAGGGGCTAAAAAGTGAAAAATTGAATCCAGAAACATACAACAAAAGTAGTGTGGAAATTCTGTGCTGGGCCTTGTCTGATCTCCTGTGTGATTCTAAGTCACTCTTGTTCTCTAAACAGTGGAAAATTTGGACCAGAACCAAGAGCCCTCCCAGTTTTAATTTTCGAGGGTCCCAAAGTATAAGAGTTAACTGAGAAAAAAATCCCCAGATTAGTCAAACAGAGGGGCTCTTCCAGACACAGAAAGCACATCGTAAGGGCACGAGGCAGTAGCAGGTGATGTCGCATTATATTTAATTGTGTGGGTTCCAGGGTTCCCACAGCAGAGGTTCAAATCCAGGCTCTGCTACTTCCTAGCTATGCAACCTTGAGCCGGTACTTAACTTCTCTGTGCCTTTATTTCCTTATCTGTAAATTGAGGTTAATAATAATAATAGCTACCTCAGAGGGCCTAAGGGAGAAATAAATAATGTGTATAGGGTATTTAGAACTGTACCTGTGCACATGGTAAGTGCTCAGCAGACACTTTTTATATTGCTCTGTGCATTCCTGTGTGTAAGTATATGTATATACATATATCACTCCAGTAGTCAGAAGGTCTGTCAGTGAGTGTGGCAGAGACTGTCAGATGCCTTTTGTCCTTAGAAAAAAATAAAAACAAAACAAAACCTTGCCCAAGATGCCAGGATTTGAGATCAGCAAGCTGATTTCAGAGCCTACACTGGAGCGTAGGTGTTCTATGAGGTCAGGAATGTTGTAAGTTGAAGCATGAAGGACTGATTAGTTTGGCGTCTGTGCTCCAGAAAGCACAGGAGTTTTTAGAACCATGGGGCAGAAGTGTGCCTGAATCCAGAGGGCTTAGGAAGGGCACTCCAGGGTAGGGTGGAAGGTAGATTCAGCAGGGGGCCAAGGCTGCAATGGGGAGGCTGTGGTAAGTTGCGACAATCCTCCATTGAGATGAGGGAGACCTGAGCTAAGTCTGAGATAGAAGATTTATGAATGAGGGTGGCATCTGGGCACTGAAGGATTCTGAATGCAGGAAGCCAGGATCCTGATTCAGAGGATTCTGAATCCTCCCTCTTGGGAGAATCGGGAAGAGTCATACCCATGATCAACATGGTAAACAGTGGGAAAGCATTTCTGGAGAAGAGAAAATGGTAAGCTCAGTTTTGAGTATTAAATTTGTGTGGCTGTGAGGCTCCCAGGGGGACATATTCAGTGGTTGTTAAAATAGGAGTTTGTTGCTTAGGGAAGTATTCCAAACTGGATGGAGAAATCAGGATGGAGGGAAGGCAATCTTGATTAGGGTGGAGGGATGCAACAGCTGAGTGTGGCCTCATGAAGCAGGAGCAGAGGGCATGGGGAGGACCCAGCTGACATAGGTTCCACTCTTCTCCCAGCTCAGCCAACATCGCACATGACAACACAGGGGAGCAAATCAGCTCCCAGATCTTCACAGTGTCCTGGTACCCTCTGTGGCTTTCTCTGAACCAAGCCTGGGGCCTGCCATCTAGTGCCCTGGCTCTCTTTCAAAGCCTTGCTAGTCCTGGGCTGGAATACTATTACCAACCACTGACCACACTGCCCAGCCCTCCCTCTGATCTCTGTCCACGGCGGGCAGCCTCTCTCGGCTGGGATCTCATTTCCAGAAGAAACTAAGGCTCCTTCAGAAAGACCAGACTCCGAGGGGACACTTTGCTTTGATCTCCCAACCATAAGAGAGGCTCCAATCGAGCAGCTCATATACTTAGCCAGGTGTGCCCAGTGGCATCTGAAATGCCAGGCCAGAGAGGCAGCCCCCTTACCTGCCTTGGCCTCTGAGCACCTGTCAGCTTGATATCTGCAAGGACACGTTTTAGCAAAGTTTAATACAATGGATGTTTTTACACCCAACCCAATCCCCCTTATCTCCATTTCCATCTCTTTACCTATCATCTTCTAACTCAAGAATGGTAAAGAATAAACAGGGTGGAGGGTGATAAGTAGAGGTATGGAAAGGATTGTTAAAAATACGGAAGACTTATTTCAAGTTGGACTTTTAACCGGGGGAAGGCCTGGAGTGTTAGAGCCTATACTGAGTTCTAACAGGCGAGATTGATTTTTCTCTGGCTACACACTTGTCTGGTCTGCGAGGATGAGTTTTCCTCCTCCGTGGGTGTAGGGGAACAGCGGAATTCTAGCAGCTGCTTCACAATCCACAGGTCTGTAAGGAGGTTTTGTGTTCTAAAAAGATTATTTATCAGACAGGGTTGAGATGTAGTTTTAATGGAAGGCAAAAGAATGGAAGAGGGGAGAGTTTCCTTCCAGCCCCAGTAAGGCACACTCAAGAAGAAAATTAAAGACCCCTAAATTCTGGGGGGAAATTCGTTGGTGCGGCAGCATGGTGAAACGTCTCACGCCTGGGCTTTGGCGCCAGAGGGGCCTGTTTCATCCCGACTTCAACGCACGCCAACTGGGTGGCCCTGCTCAGGGGAAATAACCACACTAGCCTTGGCTTCCTCATCTATAAATTAAGGGTGATAGGGGTCAGGGTGAATTTGCAGGATTATTTTACCTACTAGAGAAATTATATGTAGAGCAATCCACACAGGGTGGGCACTCAACTTTTTAAAACTTGGGTTGGGTTTTCCTTTTAGTTCTGTTTTTCTGAGCACATAATAAAGCCCCAAAGCACTTAGCTCTGGTTTCTATTACAGTTGAAAATGCATTCAGATCAGACTGAGAGAATGAGTGCAGATTCTCAGGGGTAAAAACAAACTCCATTGTCTGCTTGTTTATAATTAGTGACATGTTACCCATTACGGCCAGGACTGGCTGTGACTGGTGAGGAAAACAAAAGCCCAGTGAAGTGTCTAGTTTGTGCTCTGATTTAAAGCTGCAGAGTTCTGATGACACCAGCATCCAAAGCTTATTGTAATGGAAGCACAATCCAGGTCCCAGTGAAAATGCACAATACCCAAAGGACCCTGGGGAATATAAATGAGGGGGAACTTCACTTTCAAGTAAAATGAAAGCCAATCCTTTATCTTCTCATCAAGGCTCCAATCTTAACCAATTTGCTTCTCTAAAGCACAGCCTCATTTCCCTCTGTTGGACCAGGAGCAGATTTTTAAAACTCTCTTGCAGTGGGAGCCTCTCAAAACCAGGGCAAGGATGTGTCTGTGAACTCAGGGGAGCAAGGACACGAGACAGTATTTCACGATTAAGTACATGCAGCAAATGGAAAAGACCCACCACCTGCAGGCCCGTCCTGAGCAGCATGGATCTGTTCACACACCCTCTTATCTGGACCAGTGCCAGAACTCTGTGTGGGAGATGGCTGCCCGGACTGGGCACGTCCTTCACGAGCAGTAGGAATGAGCCTTTTCTCTCTGGACCCAGACACCCTGTTCTCCTTGGTGCCGTGACCTGCCTAGCCAATCTTGATATGTAGGTCTCTGAGCAGCTGAGTTCCTAGGGACATTTTGAGGTGCTAAATGTCATATCTTTCTGATCTTTGTTCTCATCCTGTTTCAGAAGGACCTCAGATATCCTGGAGATAAGAGCAGCAACATTCTCTTATATTGCAGACCTCACACGTAAACTCTCCAGATAGTGTTAAAATTCCATCAGTTAATGTCTGCTGGGCTATATGAGACACGTGGCTTATATACCCTGATGAAACCTATTACACTGTGTATTTCAAGAACATATCATGACCACTTAGCAGATATCTGGAGGAGTTTCATTAGGGCTTTCAAATAGAACAGGGTGTGCCACTCAGGGTGCCAGCAGGGAAGGCAGCTGTTCGAAAGGGAACCAAAGAGACAACTGGAGTGGTGTGGGCAGAGTTCAGGGAGCACCAAGGAGTGGTGCGGCACCCAAAGACGAGCAGCAAAGAAAAGGCATACCACCGGCATTCATTTTCCACTGCTGTCGTAACAAATACCACAAATCTAACGGCTTAAAATGACATAAACTGACCATCTTACAGTGGTGTGGGTCAGAAGTCTGGTGACAGTGTGATTCAGCTGGGTCCTCTGCTTAGTCACAAGGCTGAGAAACTTGACTCCTGAGGTCAAGGTTCTTTTCAGAAGGCTCTGTGGATGAGCTTCCTTCCATGGCCATTAAGGTCGTTAGCAGACTCCAGTTCATTGCACCGGTGGGACTGAGATTTGTTTCCTCACTGACAGTCAGCTGAAGGCTTCTAGAGCCTCTCTCTGGTCCCTACACCTTAAAACCAGCAGTAAATCTTTCTCACACTTGGAATCTCTCTGATTTATTCTTCTGCAACATCTATCTTACTCCAGCCAGAGAAATTTCTCTGCTTGTAAGGGTTCGTGTGATTAGATTGGGCCCACTTGGATAATCTAGGATAATCTCCCTATTTTACGAGGACCTTAACTGTAATCATGTGATGTAACCCATTCACAGGGATTCGAGTGTGTCATCTTTGGGGGACCATTTTGCCCACCATACCACACCGAGGACTGAAAGGACTAAAGAAGGCATTCTCGTCAGAATGCAGCAAAAGCTGTCAGTCACCCTAGTAGAAGGTGATCTGTAGGAGCTGTGGCCATAAGTAGAGAAAGCAGCTATTGCCAAGCTGCACGGACAGGGAAGCGGTGGGCAGTAAACACTGGGACCTTCTCTGCTTCCCCTTCTAATAACCCTGCCACAGCCTCCTACTGCCTGAGCCCAAGTGTCATTTTGAGGCGAGGGAACCCAGCTGAAGGAGTCCATAGAGTTCAGCCACTCAGAGCACAGATGAGCCGATAAGGGCAGGGGTGAGTCTCCAGGATCATAAGAGGACTAGAACATATGAGGGTTATCAAGTGAATCTAAGCTGTATTCCCCTTAGGACCCAGACATATCTAGGCAGACCTAGAAGAATAACTAACAGAGCAAGTCCCTCGGGGCACTGTTTGAATGGGAAACTTGACTCCTGAGAAAGAACACATCCCAAGGGAAAGATAAATAGAGGTGGGGAAGCTGACTTCAGTACAAGGGGCTAATAAACCAAAGGGGGCCTGATGTTAAGATCAGCGCATTAACTATCACTCAGACTAAACTCTGACCCATTCCACTGGGCCCAAGTCCAAGTCTCTGGCCGAGAGGACTCTGACAAAGAACAAGTAAAGATAAGAAGCATCCTCTCACTCTCCAGTGAGAGTGAGGAGCAGAGCATGACAGTGGCAGCCAGGATTGCTGGTGGGAGCTGGAGTTTGGAAGCCAGAGATGCTTCAAGAGTTCGTATTGGGGATGTTGCCCAAATATCCTGCTGCATCTGAACTCAGGAAGCCATCAGGGGCAAAGCCGCCACTGCTGCCTTTTGAACTGCACAGGAGGGGAAGAAGGTAGTGCTTGCAAAGGGTCAAATCAAGGGAATTGCTGGGACACCAGGAAACTGAAATTTCTGCAGGGAGCTGGTGGGGGGGGCATGGCAGAGGGATGAGAGAAATACTCTTCTGTGTCTGTTATGATTATAGCCTGGGAAATGGGGCATTATATACAACAAGGAGTGAACTAAGTCTGTGTGCTTGTCAAGGTTCCAGCAGGAGACAGGCCATCACACTCAAACTGGATTAAGGAAGGCCAGCTTAATGAAGGGTCGGCTTCCCAAGGTGCAAGTGGGAGAAAGAACCCACAAAAGCTTGTGCTCCATCCTGGGACTGGCCACAGCAGGGAGCTGTTACAACTAGTCGGCCTGAAAGGATGGAGGGAGAGAATGGTTACCAGAAAGCAGAGGTAGAGTGAGCTGCAGACTTCGATAGAGGAAGGCAGCTACTAGGTACTTTAAGAACTGGGGTGTCAGGGAAGAATCTCCTGACCTCTCTTTCTTTGAGTCTCCCAATGCTGGTGCCCCCACATTGGGCAAATCCAAAGTATGTCTCCCTGAGCACAGAGAAAGGTGGAAGGGGATAGGGAATGGATCGGGAAGAGGAAGTCAAAGGTATCCGCAGCGGTCACTAGACAGAAACATATTCTACTATCAGCTGCCTGGCACTCTATAGCCTGTCTACCTAATGCATGAGATAAACTCAACAAGGTTTGGTCTATTACACATCTCACTCCACTGGTCTTGAGAAATGGGTCACAAAAATATGCATTCATCTGATATAATCAGCATTACCACCATGGAGCTTTCTTACATTTTGGTGACCTTCTTAGCATAACTCAATTTAAATATCTGGTTGCCAGAATTCAAGGCAATTGAAAGTATTAAAAGGCAGTGTCGAGTCAATGCATCAAGTACAAAGTGTCATGTAGTTCCTGAATTGTGCTTCAGTTTGCACCTGAAAGATCAGGTCTGATGTTTCATGTGCAGTTTCATGACCCAAATCAGTGCAATGAAGTAAAAAGCCTCTAAATGGTTCCCTAGTGACCTGAGCTAATCAGATTTCACCAAATGCTTAACCAGGCTGTGGAAAAGAGTTTACATATGAGGGACACTGGCTTATTGCATCTACATTTGATCTCCTTCTCCTTTGAAGCAACATATTTCCCACAGGGTGACTTTTCAAAACTCTGACCATTTAATTTGGGGGAACAACAACAAAAAATTTTTATAAAGGAAAAACCCAACTTTGTGTGTTTTTCTCCAGATCCCCTGACTTTCTGAGATTATGTATTTTGCTGTTGGGGAGCTTTGTGGTCCTCAGTTATACAATAAACTCTTTGTTGTTCAACATTCTATTAACCACAACCCTCTAGTAACCAACACATCTGTAAATCTCCAGTACAATAATTGTTGTTCATAATCATGACCCTGGGGCTCTGCATGGTCTCAAATGCCTTCCAAGCCATCAAAGAGAATGCTCTAAAATGAGTTTGCATTCCCAGGACACACATCAACTAACCACAAAGGGCAGGAGTCCAGATATGTGCTAGGTAGAAGAAGAAATAAAGTCGGGATTTCAAATTTGCCACAGGTAATGCACTGTGTGTGGATAACAAAAGTCTACACTGTATCTGTTAGAGCTTCCCCCTCTCACAACCTTCTTCATGGTCAACGTGGACTCAACTCAAATATCTGTGCACGACTTTCAGAAGTTCATGGCTGCAAAAGCAGATGTCGATGTACCCAATTAAATCACTTCTGTTTGTGCTGAATTTGTATTATTTACTGACAAATTAGAAGCAGTTAAAAAGCTTTTAAAATCTGAAAGTTTGGAGCTGAGGAGTGGGTGAGACAAACTCTCCCTTTGGCTGCTACTGCATTTGATTCCTATCTGCCGACCACACAGCAGCAAACTCCTAGGCCATTTCCAGGCCTCAGGAGGGATAATACCAAGCAGCACATGGGACGTTCCCTGCCCTCCAAGAAAATCTCTTTATTAGTCACAGCCACATAAAAGAGTAAAAGCTTAGAAAGAAACAAAGAAGAGAAAATGAAAAAAATTAAAGTCAGGAGGGGCAATTTCCTGACCAGACTGAACAGAACTTCCTCCTAAATGCAAGTTCTCTTCCTAAATGTAGCATTGCAGAGTATGTTTCTGCAACACCAGGTGAATTTCATGCTGGAGGATATATCAGGTTCAACCACCATCAAAGACCGCATTCGACAGACAATATATTATTGATTGATTGGCATGTGGGGGAAAATCAGTTGGATTAAGGAAGAATAAAATATGATCCCATACACAGTTAGCAGAAACATCTCTTCATGTCATGATTTCCATATGTGGAGATAAAACAGTTCCTGGAAGGAAGTTTTCAAATGGTATAGTACAATATTATTTCTATTAAAAAATTATACCTTTTCTAGATTCTCCACTTAACATTTCACAAAAGCTATGATAAGAATATGCATGTTCCCAATGATGGCCCTTTTTAGTATGTGATCTAAAGAGTGTATTTTCTATAAGCGCCATACTTCCTACAATTTAGCATCATACTTGACTGTGATCTTACTAGAAGACAAGAGCCTATCATGGGATCTCACAGTCCCTACATCTTCCAAATTCCACATTTTCAACCCAAACACCCTACATCACCCAATTGTTTAGAGTTTCTCAACTGGGGTGCTGCTGACATGTGGAATGGGATAATTATCCCCAAGTGTGTTGGGCATTGGGATGTTTAGCATCTCTGGCCCCTACCCACTGAACGTCAGGAGCGCTCCCAGCACCACCAGCAGTCTTTAGCAAGACCACATTTACAAGAACTCCCTGGGAGGGCACGTCTATCTCCCTGATGAAAACCACTGACTACTTCACGTGAAGGTTCCAATGCATCGACGCATCGACCAGGAAGCCACCTGCAGCCAGGACAGCACCAGGCAGCTGATTGGTTTCATGGCCCCATCATCTCTGGACTAAATCTCTTTAGAGCCCCAGCTCTTTACCTAAAGCCGTGAGCTTACAGAGTCACATCGATGATACAAAGACCTATAAAAAGGCCTTGTTTTTCTATAGACATTTAACTTTTAAAATAAACCCATGAGAAGTCTGATTCATGTTAGTATAGTTTCCCTAGCTCCCTTTTCTCCTATCCCTTGAGATTACTCAGGATCAACATATTATTGTACTATCTCTGAACTTCTACCTGAAATTTGGCACCAAACTGCTTCAGCTTTAACAAGCTTCCCATATTGGTTCTGTCTCCAGACAGGGCTCTCCCCTGCCTCGCCTGAGTTTACACTTTTCCCCAGAGTCACCCCCTGGTAGCCCCACCCTCTCAGACTGTGGTAGAGACTCCCGAAAGAGGAATGAATGCCGCCAGTTCTTTTCTTCATTGCATGCGCATGTTACTCCATCAAGATGAGGGATCTATTTCTCTTCTCTCTTCCCTTTGAATCTAGGCTGGCCTTATGTGTTGCTTTAACCAAAAAAATGTGACAAAAGTGATGGGTAGTAACTTCTGAGACCTAGTGAAACCAGTCGCTGCATAAGAAGTTGCACCGCCCTGAGGCCACCATGCTGTTAGGAAGCCCAAGATAACCTCACAGAAAGGGAACAGAGGGCAGCATCAAGTCAGCAGACCTGTGACACGGCCTTGCCAGAACAGCCAGCCCAGCCATCAGCTGAATGCTACTGAGTATGCCCAGCTAATACCACATGGAGGAGGAAACTCCTCAAATGAGTCCAAAGTTATGAAAAATAATAAAATTGTTGCTCTCTTAAGCTACTAAGTTTGGGAATACCTTGTTCTGTGGCAATAAATGAATAAACACAGGTCTAAGTGTATGGCTAAAAGTCTCTTTCTACTTGGCTGGATTTGGGGCTGTGTTTTAAATGTATTAATGTGCACAGGACTCTCTTAAACAGCTTGCCAGCCCTTATCTGGGAAGGACAAGAGGCTTTGCTGTGGCACCATCCTTCATCCCTGGGCACTTCCTAAACAGTTTTCTGATAGGATTCCACTTACTGGCTACATTTTGTCCAAAAAAAAAAGGTTCTCCCTATCAACCTATGAATAGCATCTCCTTTTTATACAAAGGACACAAGGATCAGCTGTGGCAAAGCTTCCTAAGAACAGGGCATTCCACTGTCGTGGGTGTTACTCCATCCTGGTTTTAATCTAAAAGATGCAATTTTTCTTCAACGGATGTCTTGGCAACCACATCCAGACTTCCATTCTATTTCTCTAGAAATAATTTTTCCCTGAAGGAAAGACTCAGAAGAAAATAAATCAATCATACAATTTGTATGATTTGTTTCACCTTTGTACATGAGTTGCTTATCTAGCAAATTTTTAGAATATCTTAGAATTTTCATTCTCAGTGCCAAAAAGTTTTTGTTACATCTCTATTTTTAGGTTTTATTAGCTTGCAGGAGTTCACCATCACACTTGAAATATAGCAAAAAGGTTGTGAACTGCTTGTTACTATCTTTGCATAATCCTGCCTTTTACCTCACGAGAGCTTTCAAGTGCTGTCCCATCTATTTGGGGGAACTAACTTTCTCCTTAAGCTTAGCAATCTAGAAGAAGTAAATTCTGATTTGTAATCCTCGTTACACAACCTTACCGCACAGCAAATCCTTTCAAACCAGAATGGAAAGAACCATTCTAAATTAGGCACCTTTTTGGCAACTACTTTAAGAACTGTTCTAGTTTTGAAAAAAAAATAAAATTTTTACCAACTAGTTTATACATTCCTTTGAAACTTGGACACTTCGAAGTTCCAAACATACTAGCCTGTTTAAAAAGATTATTTTACTAATGACTGCTGCGTTGATGATGTTACTTACCGCCCTGTTCTAAAGCCCACTTTGGAAACTTTGAAAACACTTTGATGACATGTTTAAAGAGTCCATATGTGCTCAACATGAAGGCAGAGAGTAAGAATTCAAAATCATGTTGATGAAACCCAAGCCAGGGTTTGGGGAAAGACCTGGAGTAGTTGAGCTGAGGTTTCCATCAGCGTTTTACACCTCTGAAGCTGCAATACCACTCCCAGACTGTAGGGGTAAGTGATGACGCAATACATGAGTAAGGAGGGAAAAGTCCCACACACCACCCAGACACCCAAAGTGAAGATGCACTATTTGAGTTATAGATTTCGCTGTTTGGGGGGCCTTTTAGGTCTTGCAACTCACCCTCACAAGGATACAGCGGGGCTTATCCAGGCCCTGTGGATGGGCTAGCTTAGTGAGCTAAAACAGCACCGCTAAAACAAGGTGGAACACAGATTTCTTCAGCCCCACCAATTGCCAGCGAATATACATACATCATCTCAGTTAAGCCTCACATTAGCCCAGAGAGCTAGCAAACATTCAGAAATGAAGGAAACAGAAGCTCAAAGAGCTTAAATAATTTTATCAAGTTCATTCAGTCTTCTAATGAGATACCCTGGGGTTTGAACCCTGATCTCATGACTCTTTTCTGTGTATATCAGAGCCTCTCTGAAGCCAAGATCAAAGGCTGTTACCTTGTCTCTACACCAACCACAGATCCAACTCCTGCTGCTGGCAGAGAGCTCCCAGATGCATGCCCTGGGTGATAGAGATTTAAACAGGAAAATATGATGGGTAAGAAAAAATCATCTAGCTATGAGCAGATGGTGGGTCTTGCCTACTTCTGTGTCCGAACTGTACCCCTGCCAAACATGCTCTCTCCATCTGGATGTGGCATACTACCTAGCAGTGCTCGTGATCTTTGTTGAATTCTCTCACAAATAAGCATGGTGGTAATGATGACGATGATAACGATAACAACAACAGTAAAAACAGAGTTAAAATAGAATGAGCAATGGCTACATGACAGTGTTCTACACACTCTAAAATCATGAACTCTTTGGGTGCTCAGAGCAACCTTTGGGGGAAGCACTATTAATTATCTCATTAATAGTGAGATAAAACTAAGGCACAGAAATGTTAGGGAACTCATCCAACATTATGTAGCCTACAAATGTCAGAAATGACAATCAAACTGAATTAGGCTGGCTTTAGTACCTGTGTTCTTAACCCCTCCATCAGAATTTCTCAATTTCTCTTATTTTGGCCCTTTGAAGGCAACCGTGAGGCTGATGTGGCTTCCAGTGCCTTTCTCCATAGAGCAGGGGCATCAAACTCATTTTCACTAGAAGCCACATCAGCCTCACGGTTGCCTTCAAAGGGCCAAAATAATTTTAGGACTGTATAAATGTAACTATTCCTTAACTGTTAAGGAGTTGAAATTGCATTCAGCCCTTTGAATGCCACCACGAGGCTGATGTGGCCCCCAGTGAAAATAGTTTGACACCCCTGACATAGAGTCTAGTCTAGAAAGTTTGTGTTGGGACCCAGATCCCTGTACTTTTTTAAGAGCCCTGCAATATTTCTATTGTTACTTTTTAAGCTGTCGTCTATTCTACACATGGAAACAGGCTTGGCTTCTTCTTATTTTTTTTTAATCCTCACCTGAGGACACATTTATTGACTTTTTAGAGAGAAACATTGATTGGTTGCCTCCCACAAGTGCCCTGACTGGGGCTTAAACACAAGATGTGTGTGTGTGTGTGTGTGTGTGTGTGTACAGGATGATGCTAACCAACTGAGCCACCCTGCTGGGGGTCCACAATATTCTTATGATGATAAACCTTTCACTTCCCTGTCCTGTCTCTCACTGCTGAAGAACCCCCTGTAGCACCACATTTGAGCACTGTCAGAAGCATTGTTTTGGCAAAGGAAGAGTGACTATTTATGGGCACAGGGAGAATAGCCCCCCATGGGTGGAAAATTCTTTTGTTCTTTCTTTCTTCTACACTTACAGCTCAAAAGGAGGTGGTGGGGGGTGTCGATGGAGGTAAGAGCTGAATTTCCCTCAGAGTTTCTGCTCCTTCTACTCATACAAGCCTTCTTTGGCACATTGTTATGGCCTCGGTAATACTACAGATTGATTTTCCTAATGCTACCTCAGAAGCTGGAGCAAAAAGAAGGAATCTTAGATGAGGCAAGGGAAGCCCTTTTTCCCTCCATAGTCATGATGTTTGGAAATGGAAGGCACAGCTCACTGACAACTGAAGAGTCAGCAAGATTTAAGGGGCTAAATCAAGAATTCCCTTACCTGTTGAGGCAGTCTAGGTCCTCTGAGAGGCAGATGCCAGACTAGGGTTATGGTGCAAGAGATTTATTGGGTAAAACACCCACAAGGAGAGTGGAAAGGGAAATGGGAGAGGACTAGGAGACCCTTCAGGTTGTGATGTAGGTTTCACACCTGTGAAAGGAAAGAGGGAAGGAGAAATACGGTTGGAAGCTTCAGGCTACAGCAGAGTCCTGAGAAAACCTTGGAAGGCTGATCGGGAGTTCCCAAACAAAGCTTGCCTGTTTCGAAGAAACTTGCACTGTGCAGGATGGCTCAGCCCTGGTCCCACCACCACGCTCAGTCGTTGTTCAGGGGCAGTTCAGAATAAACGTGGCTGTCGTATGAGTGCTGAGGTGGATCCACAGCTGTGGCAGCTGGTGGTTCTCAGTGTTGCTCTCTGCGGTAGGTTCTTTGGGAGGACATTTGAGGGGTACCCTTTTGTAGCTGTCCCATGTGCATGGCTAAGAAATTTGTGTTTAATTCTGAAAGCAAAAAGCATTTTAGAACATGAGATGTAGAGATACAGAGACTAGTCAACAGGCTACTGAAAAAATTGCAGCCAAGAATGGAAAAGAATTAAGAAAGTGGCTGTGGGAAGGGAAGCATGAGCCATCAAAAGAGCCAAAAAGCTGAAAATATTGACTCTTCAATAGACACTATTAAGAAAATGAAAAGGAAAGTCACAGACTAGGTGAAAATATTGGCAAAACATATAGCTGATAAATATATTTGTATCTGAAAAATATTTTTAAAGTTTCTACAAGTCTGAATAAGAGACAAACAACTCAATAAAAAAGAGCAAAAGATATTAATAGATACCTCACCAAAGAAGATAAATAGATGGCAAAGATCATGAAAAGATGTTTAATGTTATTAGTCAATACAGAAATGCAAATTAAGTGATAATGAAATGCCCTCCTGCTCTATTCTAATAAAATGGCTTCTATCAAAAGATAGATAATATCAAGTGTTGATAAAGATGCAAAAAAAAGAAAACGAAAAAAAATCCCTGAACTTAAATACCCTGCTGCTGGGAATGTAAAATAGAAACTAATTTGCAAAAACACTTTGGCAGTTTCTTAAAAAGTTAAATACACATTTATCATATAAACCAGCAATTCCAGTTCTGGGCTGCCCCAAAGAAACAAAGACTTATACACACACAAAGACCTACATGTATTAGTCATAATAGTCAATAGCAACCCAAATGTCCATAGATAAGCAAAATGTGGTATATCTGTACAATGGAATGCTATGAACTTTGCAAAGGGACAACCTATGGATACAGGCAGCAATGTGGATAAATCTCAAAAACATCACAATAAGAAAAAAAGCCAGACACAGAAGACTTTATATTGTATGATTCCATTTATACGAAATTTCTAGAAAAGGCAAAACTGTAGAACCAGAGAAGTGGTTGCTTGGAGCCAGGTGGGAGTGCAATGTGGCCCAAGGGAACTTTTTGGTGTAATGGAAAGGTTTTAAAACTGGGCTGTGATGTTGGTTGTACAACTATATACATTTGTTAAGACATGTTGAATAACGTAGTTAAAGTAGGAAAATTTTACAAAATGTAAATTAAATTGCAAAAAATGTTAAGAAATTAAAACAACTAAGAAGGCAGATGAGATGGGATACGGCAACTGATTATATCTCTGGAGAGTAAGGTTGAAGGAAATATTAAGAATGATGCCAAGGTTTCTGGCATTAGTCCAGTAGGGAGGAAAAGTTATAAAATAATATTTGGAGTATGAGGAAGAACAGATGTGGAGTTTAGCTTTAAACATGTTAATACTGAGCTGGCTGTCGAACACTCTAGTGGACATTTCCACTAAGGAGTGGGAAAGAGTAGTCTAGATGTCATGAAAGGGATAGAAGTTGGAGAGTGATTTCAGAATCATGCGCTTTTAGGAGGTAGATGAAACTATAAAGATGGCTGAGATCAATGTACAGTGTGAGGGCTCCTAGTTCAGTTGAAATAAATTTTTAATTAATTAGGAATAGCCTGATGGAGGTCCACTTTTCTGGAGAGTATTTCCTCATTTGTGTGATGATAGGAGGGGATTTCCCTGTTTCATATATTTTTCCAATAGCTGAAGATCTTAGAAACACTATCTCTGAATGTCAGACCTATTGTGTAGAGGTAATTTAATCAGCTCTGTATTTTCAAACATTTACCTTTTGTCACATTACTGGAAGCTAAATTATAGCTAAATAATATCTGAGAATCTATCATATGCATAAAATGTGCTAAACACTCTCAGGATTACAAGGGAATTTAAACTCAGAAGCTGATTTCAAGAAGTTTACAATCTGGTTCTATAGGGTCTATATTTTTTCAGCATATGAATTCTGGAGTGGGCAGAGAATGGAAAAGCAACTAGGAATCAATCCATTGTCCTGCTAGGTTAAGGAAAAGTCTCCAAGAATCTGTTGGGTCATTTGTCTCTGTAATAAGCCCTTGACTGGAAGTAAATTTGAAGAAGTTGTTCAGGCAAAAGGGCTTCTGTTTTGTTTCAAAAAAACCTAGTTCTCGTGGGTTTCTTTTCAAAGCTTGGATTGGTCACTTTATTTGAAGCGAATTTTATCCTGATTTTCCAAGAGGCTGGGTAAGCATTATTTTTTGAAGCCATTAACTGTTGTACAATTCCTTGCAAAGATGAGTGTGTTCCAGACAATCAAGAAATGAGGTAGAACCCTTGGCCATTAAGCTGGGGTTGGGGCTCCTAAGTGCTTCAACCAACAGAATATGGTAGAAAAAAATGCTATGTGACTTCCCAGCTAGGTTGTAAGAGTTTCAGTCTATCTATCTATCTATCTATCTATCCATCCACACATGCATACAGGCTTTATTAAATTACCTCTACACACACAAATTGAATATATATATATATATATATATATATATATATATATATAATTCTCTCTCTCTGAAACTGTTAACTCCAGAGGAAGATAGCATCATAGATTGTGAGAAAGCTCATGGTAGCCTATGGAGAACTGCTGAGACTCTGAGCTAATGATCAGCATCAATAGTCAGACAGGTACATGAAGAGTGAAGGACACTTCAGGTAATTGCATGATTCCTATTCCCAGCTTCAAGTCTTCCAGCTGAAGCTCTAGACATTGTGAAGTGAGACCGGCTTGACTCACTCCACCCTTTCTAAAATCCTGACCCATAGAACCCTTGAGCAAAATAAATGATTGTTTTGTGCCCCTAAATATTGGATGATTTGTTACACATGCATAGTATCTAGAACACCTTCTTTTTCATTTCTCATCTTCTTTTTCTAGTCCCCTAGGAAAAGAGGTTAGTATAGAATGGTGTCAGAGAGGATGTGATCAAACCAGTGGTGTTATACTTTTTGATACTTTTGTTGTATATATTTTCTTGCTTCCTCCCCCCCCCGCCCCCCATAAAGCAATAGTTAAGAAAGTATATTCCGGACAAATACTGCTTGTGTTAGAATCCTAGCCTTACCTCTTACTGATTGTGGGGTCATGGACACAAGTTATTTAACCCTTTCATGCCTCAACTTTCTCATCTTTATAAAATAGGGATAATAATCATACTTATCAAAGAGTGTTGCTGGGATGACTCAATAAGCAAATACATGTTAAGGTCTTAGAATAGGGCCTGGCACATAGTATTGCTCAAAATATTAGCCATTACCATTTTAGGTCTAAGAACTTCATTTCATTTTATTTTTATTTTATTTAAAGATTTTATTTATTTATCTTTAGAGGGAAAGGGAAGGAGAGAGGGAGAGAAATATCAATGTATGGTTGCCTCTCGTGCATTCCCTGCTGGAAACTGGCCTTCAACCCAGGCATGTGCCCTGACTGGGAATCGAATTGCAATTCTTTGGTTTGCAGGCCTGCACTCAACCCACTAAGCTACTCATTTTATTTTTTGTGATTTATGTTTATTTCACAAACAGATTCCAAAATAAATAACAGGATATTTAAACACGCACAATTCAATACCCTATATTTTAATTCATTTTTTATGTTTTCTTCAGACCACATTTACACACAAACATAATATTTAAAGTTATAATCATTGCAAAAATACAGGACAACAGAAATAAATATTTAGAGTCCAATCTTGAAAAGATTAATCATTGTAACCCAGGCAACTACCATAAAAAGTGGAAATATTCCCATCTTACAGCTGAAGAAACTATCATACCTACAAAATATTATACAGATACTAAAATTATAAGCAAGGAGATTGGGCTAACGTTATGTGTATAATATAATATAAAGGAAAAGAGTAGGACATAAGACTCTAGATATTAGAATTATTAGAGACAGACCACAAAGTAATCCTGTTTAATTTATTCAATGACCTAAAAAGATAAATTGAAAATTACAGCATAAGACTAGAAGTCAGAAAAAAATTACTTGGTATATTTGAAAAAATCAAATAAAAATTCTAGAATTAAAATATATAATAACCAAATTAAGTAACTTAATAGCATAGGTTTAATAGCAACTGAAGAGAGACTTAGATAATTAGAAGATTAATCAAAAATATTAAAAATGAAGCATGGAGAACAAACAGCAAACAAGCAAAAACTGTAGAAAACCCAGAATGAATATATAGGGAATATAGTGTATATAATGAGAAATTTTAGGATGTTTAACTGGATTTTTTAAAGTGACAGAAAAGTAATAAGAAGAAATATTTGAACATTGAGTGGTGAAATTTTTCCAGAACTGATGAACACCATCAATCTAAGTTGCATGTTCCAATTTAAGAATCATAAAAAGTCAGAAACAAGATTAAAAAAAGAAAATTCATATCTGGGTGCATTAGAGGAAAGCTAAAATACTCCTAAGACAGAGAATATCTTAAAAGCAGTAAGAGAAAAAGAGATTACCTTTAAATGAATCAAAATTACACTGACAGCTGACTTCTCAGCAGCACGATGGAAGCTAGAAACCAGTGGATTGATGCCTTTAGTGTGCTGCAAAAAAATCTATAAGTGATAACTGCTAACCTAGAATTCCTCACTGGAAAAAATTCTTCAGGAAGGACATTTTCTTTCAAACACTGAGATAGTTCAGTACTAACTGATCACAGTGAGAGACTTTCTAAAGGTTGTCTGTAAGTAGAAAATAATCTTAAATCTCAAAATAAATCATCTGGATGGTCAAGATAAATTGTAAATATTGTTAAAAACTATATGAACTTTGTGGATTTTTTTAAGAAAAGAAGATATAATTTTTACCATATATCATTTTGGTGCCTTTTTAATGCATTGTTGATTTAATAAACCTACATAGAACATATTTATCTTAGTATACTCTTAATATTAATTACTAGATTAAAAGACATTTACCTCAAAATTGTTGTGGTCAGGAAATAGAACAGGGAGTAATAAGTTCCTTTCAGGAATGCCAAGGAAGGCAGTAAATTGACATTGTCTCATCCATAATGATAAACACATATTTATGTTTCTTGACAATGGAGATCAGGCTCTGGAGAAAAAGAAAAACTAGCCAGCAGAATGCAAGGAAGTAAAATGCTTGTTATCCTACATATTATCTTTTAATTTAGATTCCATTTAGGCCAGGACAGTTCAGTGTGGCCCTTGTTGTCCCACACTGCACAAACACTCCCAGTGATTAACCATAGAGAATTAAGCAGTTAGAAGGTACTCAGAGATACAGGAATTATGTCTCTATTATGCCTGAGAAGCTTGAACGTATCCACTGACATAATGTTCACTGCGCTCTGTCCTATTACTAGACATTCCCAATTGTTTGAAAGCTTTGTAACTGAGCCCAAATTTCCTCCCTATGACTTATTCTTATTTGTCTAGCTCCATTCTTTCCCTGGCAACACAGAACAGGCATGCTCCTTGTTCTCAATGACAGACCACCAAATATTAAAAGACAACTGTAATGTTCCCCTTTCATGTTTGTTCTTGTAGGCTAAACATCTCTTATGCAATTAAGTCTTGTCAAATCTGCCTGTGTTTGCCTAATCAGAAGAGAAACATTCTGATTTTGGGATAATGGAATGGTGTGATGAGAGGCAGAAAAAGTCAAGGCACAGAAGGGGAGGTGAGCTTTGAGAAGATGAGCTGAGCCAACACATGCTTTATAAGGTTATGGCTTTCATGTACTGGTGATTATTTTTTTTAATTCAGGACCTTATATAATGCATTAAAAGTAGGGTAGCTGGCCTTATTTTAAAGAGACAAATCTGGGGCTTAAGGTAGCCTAGAAACTTTCTGTTGAGAAGATGATGTCATCTATTCTGAGACATTCTTGGTAAAAGGAATATCAATCAATGTCCTTAGATTTTTAAAAGCCACACCGTAATAAAAGGTTTCAAATAAAACTATCCAGCTTATCCAGAGTACAGGAAATACATTGTGAAGTTAGCCAACCCTTATAACGTGACTGCAAAAGACATCCACATTCATAGAGCAAGTAATGCCAGAAATTATGTTCCTTTAGGGGTAAGAGTAAAACGAGGGACAGCTTGCTATTCCATGCTGATACTCACTAAGCATTGCAATGGACACTTTAACAACTGCTAATGATCAAGGCCTGTTAATATCATCGGGGAAATGCTGGATTTTAATGGCTCTTTCTATTGTCTAGAAATTTGGCTTCTATATCTTGGAACCTGTACCATCACTCATTTATGAATCATAAAATCTCGATAGAGGCTCCAGTTGTTGAGATCTAGCACTTGTGAGGATAATTAAGACATGGCAGCCTTTACATTCTATTATTTTATATGGATTGATCCTACTAAATCGATACACAGAAAAACTGCTCAAAGCATATTCTTGAAGAATGGGCTAAGCTGCAAAAAAATCCACGAGGTGATCATAGCTGTCTGATTCATGGCTGCAACTATGTACTTGTTCATCCTAGTGAATAACAATTTGTTCTGGGTTTTCTGCTGACTTTATTTCCCACGGGACACATAACTGAAGATAGGTAAGCACGTTAGTCAGCTATGACTGTGATAATGCTATGCAACAAAAACTGGGTGGCTTATGAAGAACAACAAGCACTTTATATTTCTTACTGTTCTGTGGACTGGCTCTCCTTCAGGCTGCAGGTTGACTAGTTTAGGTTCAGGTTCCAGATCAGATTTGAGTCAACTCTGTGTGTTTTATTCTGGGCCCAAGCTGAAGGGATGGAAGCTAGCTGAGCCATGCTCTTTTATGGTGATCCCAGGAGTACAATAAGGCAAGCCAAGCCATGTAAGCATACGTTAAAACTCTGCTCATGTCATTTTTACTACATTCCGCTGGCCAGGCACATGGTCGATAATGAGGACTTTAGGAAGAAGTAAACTCCTCCCACTGTCCCATTGTCCTGTGGGTGAGTGGGGGACAGTGAATGAAGAGTTCATATGAATAATTCAGTCTCCCAAAGTATTCATGTGTTTGTAAAGGCTGACCTAAATAACTACTAGTTTTATTAAAAGATAATATTTTAGGCTAAAGTAGCACAGTGCTACATTAAATGAACCCATAAACACAAAATAATTGACAACAGTGAGAAAGTCACTAATTCTGAATGCAAGAGAGTGAAGATGCTCCCAACTCCATGTGAAGGTCTCATAGTGATGGGGTGATAGGGGTGCCTTAGGCCTCAAATGCAGTGGACTTGGCAGGGAAGCTGCACTGCTGTCCTTGCTGATTCTGGGCAGGACAAATACACTCAAGCTTCTTGACAGCGCCAGCAGCGTGAAAAGGGATGTGTTGGTTACCAGCAAAAGTACCCTTAAAAAATGGCCAAGTGAAATATAAAAAAGTGAGAGTTGGGGTAAAGTGTCTAAGTGTGTTTATGGAAAGACCTATCCATTTCTAAGTGATGTAATGGAAAATCTATCTTCGGTCTACCCAAGTCAAGGACATTCTAGAAACTGAATACTGTGACAGTTGTGACAAACTGTAAAGCCACTAACCAGAATCTCCTGACTCTGGGAGAAGGGTAGCTGGAATTTCTGAATATGTAAAACTATGGCTCAAAGCTCTAGGGAGAGGCAATAACTCAGAAATATTTAAGAGTCTATAGGTGTGTGTATGTGTGTGTGCATACATGTATGTATATAAATGAATGGATCCATACATACAGAAGAACATACATAGTGTATGTTGATTTTGCCAACCAGTACTTACTTGTCAGAACAAGGATGATGCATTTCAGTATCTGTGCCTTCTATTCTTTATTAAAACTCCTTACAGTCAGCTAATCTGAAAAAAACTAAGCCTTTCTTCAATTCAAATTTGCCCAGCCTCAAAGATTCTCACTAGAATTATAACCTTGATGTAAGAAATGGGAGCATCTTTAGGCTTGCAGTGATTGAAGTGAAGGCAGGGAGCAATAAAGTAAAGGCAAACTGTCTTCCAAAGCCATTCAGCTCACTGCAGGATACCCCATACCTTACATGAAAGCTTTTATGGTGTATCATAATGCATCATAGGCCTACGTGTAAGATTATTAGTGTAAAACTATAAAACTTTTCGGAACAAACACAGGAGAAAAATCTTCATGACCTTGGATTAGACATAGCATCAAAAGCCATGAGCCATTAAAAAATGACAAATTGGACTTTATCAACATTGAAAAAACTTTTGTTTTACAAAAGACTGTTCAGATAATAAAAATGTAAGCTATAGACTTGTAGAAAACATCTACAAGTTATATATCACACGTACGATAATAATAAATACCAGTTAAAAAGTGGACAAAAGGTTTCCCTTCACCAGAGAAGATGCAAATTATAGATAAACCCAGGAAGAGATGCACAATATCATCCATCTCTAAGAAAATGAAAATTATAACCTCACGAAATACAAGCACTTATTAAATAGCCAAAAAGCTCATCAGAACTGTCAATGCCAAGTGTTGATGAAGATACGGAGCAGGTAGAATTCTCAAATATTGTTGGATGGATTGGAAAATTGTATAGTCCCTTCGGAAACTAATCTTGTGGTTCTTATAAATTTTATCTAGCATTAACCATGTAGCCCAGCAACCTTCCTACTAAGAGTTAGCCCTAGAGAAATGAAGACAGAATTCCCTGCAGTGGGCGGACGAATGCACATGGTGGTCCGATCTGCAGACTCAACAATACAAGAGAGCAGAGCACTGACACATGCAACAGAGTGGGTGGCTCCCCAGTGCAGTGCACTGTGAGGAAGCAGCCGGAATCAAAGGCTACACTTCGTATGATTCCATTTATGACATTTAGGAAAAGGCAAAACTGTAGGGATGGAAAATGTATCAGTTAGCTCTCAGGGGCACAAAGTGAGGAGATGACCGGAGGACAAATGGGCAGTTAGAGGGAGTTTTGGGAGGGGGATAGAATTGTTCTACATCCCAATTATGGTGATGGTTACATAGAGCTCTATGCATTTGTCAAAATTCACAGCCCTGTGCTTTTTAAAAAGTGAATTTTACTGTATGTTAGTTTAAAAATAAACTTTAGGAATTTAATTCAATGAACATTTAATGTTTGAGTATTATGTGCCAGGCACTCTGCTAAGGTAGTACAGGGTATGAAAACGAGAGAGTCAGGTTTCTCCATTCAAGTGAACTTACAAAATCTGGTAGGAAGACTTTAGGCCAGGGTAGAGAATACTACCTTTTCAGTGAAAGTACTAGAGAGCTGATTATATAAAGAGCTTTAAGTGAATATACACAAGGGCAAGGGGTTCAAAGACAGGAGAGTGGAGATGTCACTTTGCAAATGTGATGAGAAATGAAAGCATATGGAATTTAAGATGGACCTGAAAAGATAAGAGGGATGTAGTAGGCAGCCACGGGGGATGGAGGAAAGAAATGCCAGGTCAGGAGGAAGCACAGAGAGTGTGGGTGCAGTGTGTGAGCACACCGTGTGGGGCAAGAGGGAAGCTGACTCAGTTTGGAGAAAAAGTGGAAAGGGTGGGAGCTAATTTGTGGAGTGTCTTGGTGAGATGGTTATAATTTAATAGACAGTGAGAAGCCATCAAAACTATTTCAGTAGGGCTTGACTTTAGAACAGAATTTCCCAAACTCATCTGACCATGGGCACTTAAAAAATTATATGACTGTATAGCTGGATACCAACATGTTACTCAGGAAAGTTAATGCTTGGTTTAGCAACTGAGCCACAAAAATAAGTTGTATAATACAGATGTTTAGTATATAAAAATTGAATGTTATCCAAACTCATGCTGACACTATAAAACACGATGCAGACATAGACCAGGGATTATCAATCAAGTCGATGCGGTAAGGGGATGGTTGGTTGGTAAAGGTGTTCCAAACATCTATGCAAAGATTAGATGTCATGTGTTCCTACAGCAGACGAATCTCATATGGTTTCCTATGACTGTACAAAATACTGCACTATTATTCAGAGGTAGCGCTGTTGGTGGTGACAAAAATGGCACCAGGTGTTGTATTGATGGGATCAGACTGGACCTCTGTTCAGCAACCTTGGTGCTTGAGTTCTGGCTAAGAAAGTATTCAGAGCCAAGACAAACTATAAAACAAAGTTTATTTAGAAAGTTAAAGAGGTAGAAAAATGAGCTGTAGAAGAAATGGGCTCAGGAAGCAAGTTACAGAGGCAAAAGAAGGACCCTTGGAGCTTAGGAGAGAGAGGCAAGGGAAAGGAGCTTGGGTGGGGAGGGGGAGAAAGGCGGGGGTTGTGCTTTGGGGGGAAGAGCTTGCTGGGTCCTTTGTCCTAAGAGCTTCGAAGGGTAGAGATTTTAGGGGAGGTGGGGGGAATCTCAATAAAATATTCATCAGCTTTCCAGGTGTGTCCTTTCAGGGTAGTGGTCTCCACTGATAGGTCAGTGATGGGGGTGGGGGGATTGCCATTAGTCAATGCAGCTGGTCCTGAGGGCAGCCATGGCCTTGCTTGTCTGGTTGTGCTGCTTTTCTGGGCTTGGAGCTGAAACACAGTGAAGGATTAGATGTATCTGATGTAGGCCAGAACCTCATTGTCCTGGGGCTTAAGGCGTAAGGGCCATTCTCCAGCCCTCTTTTTCGTTCCTCCACTAAGGTCCTGTAGCGCTTATCATGAAGGACATGCCAGGTGGAGAAAGGGTTGGAGGAGTGAGTGTCCAAGCCTCCTGACCAGAAATATTCTAAGGGAGGGAAGGTTACCCTGGGGGCAAGGTCCTTGTTTCTCCATTTTCGCTCATCGCTAGCTCCCCACCCCCACCCCCACCCCGAGTTCCACCCCCACAGGACTTTCCAACCTTCTGCACCTGGCGGCGGTTGTCCCTGCTCTGCTCCCGCCTATCTGACTGCCTGCCGCAGATCCTGTTACTTAGAGGTAGATAATGATGCAGCAGTTAAAACTATACAAATGTGTTTGGTAATTTGCTGACACACATTTAAAAGATAATATTTAAAAGAAAACCACTAATAGTGCTTACTGTAGAAGATGCTGGTGACCCTTTCACATGTCCCCAGTCCACTCCAGTTGTTGCTGCGACTCTGATGGGCATTCCTGTGCATGTTGTACCCCAGGCACCTGTGTTTCTCTCAAAGCCATTGGCTCTCTCTGAAAGCCAGGGCACTGGCACTCCAGGTAGCCTGGAAGTGCTGGGGAATGGGATATTTACGCTCCCAGGAATATCCCCCAAATTTCGAGAAGCAAGAGTTGTTGGATAAACACTCCTACTTTCCTCACCCCTCACCGGGCAGGGGAACAAGGCTGAGCTGTGTTAAGCACTTTTTCAGAAGGTCCTTGGTGGGATTATGCCGCAGTTTTTCACTATGATAACCCACCCGTATAGTACCTGCCATTGTTATTCTGTCCCTCCCTGTCCTGAGGTCACTGCCCAAATGGACTCCTTACATGCAAAATCTCGTCTCAGTGTCTGTTTGGGAAGAAGGCCAACTAAAGACAACACTGATTCCTCTCACCCCATGGGCATCTTTTCATTCAACAAATATATTACCTAGCATTAAATCCATTTTTATTAAGAAGGTAATATGTATATGGACTAAGAATTTGATGGTGAGTAAGTAGAGTCTATTATAAGTAATAATGACAAAGCAATGTAAATATACAATTGGGGTGCACAAGGGTGCTAAGGGCCTGAATAGCTCAAGCTCCGTATGTACTTTTAGATGAGCAGGGGAGTTTTCTCAGAGAAAGTGATATTTTGCCCGGGATCTGAACAATGAGCAAGAGCTGGGAAAAGAGAAGGGAGGAAAGTGCACCTGGCTATGTACTAGAAAACATTTCTATGGTGTTTGGGGGGAATAAAAATCATAAGAAAGGAGGAAGAACGGTTGATTGAAATGCCAAAGGCACTTTGTTGGTCATCTGAACAAACCTGTTTTAACACAAAACAAAAGAAGGTGGATAACCACTTAATTGGTCACTTGTAAATGGTGCATTCTTTTTAAATTAAAAACAAGTTTATTCCTAGATTTATTCAGTGCTTCCCAGACATCCTAGACAAAACTCCCTAATTGAACAATAGGCTGCTTTGCTTTCTGCACTTATCACTGTTTCTGTTATTTCCACTGATACAAATGTAAATTCACTCTCTTTATCACCCTGGGAAATTTGTAACCATCTTTGTGTTCCTGAGGAAAGAGTATTCAGACATTGAAACAGTGATGCTGTATTTGTTTCTAACCCATTTTCTCCTCCAGTATCTACTCAGTCTGTGAGTTATCTGCGCTCTCTTGGGTGAGAGGAGAAAGTAATTTTCACTATCAAAGTATGCATCTCATATACAAATTTAAACTGTTAGAGTTTTATTAATTTTTTGCAACGAGTTAGGAATCTACTCATTCATCAGACATGTGAAAATCTGTGGTATGTGTCTAAAACCTTATTAATCACTGGGAATACAGAGGAAACAGTCAAACCCTTAAATAATCCCTGGGCATGATGAGGGGACAGACACATTCAGGTAACATTGACAGGACAATATTACAAAGGGACATACAACATGCAGCTGCACAGAGGGTCATTAACTTTGCCTATCGGAGATGGGGATGATGGTCTTCACAGGGTAGGTGACATTTGAGCTGGATCTTGAAAGGTGGGTTGAGTTTTCCTAATATATAAGGTGGGAAACAGCGCTGCAAATAGAAGGAACAGTGAGGACAAAGGCCTGGAGACACAAATACATGACAAGTTTGGGAGCTGCAGGAAATGAGTGCCTGGAGTACAGGGGCAGGGAAGGAGGGGCTGAGGACGTGATGAGGGCTATGAAACTGAAGTAAAGACAGTTTGGGACCAGGTTATGAAGGCTCTTTGGACTCTGTTTCATTTGTAACAGGGAAGGATTGGAGGTTTTCAAACAAGGAGGGACATGAACGTTCATTGATAATCTGGTAGCAGGTGTAGAAGATGGAATAAAGGAAAGGACAAGATTAGAGGCAAGAAAAGCAGATAGGAGATCTTTTCTAGGTCTGGCAAGAGACTGTGCTGCGACCATGCAAGGCCTGATAGGTTCATAATATTTGGGCCGACAGAGAATATTCATGGAGCCATTGGGATGTCTGGCATGCCTTCATTCACAGGTGGGCAAGCCATGCATGCTGCAAGCTGCTTGTCTCTCTGCATGGCGCACTGCACGTCACCTGTCCCCTTGCATGGCACCTGTCATGGCCCTTGCTCCCCAGCATGGCACCCAGCAGGGAGTCCCTACCTACTTAAGTACTAGAGGCAAACAAAGCTGGAAGGGTGCCAACAGATCTTATGCTACACAGCTTCTCACCATGCGTGCGAGCCCACTTCATGTTATGGGGGAACAGTTTATCGGACCCAGTCTCCAGACTGTGAGCACACTACTTATCAGGTCCATTCAAGGCTATGGGACCCCTGCTTCCCTTAGTTACCCAGACACCTGGGTGAGGAAGCCAGACTGCCTCCACTTACCATAAAGAGACAAAAAGCCACACTACAGCAGTAAGTACTGAACCAGGACTTGATGGGAAAGAGACAACATATACTTAGGAGGCAAGATCATCAAGACTTAGAAACTGCATATAGCTACCTAAGAGAGAGGAAGAGCAAGGGTCAGATTTGAGGTCAAGCCTGGGCAACTGCGTTTGTCAGGATTTTTTTCAACTTCTGCAGACAAAAGGTATCTCTCTGGAGGTACAAAGTTCCCACAGGTTCTGTCGAGTATGGAAGGCAATAGCCAGACTGTGGAGGTTGAGAAGTGAATGGGAGAGAAGGAAGTAGAGATCCGGGCAGATGAGGCTGTTGAATAGATTCAGGTTTGATAAGGTGTGGTTGGGTTTTGTGGCAATAATAATGCATTAGATAAGGGAAATCTGCTGTGTGAGCCATTTTCTTTCATGTCTTAAGTTATGCTCTCTGTTGGTAAGAGGTTTTTATAATTCTGAAATATGCAAAGAAATACATTAAAGTAAACACCCCGAGGAGATAGGGCAGGGTGGGTAATTTACTTAGAAGAGAGGCTATTTTTAACTCAGCCCATCCCTTGTTTCATTGGGATGTTGGTGAAACACTCAGGTTGTTTATGAGGAGCCTGTGTATAAATATACGAACAGTCATATTTTCCATTCAAAACTGGAGGCTTCACCAGCCTTTCCTCTGTGCCACGGCACTGTCATTTGGTTCGTGTGCTACACTCTGTAATCCTGAGAGAGCCTGGGCTGTAATTCCATATGGCTGGCCACCAGTTTCCAGCCATGAATGACTTTGATGTTGCTGTCAGGGGAGCCCCAGGAGGGCTGCAGGAAGAGAGTCAGACAAAGCAGGAGGAAGGGGGCCTCTGCCTCTCAGCCAGAAAGGGGATGAACCCCAAAGAGAGCTCAGTATGATGTCCAAAGTCTGCAGCCACCATCTGATGAGAAAAGGGAGGGAGCGCACGTTTACCAAACCCGGTAATTCCCGCTGAGATCCTATAAACCCAAGTGCTAGTAAAGTTTTATGAATTCCACTCCGCTATGTGTACAGAGATGGTTATGTTAATGAAATTATGCTTTAAATTAGCCAAACATATTCTCAAAGGAAAATTCTTCACTGAAATTATATCTTACAGACTCCATGGTACCCTTGCTCTGCAATTTAACAACATGTTGTTATTATTTAGCATTTAATGAGTACCAGAAAATGCTCTGTGTATTCTCCACTTGATTTAGAAACAATAGAATAAGTATAAGGGGTTCCCTCTGGTACTGACCATGCATAAGACTGATGGACGGGGCCTCAGATGACAAGGGGATCTCCAGGAAAACATCCACCACAGCAAATAACTTCTTTCTTTGTCCTTTAAATTCTTTCCATAAAATCTTCAACTGGGGACACTAGGGAATTATGCCTGATGTCCTAGATGTGATCCCCAAACATTTCTTGAGATCGTATTGTGAAAGACAGTAGTTTTCATGAGAGTGCAGGGACAGTTCACATCAGCTGAGTTTTGCGCTATTCATATTACTACCTAGCAGCAGGCGGCAAAATTCTGGTTACTGGTCTTTTTTTCTCTGAGTAATTTACTAGGAGAAGACCCCAATCAAATGTTCTCTGTACTGTTTGTGAGGGCCTACCCTTCCCATCTGAATACTCTGTCTCAACTGATCACTGGGGGAGAGGTATATCATAACAAAAGATTTTAGAACAAATGGTCACAGATCCCCCACAACCACGGATAAAGTGGGGGAAGTGGGAGTTTACTGCAATTAGTTCATTTTATGTACATATCTTATAATATCAAAATTACCAACCCATAAAATTTTAACTGGCCCCATTTCAGACTTACCAAAAAATGGTGCCTTTTATAGTTGTAGTACCAACAGCTAAAGAGATAGTCGAAAACTCGCGCTAGAGTTTCACTTTTTCTTGAAAAACATACTAACAGAAACCAGCTAACTTGCTTATAGACTAATTCATTTCAGGCACAGCTTAATTTCTTACAGATTTGAGACCTCTAAGCCCTGACTAATTTGCCTGGTGCAATTAGATGTTATTTTGGCAACTGCAGAACTCAAGAGTGTTTTTAAACAATTTAAAGACATCTTAATTTCCATACTTAAGCAAGTAGATAAGGTGCAAATATTAGTACTGAATATACTCGTATATCCAGTTGTGGAAAAGACACTGTAACTTGGAGATTTACTCTCGAAATTTACTTATACCTATTAGGGGCCATCTGTTTGAGATTTAGGTAAACCTGTCAGAGACATCGGGCCTGGGAATTCCTAAAGCTGGCTCTACCAGGAACAGACACGGAGGTTGTAAACTGGGGGCCCACAAATGTGCTTTATTTAGACAGCCCTGTGCTTTAACATTTTGAAGAGAATGTTTTTAGTTAGAGGTACATGGTCTCCAGTTCAGAGTGACAACTTCTGTTGTCACATACCTGTCTGCCAGCCCTACTTACACCATCAGTCTGGGCCCAGGAGATATTTGAGTTTGCAATCCCTGGTATGTCTCATTCGCATACGTGTCATAGTTTCTGCTCCTTAGGAGGTGTTTACAGTCAAAAGAATCTAGTCTAGAGGTCAGAGTCCTTTGGCTATGGAGCATTTTCTATTCATCAGACACTACAGTAAAGACTTTTTTATTTATTTGAGAGAAAGAGAGAGAGATGAATTTGTTGTTTCACTTAGTTATGCATTCATTGGTTGCTTTTTTGTATGTGCCCTAACCAGGGATCGAACCTGCAACCTTGGTGTATTGAGGCAATATTCTAGCCAACTGAGCTACCCAACCAGGGCAGTAACATTTTTACATGCATGTGTCACATAAAGTCCATGGCAACTCCATAAGGTAGCTGTTGTTGTTATCCATCCCATTTCTTGGATGAGACAACTGAGACTAAAAATCATAAATTATTTGCTCAAGGTTATGCCCTTATGTGTGGTAGAAGCAAGATTTGAACCTACAAGCCCTGAATGGTGGGTGTGGCTCAGTTGGTGAGGAAGTTTCCACAAAGCAAAAGTTCACTGATTCAATTGCTGGTCAGGGCACAGGCCTGGGTTGTGGGTTCAGTCTCCGGTTAGAGTGCATTTGAGAGGCAACCAGTTGATGTTTCTCTCTCACATTGATGGTTTTGTCTCTCTCTTTCTTCCTCCTTCTCTTCTATCTAAAAATAAATAAATAAAATATTTAAAAAAGATTCGAATCTACAAATCTTTCTTATCAATGCATTTGATCACGCGACTGGGAGCTCAAGATAGGATATGTAAGGTCTGACCTTTTAGGCCCGTAGATGTCCTCCCTAACTTCACAACACTCCTCCTCTCAAAGGCCATTGGCAAGCAGCCTGGACCTCATGATTCAACACAGAAAGTGATCTTCCGTGAATCCCCTTGGTTCCCTTGCCTCTTCCATTGCACCCTCTTGGTATAATACCAACTATCCACCTGGGGCAAACACATATTACCTTCTCTTTCTTGTGCCTTCAACCTCCCCTTCTTTATTTGCTATACCCCCCTAGATATGGATGAAAGACCATTTCTTACCCTGGGGTCCTCAAGTTCTCACCCTGTGTTTTGTTTCTTACCAAATTTTCACCACCAAGCCTGTCTTGGGAAGTAGCCTTGGCTGCCTCCACTCCTTAACCTCCTATTGACTCCTCAGCCTCCTGAAATCTGACTTCTGATCCCACCACTCCACTGAAGCTGCTGGCTAGGTTGCCAATGACTTTCTAGTTGTTAAATTGGGTGGACATTTTTAGCACATCTTCTTTAGTATCCACATGGTTGAAAACTTCTCAAAATCTTCTCTTCCCTCAGCTTCCATGACACGACACTCCCTTTTCTCCCTCAGACCTCTCCAGGTGCTCCTTCAGGCCTCTTTGCAGCTCCTCCCCGCATCTTCAACCATCAGTGCTAGGATCACAGCCTCAGCCTTCCTGAGTGGCTATCACATCTGGGTTTTCAGACGTAGCTGAAATGACCAGTTGAAGTACCACAGGTACCTGAAATTTAACATGCACCAAACTCCTTGTTTCCTCCTTTCCCATCATAATCTATTTCACCTGTCCAGGTAAATACCTGCATTATACACTCAATAGCCCAATTTTATTTTTCCAGCTTTCTCGAGGTATAAGTGAAAAATAAATTGTGTATACTTAATGTGTATAATGTGATGCTTTAATATACATTTTATATACATTATAAAATATTTACTACAAGGAAGTTGATTAATACATCCTTCACCATACCTTTTTATTTTTTTAATTTGTGGTGAAACACTTAAGATGTAGCTTCTTAGCAAATTTCAAGTGTGCATATAATATAATTAACTATAGCCACAATGTCCTCAGAACTTATTCATCTCACAGCTGAAATTCTGTACCCTTTCACCAACATCTCCCTATTTCCCTCAGCCGCTAGTCTCTGGCAACGAACACTTTACTCTCTTTTTCTACTGTTTGTATTTGGATTGTACATATAAGTGATATCACACAGCATTTGTCTTTCTTTGTATGGCTTATTTCACTTTCGCATAATGTCCTCCAGCTTTATTGATCTTATCTTAAATTGCAGTGATTTCCTTTTAATGGCTGAATCACATTCTGTTGTGTGTATACAGACACTTAGGTTGCCTCATTCCTGAAGGGCAGGGGATCAGTAGTGAAGAGGTGCTGGTACTCCCATGGTCACCGCAGGGGTCACACGGCCAGGATATGCAGACAGCCCTGTTGCGCAATCTCAAGTCTTTTCTTCCTCACCACCAAGTAACGAAGCCTTTAAAGTCTACTTCATAAATGCCTAGTTCTCTCTTTTCCTCAATCCTTGTTACTCCATCCCTGTTCATACTCCATCCTCTGTTTTTTTACCCTTTTTATAGTGGTATGATGTGCATGCAGTGTAATTCAACCCTTTAAGTGTATAGATCATTCTATGAATTTTGATGAATGTATACAGTTTTGATGAATGTCATGTAACCATAATTACAATCAGAATATGAAAGGGTTCCATTACTTCCTGCCTCCCCCCCAAAAAAAACCTCTCCCATGCCTGTTGGTCGTCAACTCCTTTCACTACACCCAACTCCTGGCAATCACTGATCTGTTTTCTGTCACTATGGTTTTGCTTTTTCTAGAATGTCATATAAGTGGGATTATAATGTGTGTAACTTTGAATTCAGCAACTTTCACTTAGTATAATAAATCTGAGATTCAATTACATCACTGCGGGTATCAACAGTCCATTCCTTTTAGTTCTGTGGATGTATCGGATTGTTTATCCATTTACCAGTTGAAGAACAGTTACTTTGCTTCCAGTTTTGGGCAATTGTGAATAAAACCACAATAATCATTTGTTTACATTTCATTTCACTTGGGTAAACACCTAAAAGTGGAAATGCTGGGTCTAATGGTAAGTATATGTGTTGCTATGTATATAAGAAAGTATGAATTTGTTTTTAAAAGTGACTGGGCCATCTTGCATTCTCTCCAGCCAAGTCTGAGAGAGTTCCAGATGCTAGCTGTTGGTATTGCCAGTTTTATTTTCTTATTTTTAGCTATTCTAAAAAATATGTTGTAGTATCTTATTGTGGTTTTAATTTGCATTTCATTAATGATCCATTACACTAAATATCTTTTCATGTACTTATTTACCATCTGTAAAGTGGGAAGTGTCTGTTCAAATGTGTGCCCACCTTCATTTTTAGAAAACAAACTGGATAGTTTGCTTTCCTATTTACTATTGAGTTTTAAGGTGTTCTGTATGCAAGCCCTTTATCAGATAAGTGTTTTGCAAAAATGTCCTCCCAGTTCATGGCTAGTATTTTCATTCTCTAAGAGTCTCTTTCTAAAAAACTTTTTAAAATATTTTATTTATTTGTTTTTAGAGAGAGGGGAAGGGAAGGAGAAGGAGAGGGAGAGAAACATCAATGTGTGGCTGCCTCTTCTCATGTGTCCCCCACTGAGGACCTGGACTGCAACCCAGGCATGTGCCCTGACTGGCAATTGAGCTGGCGACCCTTTGCTTCACAGGCCTGTGCTCAATCCACTGAGCTACACCAACCAGGGCTCTTTCTAAAAAACTTTTTACTTTGAAGTAACTGGAGATTCATATGCAGTTTTAAGAAGTAATACAGAGAGATCTTGCATGTCATTCCTCCAGGTCCCCTAATCATAGCATTTCGCACATAACTATGGTACAAGGTCACAATCAGGGAGTGGACACTGATACGATTCATCCATCTTATTCAACTTATTCAGCTTTCACCAGTTTTATGTGCACTGTGTGTGTGTGCTTTGTTCTGTGTCATTCTGTGACATGGGTAGGCTTCTGTGACCACTACCACAAGATAGTGGTACAGATAGTGTGTGCTTTGTTCTGTGTCATTCTGTGACATGGGTAGGCTTCTGTGACCACTACCACAAGATAGTCAAGATACAGAGCAGTCCATCACGAGGATCCTTTTATAGCCACAGCCACCTCACCCCCTCCCCACCTCCCTAACCCCTGGCAACCACTAATCTGCTCTCCATCTATATAATTTTGTCATTTCAAGAATGTTATAAAAATGGAATCATACAGCATTTGAGTTTGGCTTCTTTCGCTCAGCATAATTCTCTGGAAATTCACCCAAGTTATTATATGTATCAGTAGTTTCTTCATTTTTATTGCTGAATAGTATTCCACAGTTTATTTATTCTTTGGTTGGAGGACATCTGGGTTCCTTCTAGTTTGGAGCTATTATAAACAAGGCTGCTATGAACACTTATGCACAGGTTTTGTGTGAACACATGTTTTCATTTCTGTGAGATAATGTCCGTGAGCACAATTGCTGCATCTTATTGTAATTGCATCTTCAGTTTTGTAAAAAAAATGCAAAACTGTTTTTTAGAGTTGCTGTACTATTAGTTGTGACATGTTTTACATTATGCATTCACACTCTTAATGTGTAAATGACTCAAGTTCTCTATATCCTAGTTAGTAGCTGGTTGTGTCAGTATTTTTTACTTTTGTCATTCCGATAGGTGTGTAGTGATATCTCATTGTGGTTTTAATGTGTATTTCCCTGGTAGATAATGATGCTGAACATCTTTTCACGTTTTAACAGTGTCTTTTGAAGTGCTTGTCCTTTTATATATTTTTCCAGCTTTGCTGAGATATAATTGACATATAAGTTTAAGGTGTGTAATGTGATAATTTGATACATGTATATATTGTGAAGTGATTATCGCTATTAGGTCACTTAACACCTCCCATCACACATACTTTTTCTGTGTGTGACAAAAACGTTTAAGATTCAGTCTCTCAGCAACTTTCAAGTATGTAATACATCATCACCATGCTGTGAACTAGATCCACAGAACTCATTCCTCTTAGAACTGAGAGTGTGTACTGTTTGAGCACCACCTTCCCACTTCTCCCAACCAGTCCCTGATGAGCACCATTCCACTTCCTGTTTCCGACTTCCACTATTTCAGATTCCACGTGTAAGTGAGATTACACAGTGTTTGTCTTTATTTGTATAACTTATTTTATTTAGCTTAATGCCTTCTAGTTTCATCTATATTATTGCAAATGGCCGGATTACATTCTCCTTTTTTATGGCAGAATTACATTCCATTTTATATTCAAACGGATTTACTATTTTCTAATACCCGTTGGGTGTCAATGTAGCTTGATGGTTTTTACACAAAGAGAAAAGGTAATTTCTGTCTTGCAAGAACATGAATATCAGTCACATTTATATTTCACATGCCGTACAGGGACCATGTTGTCGGTAGACACACTCAGTGTCACCTGTTCTAGCTGTATGTGGTTAACTCCATTACCTCTACATATGTAACTCCGTTACTGATATAGAGCATAAAGTATGTAATATATATCACATTTTCTTTATCTATTTATCCATCAGTGGACACTACATTGGTCTGTATCTTAGCTAATGCTACAATAAATACGCAAATATCTCTTGGGCATCCCGATTTCAGTTCTTTCAGATACAGACCCAGGAGTGGGATTACTGGATAATATGGCAGTTCTGTATTTAACTGTGTGAGAAACTTCTACACTGTTTTCCACAGTGGCTGCGCCAACTGACATTTCCACCAACGATATGCAAGGGAGCCCCTTCTTTCTTGATATGACCATTGAATGGGAAACAGCCCTTCCTTTCTCTAGTCTTGCCTGTCCCTTCACAGAAGCCCTTGCTTATCCCGACATAAAAACAACTTCTTTTAATCCTCACCCGAGGATAAATTTATTGCTTTTAGAGAGAGGGAGAGAGAGAGAGACAGAGAAACACCGACGTAAAACAGAAAAACGTCAGTCTATTGCCTCCTGTATGCGCCCTGACCAGGGATAGAACACTTAACCCAGGTGTGTGCTGCAAGCAGGGACCAGACCTGCAAACTTTCGGCGTATGAATGAGGTCCAATCAACTGGCCCACTTGGTCAAGGGCACCCCCGACATAACTTCTAATTTCCTATTGCAAATCTGTATGCTTCATCAGATCCTAATCTCCAAGAGGGCAGAGACAATTTTACTCAGCTCAGGATCCCAAACCAGCACATTACTGTCACTGATCAAATGTCATTACTTCAATGAATGAATACTAAAAAACAGAAAGGCCTCAGTGCTAAACAGAGGTGCTGGCACAGAGGAAGGATGGATTAAGGAACAGGGAAAGGCATGGTGACTCTCATCCCATTAAGCACCCTCCAGGCCAGCTCTGGTGCTAAATCCACAGCTTTAACCCAGTCCTCTACCGCGCGCATGCGCAGCACTCTCCACTCTATCGGCCCCAACCCACCCCTCAGTCCCTCCTTCGGGGCCGCCCCAATCTATCAGCAACCAATTAGTGAGAGGAGGCGGTCCTGGAGGCGCATTGCTCCTTGGGTAGAGTCCCTAGTTACTGTCGTTAAGGCTGCCGCTCGCAGGAAGTGGTGGGAGTCAGAAGTTTTGGGAACCTGGTCCTGAGAGGTCAAGGGTCAGTACAAAGCCGAGGAGGAGATGGTGAAGCAGACGATCCAGATTTTCGCCAGGGTGAAGCCCACTCTCCGGAAGCAGCCACAAGGGGTACGGGTCGGAGCGCCGAGGGTATTAGGAGCGGCAGGGCCTCCCGGCTGGGGGAGGGTGGCACGGCTTAGGGGTTTTCGCGTCCAGTGCCTGAAGCCTCCTGGGATCCAGCACAGTCAGAGGAGCCCCGACAGCCACGCAGACGCCAGCGCACTGCTGTGAGGACTCGGACAGACACTCGGGCACTCCCACCCAGCACAGCTCTGTGGGTGCAGACATACCCTGCACCTGGGCACAGCTGTTCACGCAGGGGCAGACGCGCGTGCTCTCCCTACGTCTGTACACTCATGTAGGATGTGCTTCAACTACGCGGCGGCCGTATTGCCCCTTTCTGGGAAACGTTTAGGCATCTCTGCACGCATATACACTTAAACTTATGTTTCTCACACTGAGCAAAACGTGCAAGCAAGAGATGCAGGTCCATATATATCTGAGATATTACAGATAATAGATTGAAATACAGATAAGCAGAGGATATACACTGTGGCTGTGCACATAGTGGGCCCTTAGAATTTGTTGACTATATTTTCATTTTGCAACAGAAACGTGAGCGTTGATATATACTGATTGCACATGTAACCAGACATATAGGCATCCTAACACAAAGAATGTGCATATACTCTATTCAGAAAACAGTAGCTGAGAGCACTTACTAGGTTCTTTCTCTAGTATTCTAAACTCAGAAGTATACAAAGAATAAGAGATTGACCTTGCTCTGAGCAGAGATAAGAAGCATTGAATGCTTCTTAAATGTATTAAAACATTGTTTTCTGCCTTTGGAAAGAGGCATAGTCAATCTTACCACTTATGTGCTTTTGCTACATCTTCCTGGTTCTCATGAGAACCCTGCAAGGTTAGGGTTATTTTCCTCATTTTGTAGATGAGGAAACTGAGTCTCAGATAGGGTGAGTAATGTGGCCAAGCCATCCACCTCGTGAGTGGCAGGATCCTGAATGTAATGTTGGATTTTTTTATTCCAAAGCCCTTAGATCTTCAGACAAAAATTTTTGCCTCTCAAAATGAGGATTTAGGCAAGAGCAATCTCAGTTATATTAGTCAGTGCCTGGAATGGGTATATTATTAATATTTTATCTTTATCCCATATCTATACTTCTACATTATGCACATGTATAAATGTAACAGCATAGCATCTCATAGTTTAGTATTTGTCTCATATAATTTATGTATTTAAAACAAGGAGAATACAGCATCTTTGTCATCACTCTTTTTTACTCATGGAATGCAGTGGGAAGATGCATGAGAAGACTCCAAAGAAAATATTGGTTCTTCTTTTTTTAATGAAACGGTGTAGAAAGGAGCCATGGGTATAATCCCAATTTCTCTCCTCTTACATACCCTTACAAGGTTTTAAAAAATGTATCATATGTAAAAAGTACATGTAGTGTCTCCTCCCCTCCCCCTCAGATTCTTGGTAAAAATGTTGAACTTACTGACAGAAACTCAGCAGTCATAAGCAGGTGCCTGGATACAGTAATGTGAGAGAACAAAGGCAGGACTGGGGGAGGGACTGATGGAGAATCTCTGATTAAATATTGAACTTTCTCTTTTCTTACAGTGCAGTGTTTGTATATTCTAATGTGCTTTCTTTTGCATTTCTTTGGAGGGATTCGGTAGATTGTTGGTGCTCTAGGAATTATCTTTAGGTGTCATACTGTAGGTGCTCTAGGAATTATCTTTAGGTGTCATACTGTATAAGGTCAGATTTCTTACTGAGATACAACATTATGCCACACACACACACACACACACAAGAGAGCACAGATGAACAAATTCCTGCTCTCTCTTAGAAATCCCACTTTCAACATCCTATCTTTTTGTCCCCAAAAGATTGTATGATTGTTTCTCAAGCTGGAAATGCAGCTTATAGCTTTAAACCAAGAGTGGTTCAAAGTTTTCTTTTGTTTCTTCTTAATTTTATGACTCCACTACTTCATCAACCTAATTTCTTAAGGCACTGTAAGTTACATTTTAGTAACAAAGAGATGGTAAATCAGAAAATATGTAAGATGAACCTTTGATAATGGCAGGGCTTTTCATTTGTATAGTGCTTTGTATATTTCAAAATATTCTCATATTTATCTTTTCATGAGATGTAATTGTCTTCTATTCTTTTATTTTTAAGTATTTTTATTGATTATGTTATTCCAGTTTTCCCAATTTTCCCCCTTTATCCCCCCTCCACCATGGCCCCCAACCATCCCACATTCCCTCCTCTTTTTTCATGTCCATGGGTTGTACATATAAAGTTCTTTGAATCCTTTGTTTCCTATACCATTTTTATCTCTTTCCATCTATTATATGCCTACTAATTATATTTCTTCTTCCCTGTACCTTTTCCCCCTATTCCCCTCTTCCCCCTCCCCACTGGACTCCCTCTGTGTAATGTCCATTTTTCTGATTCTGTTCCTGTTCTGGTGGTTTGCTTAGTTTTTGTTTTCATTTCTTTTAGGTTCATTTGTTGATAGTTGTGAATTTGTTGTCATTTTACTGTTCATATTTTTTATCTTCTTTTTCTTAGATAAGTTCCTTTAACATTTCATATAATAAGGGCTGGGTGATGATGAACTCCTTTATCTTGACCTTCTCTGGGAAGCACTTTATCTACCCTTCCATTCTAAATGAAAGCTTTTCTGGATAGATTAATCTTGGATGTAGGTCCTTGTCTTTCATGATGTGGAATACTTCTTTCCAGCCCCTTCTTGCCTGCAAGATTTGTATTGAGAAATCATCTGATAATCTAATGGGAAGTCCTTTGTAGGTAACTGTCTCCTTTTCTCTTGCTGCTTTTAGGATTTTCTCTTTGTCTTTAATCTTGGGTAATTTAATGATGATGTGCCTTCGTGTGTTCCTTCTTGGGTCCAGCTTCTTTGGGACTCTCTGAGCTTCCTGGACTTCCTGGAAAACTATTTCCTTTGCCAGATTGGAGAAGTTTCCTTCATTATTTGTTCAAATAAGTTTTCAATTTGTTCTGTGAGCATTTGATTAAAATGCTTTAAATTCTGAAGACCGAAGCTATAAATTCTCCATCAGATAGGTTGGCAGTCTCCTCATCGCTTAGTTCTGAGGTTTTGCTCTGTTCTTTCATTTGGGCCATATTTTTCTGTCTTGGAGTGTCAGGGTGCACCTGATAAGTTGTAAGGGGTCAGAGCCTTAGGTATTCCCCAGAGCAGGCCAACCCTCCTGTGGGGGAGGGGCCAGAAAGGGAACAATGCAGCTTGCCTGCTCATCTCTAGTGCACTTTTCAACTCTCCTGTCAGGCTGGGAGAAAATCCCACTGGGGCAACCCCAGCCTTAGCCCACAGTCAGCTCTGAGCCTCAGTTTTCCCCATAAGTCAGCCCCTCCGTGCAGCCCACTGAGCTCAGCAGCTAGCCCTGCCTCTCAGCCCCCTTGGCCTGGTTTTTTTTGAGTTCTCCCTTGTGGTCCACCGCCTTACAAGTCTGGTTGTTTTGGTTGATTTTTTCTTTAATTCCTTGGTTGTTGGAGTTTTATGTTTGATTTTCTGGTGCTTTTGGTTATTTTAGATTGGTTGTTATCCTTCTTTTGGTTGTTCGAGGAAGTGAAGTGTTTCTACCTATGCCGCCATCTTGGCTGGAACTCCCTTGAAAATGTCTTCTATTCTTAAAAAAACAACTCTATTTCAAATACTTTGTGACTAAGGTTACAAAGCCAATCTATTTGACTAAACAAGCTTTCTGGTTATAAGGGGCTTTTCCTAAGGCCTCAGAGAATGACTTAGTGATAGTGGTGGATGTCGCTATTTCACTTCAGTGGATAGGCCTCTTGTCTTCTGAGCACTGAGTGTTACAGGCTTTTATTGCTGTTGTTGTTTTCATTGTGTGGCAACTCTCCTGTATATTTCATGTCTAATACCCCCCTTTTACTCACCTGTCTGGGCATTAACCCTTTGTTTTTCAGTGTAGTGCCCTACAGGACATAATTTTTTAATGTCTCTTGAGAAAACCTATCTAGAAAGCCTTGGACCTGATGCCATTACTTTCTATAAATGATTTCATTTCACACAGATTCTTTACATTTTCAATGAGAGTGTTCAATAAAAGTCTGCTTAGGGAAATTATTCAGATTTTCTGGAGATTTAGGTAGGCTATTACTTGTTTAAGAATATGACTTTCCCCACACCAGCCCCAGCAATGAAACATCTAATAGGTCTTAAATAGTAAGTATTGCCTGTTAGAAAGAATTTTATTTCCTGGTGAAAGACAAGAAGTCTTTCTTAAAAACCTCTAAATCTAATGACTAACATTTTTTATGGTACATTACAAAATGCTTCCATTTCCATGACATCATTTGATCCCCACAGCATTCTTGTAAGGGAGGCAATTCTGTTTTCCTCATTTTATGTGTAAGGAGCTAAGATTCTGAATGTGGTGGCTGGTCACACATCTGGTAAATTAAGATCAGCATTGAACCCAGATCTTTGGACTCAAAATCTTATTCTTTTCTTTATTCCACATGACCTTGACTCTTGATTTTTCTGGCCAATAAATAAAGAAGTGCATAGCTAAGAAGACAGTCAGAGAATATTACAGTTGTAAGGGAGTTGGCTAAGACGCTTCATTTTCACATCAGCCTAGAGAGGTTAAGTGATTTTTCCCTTGGTCATTTGCTAATTAGTGGCTGAGCTGGGAGTAGAACCTTGAAAATGACAACGAAGACATGAATTATATGTGTCTTTTGAAACCATGTATCTTTTGTCAACAGCCTGTGTCTCATGAAAACCTGGGCTTCTTTGAACATAATTTGAGTTAGAGCGTTCTCTTGAGTTCCTTCAGAAGTCTCAGATGGAGTCCTTTTATCTTCTTGTCTAGCATTTTGTAAGTGCTCAGAAATGCTTGTTGCTGGTAGTAAAATGTTAATTTCTGAAATATAATTCCAAAGCAATATTTAGAAAATGTATTGCTTTCAGGGTTATTAGCTTCTCAACAACAGTGATACTCAGATGTTCAAATTGAGTATTAAATGTTCAAAGATGATCTGATAGAGCAGGGGTGTCAAACTCATTTTCACTTGGGGCCACATCAGCCTCATGGTTGCCTTCAAAGGGCCGAATGTAATTTTAAGAATGTGTGAATGTAACTACTCCTTAACAGTTAAGCAAGAGCTCGGGCACTGCCTCCAGGTAGAAACAACGTGTGCCGGGCAGGATAAAACCAGGTGGAGGCTGGATTCGGCCCGCGGGTCTTGTGTTTGCCACCTGTGTGACAGAGCATTCATTTCGGCTTTACCTCTTTTTCAGTTCCATGTATTTGTTTGAGTCTGCACACAGTTCAAAGAGGAAAATTACCCAAATTATACTATGTTTTGACTTTTTATCTTAAAAGTTTAATTTTTTATAAAATTACAATGCACATCATAACAACATGGTCATACTTCAAGCCAGAAATTTAGCATTTTATACTCATGTGTTGTTTTCATATTTGCAGATTTATTCCATAGATGACAGCGAAAAAGTAGCACCAAGCTTGGAAATTATCTTACCTCGTGATCTGGCAGATGGGTTTGTGAATAATAAGCGAGAAAGCTACAAATTTAAGTAAGTTTATCTTCCTCCTTCTTTATTTCTATTTTACTCTTGAACTAACGCATACTGCACTCATTTATACTGGTGAAATCCTTAGCTCCATTTTTTGGGAAGAATGTAGTGCAGCTCTCCATTTCATCTGGTAGACAGAGAATTCAAGTTCTCTTTTCATCGCTGTGCCCAAAGTTGCAAAGAGGGTCTACTTCTGTGTCCACTGTGATATCCCAAGATCCCAGCCTTTCTGTTCTTTTTATTGTTGTTCAAGTACAGTTGTCTTCATTTGTCACCCCACTACACCCCCTGCCCCGTCCATCCCTGCCTCCCATCCTCGAACCTATCCACTTTGGCTTTGTCCATGTGTCCTTTGGACACGTGTTCCTTGATGCCCCTTCCCCTATTATCCTTCTTCCTCCTCCTCTCTGGCTACTGTCAGTTTGTTCTTTATTTCAATGTCTCTTATATTTTGCTTACTTATTTGTTTTGTTGATTTGGTTCTGCTTATATATCAGTGTTACTCTTTTCCTAATCAGCCCACTACAGTTTAGCACTTACAGAAAATTCAGTGCATGACTAAATTTTATTAAAGATAAGAACTTACGGTAAAATCTGTACCCTGTATAGGTGGGCCTTCTTTATAACATCAGTAGTGTAGAGACCTCAATGCACATATGAACATGTTATAACTGTACTGGCCAATGTAGAAACCACCAGCCACATGGAGCTCTTAAGCACTTGAAGTGTAGCTAGTCCAAATTGAGATGTTCTGTAAGTATAAAATATATTAAGGATTTATGAAAGCTTAGTGTGAAAAAAAGTAAAATATCTCAAGAATATTTTCATATTGCTTTTACATTAAAATGATAAAAATTTTAATATATTGTGTTAAGATAAAATTAATTTCTTCTGTTTCTTTTTACTTTTTTTAAAATGTGGCTACTAGGAAGTTTTATTTAAGTAACACACACACTCACGTTTCTGGGTCACATTACATTTCCTTTGGACAGTGCTGACCTGCATGGTCCAGGAGCAAAGCGCCCAGCAGCCGCCCTGGACTGTCATAGATGCCTGCAGACCAGAAACTCCGCCAGCAGCCAGGCCTCCGATTGTGTGACGATGGCTGCTTCATTTGGTCTCCATTTTCCAGTTTCAGATTATGTGATTGCCTTTAATCCTCACTTTTGATTTTTTGGAGGAGTTTGAGCCCAAGTTAAATCCATATTTGGTCTGAGGCTTATACTTAGTGGTGATTTCTGGGTCCCGCTGAAGGAATCCCAGTTGCTTTCCTGCATTTCTCTCTAGGGTGTCAGACATAGTTCTTATTTTGAGACTATTTCTGCCCTTGCCCTTTGGATAGAACTGTCCTGGATATTTATTTTTTATGATTCTCTCTCTCTCTCTCTCTTTCTTTCTCTCTCTAACTCATATTTATTTACACTTACTTGTTTGTCTCATAAAGTTGTCTTTGGTCTTCAGAACTCTGCTCTTTGTCTCTCCTGCATGTGTCTCTCCTCCCACCTCACCCCATCTTCTTGGGTCCCCTTTTACACTAAGTACAAGCAGGATTGTAGCACTTGCTCACACAGTGAGGTGGTCCTCGCCTTGTCTTTTTGGCTCCCCATTGCCTCTCATTCTACTTTTAAGGAGCAGCCTTATAATGAAGGACTTAGTTTTTCTGAAGGGCCATCTCCCACTGACACGTGCTACGTACCTTAGCAGCTATTGGACTTCGTGACGGCTGACCTGGAGCATTCTCTCTAAGCCACATTTTGCTAAAACATTTTCTTCAGCATGGTTCTGTTTGATTATTAAGAAAAAACTGACCTTGGCTGTGTGTATTGACCCTTTCCAAAGTATTCTGTATGTTACACAGATACAGAGTGCATTTAAATATAGGCTTATTGGGAAAGTGCTGTTTGCTTATTTTTATATTTCTTAATCATTCTTTCTAATCTCTGAATTAGAAACATTGGTTTTGTCTTTTAAATAAAGAAATTAGTAAAATTCTTAATAGACATATCTTCAGAGGTTAATATTTTAGCATTTTAAGGCTGTTTTCACCCCAGAAAATTCATGTAATCAATAAATATTTACTGACCATTCACCATGTGCTGTTTTAATGGCTAGGAACACAGCAGGGGGTGCAGCAAAGCCCTGCTCCTACAGCACTTCCATTTAGTGGGAGGAGATGCACAAGCAGATCAATAAGTAAAATGTATGTCTGAAAGTGTAAAGTGCCATGGAGCAAAATAAGGCAGGGGAGGGGACCGAGGTGTGCCTGTGTGAAGGGCAGCAAAGGGGAGGGAAGGCTGCAGGATTTCATAAGGCAGGCGGGGAAGGTGTACAAGAGAGTGACATCTGAACAAAACTTGAAGGAGGTAAGGAAGCCGGACAAATATCTGAGGGATGGGAATCCCAGGCCGAGAATATAGCAAGAGCTAAGTCCCTGAGATGGGACAATGCCTGGCTTGTTTGGAGATAAGGGATCTGTGTGGCTTGAGGAGAGTAAGCGAGGGGGAGAGGGAGAGAAGGTTAAAGGGGCAGCAGAGTGGCCAGATCATGTGGAACTTTTTCCTAAAGTGCCATGGAAGGCAATAGAGGGTTTTTATCAGAAGAATAAAATAATCTCACGTCTGTTTGAGCAGGATCATTCTTGCTAACATGTAGCAAATAGACTGGAAGGGAGTAAAGGAGACCAGACAAGACAGTTTGATAGCTTGGGTTGGGATAGTAGCAAGTGGAAATGTTGAGAAATAGTTGGATTCTGCATGTATTTTAAAGGTTAGAGATGACAGAGTTTGCTGGTGGGTTGGATGTAGCGTGTAATGGAAAGAGAGGAGTCAAGGATGCCCTAAGTGTTTTGGACTGAACTTTTAGAAGGATGGAGTTGTCATTTACTGGCATGAGAAAGACCAGATTGAATAGTTTCGGGGTGGGAAGAGATCAACGTACGTCAGATTTGAAATGGAGTGTAGAAAAAGCTTACACAACCTCCAGATAAATTAAAGGACTTCCTAGGAAACAGGAAACCTCAGTCATGTCTCAAGGTGCATTATTGATTTGCTCCAGGGCCATAAGTAAATTGCTTTATCCTCCTGGGTTAAAGCACCTTTTTCCTCTGTAAAAGATTAGACCCAACTTGTGAAACCATATGATTTTATTTTTCTCTTCAAAGGTGTTCAGAAAATAGCTGACCATAATGCCTTTCCAGATTACTATGCAACTATTACTATATAAAATTAAATATTTGGGGATAATGATATTTGATATCTAAAGCTATGGTATGGTTTATTGAAACGCTTGTCATCACTTTGGTTTACGTGGTGATAGAGGTAATTCCTATTGCTTGGGGAAATGGGGCTGAGAATGGCTGTTGATTCACTCAGTCATCATCAGCCTGGTAAAGAATCAAAGCAGCCTTCTCATCCTCGGCAGCACTACTGGGTCTGTGTTCAGATACCACAGTAATCACTTGAGCGGCCGCATCCTCTGTGTTGTGTTCGTGTTCATATCTGAAGCTCCAGTGCACTTACAGGGTTTGGGGAGTGTTTGGGTGCCTTGGGGAATGTTGTCTAAAATATAATCTTGGCTGCTAAATGACAAAGTAGCCAGAGTGCCTTACAATCTCTGTTTCTATAGTTTCATTATTTGCTTCTTCAAAAGGGAGGTTGATAAGCCAAAGGGATGTTTTGAAGTTAACTTTGATTAAAGGCAATGAATTCCATTCTATTGTATATTCCCAGCCCAGCTCCAGATATCCTTCCAAACTTCTCAGTAGTGAAAACAGCCCTACGTTTTCTAATGTAGTCTCTGTATTAATCAGAGATGCACCCAATTCACTTGGGTTGGGCAGATACATAGACCGAAAGCTCCCAAGTCACTCTGAAAGCTGCTTGTGTTTGTTTTAAATGTTTTGCTTTAAAGCATTCCCCCTCCCAGTTTTTATTTTGAAAACTTTTCAATATGCCATAAATGTGGAAAAATAATGCAACCAACTTTCCTATACTCTATGTGGGAGATTCACCAATATTTAACATTTTACCTTAGATGCTACATTCTCTCTCTTTCTCTCCCCCAATTATGTTTTTTGAAGGAAATGCTTGCAAGTAGCAACTTACCACATTGTCAAAGAATAGGCTGTGTGTCCCCAAGCATTCCACTGTGCTTATGATCCCATACTAAGCTAGTCAGAGTGCCACTGCATGGAAGAGTGAACTTGACACCGTCCCACCTCCCCAGGCCCCTAGCCTTGACAATCTGATACAGAGTTCTCTTTGCAGGACAGATCTATCATAATTTACTTTTTGACTTTTGACTCATGATCAACAAAGTGAAATAAACTCCTCTGAAAATTAAGTAGCTAACAGTAGGATGTAGTACCTAATTAATGGAAAATAAACTTTAGTTCAGAATTTTAAAACCAAGTTCAATAACCATATATTTCACAGCTGCATTCTTTTCTTACAGGTCAGACATCAGAAGTTCTTTGGCTGTTTACATCCTGTTCTTGGATTTCCATTTTATGCACTTATCTAGATTTGAATTTGATGCCAATTGCAGACACTGTCCCTCTTGAGAGCTAAAAAACACACAATTTATTATTTGGTTCAAAGCTGCTGCAGTTTTTCAGAGGGATTTATTGTGCAGATCTTGTCAAAGCAATAGTGTTTGCCCACCATTTGCGTCTGGGGGTACAACAGCGCAGTGTGGTTGGGACTACAGAACAAACATTGTGTTGGGTTAGGTAAGCCCAGTGATGTAAATATGGGGTGATTTACAAAGCTGTCAGGAAAAAATGTTAATCCAATAGTGTTTGAAGGCTCAGCTTTAAAATAATTACTGTTTCCACATTTGCAGTTTTCAAAGGATTTTTGATCAAGATGCAAACCAAGAGACCATTTTTGAGAACATTGCCAAACCAGTTGCTGAGAGGTAGGATTTCCTGTATTTTGTTTAGTGGGTTAGTGGTTTTTTTCTTGTCTTCAGTTCTCAGATAATTGTGGTGATGTGCTTCAGCATATCAATTATATACTCAGGATACAGGGTATATAGTGATGATCACATTAATACCTTTTATTCATGTAGATGCTTGTTTTAGATTTAGATTCTGAGCCTTAAAACAAGCCAGTGTGATAGACAGAATAGCTATTGTTACTCCCATTTTGAAAGATACATAACTCTCTGAGAATCTGAGAGATTGAGTGACACTTGTTCAACTTTGATGGCTAGTGGTGGCAGAGTCCCAGGTGGTTTTCTGGCTCTCAGCCCAGTGGTCATTCCTCAGTTCAGTATTGCAAACATGTGGTTGGAATAATGTAAAACTAGGTATGGGTGTCACCTGGGAGGCCTAATAATGGTTGATCCAGCTCCATCTCAGTGTAATAACTATATTTCACTCAGCTTCTCGGCCCCTTTTGTTTCTGTGTATCCAGAAAGTGTCAGTCTGACGACTATGCGAACTGGAGTCACGTGGTAACATTGAGTAGATCAGAATGCCGCTTTATTCATATGTACCAGCAAAGCCTCCTTGGGACTGGACTCAGGTCCTTTGATAAGTACACTTTCCTCTTGTAGGGGGTCTTTAAGGGGAGCTGCTACTTGATAGGGTTGCTTTCCGATCCTGAAATCATTTGGGTGACCTAATAATCCCTGGATATAACTATCTTGATGATTAAAATGAAAACTGTACCTAAATAAACCCACTAAATAAACCCACTTTGAAAAGTCCACTAATCAGTGGACCCTTCCCCAGGAGCATTGTTGGAAGCACTGTGCCACATTTTGTCCCGCAAATTCCTGTTTCATAAACCCTATTCAAACCAAGCCCTTCTCTTTTGTTTCCGGCTTTATTATTGCAATATAATCGGCATCTAACATTCTGTAAGTTGAAGGTGCACAACATGTTGACCCGATCGATGTGTTTATAAATTGCAAAATGGTTATCACCAGAGTATTAGCTGCCACCTCCATCTCATCGTATCATTACCAGTTCTGTGGCGAGAACATTTCAGATCTGCTCCCTTGACAACATTCAAGCCTACGGTACAGTAGTGTTAGCTATAACCACCATGCTGTGCGTTAGATCCCCAAACTTGTGAATTAAGCCCTTCTCCTTTAATGTGTCTTTCTTCGCAGTGCGTAAAATGCAGCCGAGTGGGTGCCCGCTATTTTGTGTATAGTTGTAACCCAGTAACATTGGATTGTGACTAAAGACCTAGAGTTCTATTCAGTAAAGTGTTCTAGGTCTGTAGATTAAATTCATATCTCCTAGACTGGATGCCATGTGTTTCTAAAAGTCTCCTTTTCTAAGTAATCTTGGGTGATGCCACTTTTCAGATGATTGATCTTGTGTGTTTATTTGGAAACTTCCTAAAACCATCCGAGAGGGAGCCTTTGTTTCTGTTTCACGGATGTCTGGTTTTTCCTCCCATTGCTGACTACCGCTGCCAGCTTGAGCCCACCTCACCCTCCAGCTGCTGCCTGTGCCCTCCTGTCTGTCGTTCTCTTCCTTCAGAGATCAGCGTAGCTGCTTCCTCAGCTCCTTGAAGTCTTTGCTCATATCGCCTTCTCACTAAGACCTTCCTTTGTCACCCTATTGAAACTGCACCTCCTGTCACCTTTCCCTATTTTTTTTCAGCACTTGTCCCCATTTGACATACTGTAGAGTTTAATTACTTATTAGTTTTTTGTCTGTCGTCCTTCCCCTAGAACAAAAGCTTTTTATTAAGGCTGGGAGTTGGTTTTGTTCACTGACTCACAAAGACCCCCGACCCAACGATGACAGGATTTTAGAAGTGGCAGGTAAGAACACCTTGTTCCAGGCTGCCCTAGTTGGTCCCAGTGAATCATGTCTTTCATCAGTAGGAAACATTCCTCTTTGTCCCTTTGAAACTTTTCTCCTTGTATTCCATTTTTTCTGAAAACTACTATTGCTTATTTTTGTTTTCTATTAGCCTTTATGTGGTTATCTCTTTTGATTTCTTAATTCAACTACTCTGAGACATTTTGTTTTTAAGTATAGGTCTGATAAATAAAATATAGCTGGCTTTTGCCTTTTTAAACAAACTCAGGGTGCCTTCTCTTTAATTGGTTACTGCACCTGTTGTTCATGTTTATTATGTTTATTGTAATGGTGTTTGGAGGTATTCCTTCTGTTTTTTTTAAAGATTTTATTTATTTATCTTTAGAGAGGAAGGGAAGAAGAGAAGGAAAGAAATACCAATGTATGGTTGCCTGTCGTGAGTCCTCTGACTGGGAATCGAACTGCGACTGTGTGGTTCGCAGGCTGGAGCTCAATCCACTGAGCTACACCAGCCAGGGAGTATTCCTTCTGTTTTAATTTGCATTTCCATGTACCATGCCCCGTTTTTTCCCTTCTCACTGTTTATTGGCTTATGCTCTTTGTTGTTTGCTGGTGCTTTCCATCTTCTCCCAGGTGGACACCGTACTTCAGTATATCTCTGTAGTGTGAATTCAGACAGATAAACTTCTTTGTGTGTTTCTCAATGTCTAAATTTTCTCTCTGTCTGCCTGTTTCTCCTTGTCTCAGTGACCTAAGCGTACTTTTACTTTGGCGTTCCTACTCCCCTACCACTTCAGATGTTGAAATCAATTGATAATTTCATTCTGGACTGCTACTACTCATTTTTATTATCAGCATTTATTTAAATCTGTCTCTATTTTTCTTTTTTCATCACTGTTTCTTATACTCATGCCTATTTCTTGGATCCCTTTTTAGTTTTGTGGTAACCATCCTCAAATAATTTTTTAGTGAGAATTCGAGATTGGGGAGTTTTCTGAAGCCTTTCATTTTCCTTTACAGTTAAATGGCATTTTGGGTATAGAATTCTGGGTTACAAGTTCCTTTCTCTGAAAACTGAAGGTATTGCTCCATTATCTCTTTGCCTGCAGGGCTGCTGAGTAGACGTCACTATCAATCTGGATCTCCTTTCTTTTTAGGAAATACCTGTTTTTACTTTCTGTGTTTTGAGGATTTTATTTTCTTTGTACTTGTTTTTATGAAATTTCATATCAATGAGTCTAGGTATGGTTATTTTTTCATGCATTCTTATCATTCAGCCAATTCAACCTGAAAACTTTTCTATTCAGACTCCAGGGTTGTCACATTGATCATTATTTTGATAATTGAAAGATAATTTTTTTCCCTTCAACATAGCTATTATTTCTTTCTGGAACTTCTAGTTCCAGAACTACTGGTTCTGTCCTTCAACTATTATAACTGCCCACTCACAGTTTCAATCTCTCTGTTTTCAGGTTCTGTCTGAGTACAAGAAGAATTCACTAGCTCAGTCTTTGAGCATGATAATTTGTTTCTTAGCCATGTGCATACTCTTTTACCTACCTCCTAAAATTTTAATTCTTACAATTTTATTTCTTATTTATAAGAAATGAAGAATAATCTGTTTTTGTTATGAATGCGAGATCCTCTCTTTTCCCTTTAAGGCAGGGGTGTCTTAGAGGGAACTACTCCTTGAAGGGTTAAGGAGTAGTTACACTCATTCAGTCCTAAAATTATTTTGGCCCTTTGAAAGCAACCATGAGGTGATGTGGCCCCTGGTGAAACTGAGTTTGACACCCCTGCTCTCAGGACAAGTATGATCTCCTTTGGAAACATTGGCTCCTATTCCTGTATACCTTTTCTTTATGTGTGTGTACTTCGACTCTTGAGTTTGGTGCCTCGCTCGCTTGGTGCAGATTTTCCTCCAAAAGTTGGTGATTCTTGGTGGCGGGCTCTTTCTGTCATCTGAGAGGGCCATTGTCTGTTTGAGAACACGGTTTCTGTTCACTGTGGTTCGCCCTAGTGCCTCTGGGGAAGGACTGGCATGGGCTGTTTGGAGGGGCATACCCCGAGCTCATCTGCTGGGCATGAGAGCCCTCTTCCCCATTGCTCACCACCATGGGCTCTGGCCACTGTCACTAACCTGGGCTTCGCTCTGCAGGAAGGTGTGCTGCAGCAGTGGGTGTTCAGATGAGGCAGAGTCTTGTTTTTCTTCCATTCAGCTCTGAAGGAGAGGGTTGTTGAGCAGAATAACTTACTAAATAAAAGACCTGGGGTGGGGGGAATCCCTATCTTCATTGACTTTAAATATGTTATCTACAGAATGTTCATACTTTAGGCAAACTTCAATTGTGTGACTTTGAAATGGTAAACTTAAGGTATCAATAACATCTCATTTATATACAATATTTAAAGACAGATTTATCCTATAACTGTGTACTCAGGCTTCTACCAAGTCTGTCTAAAAAATTTTGGCATCAAGTGGAATAACCTAATTCTGGCCCAAGCCCTGTGACTAACTAACTATGTGATTTTGCCTGAGACCTGTCACTGCTGAATCAATAGTCACCTCTGAGGAAGGGGGTGCTAGGAGTACCAAGTTTGCAAGGTAGCTCTGAGGATGAAAAGAAACAATGTGTCTGAAGGTACTTTGTGAACTTCGATGCCCTATTCAATGTAAGGAATGAAAAACTAAAAATCTTTATTCCTTTTGCCACTTTAAAATATGCTCCTTGACTTCCGTCTGCAGCCTAAGCTGAAATAGATGCATTTTTCTCTGTTCCTCTCATTAAGTACAGCTAAAAACTCTAGACATATATAAAACATAAAAAGGCTCTGAAAGGTGGAGAGAATAAGGTGGACTAGCCAGGGAACTTACGACCTGAGGAACAGTATGGAACATGGCAGAGAGTTCCTGTTTTTGGTTTTTGTTTTTCTTATGTGTTTCAGAATGGATGCTGGAGAAACTGGCAACCCAGAAACACCAATAGGCTGAGACCCGAGTGCCAGGAAAGTCTGCCTCTACAGCCAGAGGACTAGGAAGGGGGAGCCTAGCAAGACAGAAGCTTTTCATTTTATTTTTAAAAAATGAATGGATTTTATTTTTTAGAGCAGTTGAAGGTTTACAGAAAAAACTGAGTACAGAGAGTTCCCATATCCTCGCTCCCTGCCTCCTTTTCCCCTATTAGTGTCATGCATTGGTATGGTACATGTGTTGAAATTGATAAACCAACATTGATACATTATTGTTTACTGAAGTCCATAGTTACATAAGGGTTCACTCTTTGGGTTGTATAGTTCTATGAGTTTTTCTCTTTTTTTTGTGGTTAACTTTATGTCTCTTTTAAAAAAATTAATTGTTGTTCAAGTACAGTTGTCTCCATTTGCCCCCCACTACTCTTCCCCGCCACCGCAGCCATTCCTACTCCCTACACTTGATCCTAGCCCTTTGGTTTTGTCCATGTGTCCTTTCCTGAAAACCCTTCCCTCACCCCGCTCCATTATCCCCTCTCACCTCCCCTCTGGTTACTGTCAGTTCTTTATTTCAGTGTCTCTGGTTATAATTTGCTTGCTTGCTTGTTGTGTTGATTAGGTTCTACTTACAGGTGAGATTATTTAGTGTTTGTCTTTCACCACCTGACTTATTTCACTTAGCATAATGCTCTCCAGATCCATCCATGCTGTTGAAAAGGGTAGGAGCTCCTTCTTTCTTTCTGCTGCATAGAATTCCATTGTGTAAATGTACCATAGTGTTTTGATCCACTCATTTATTGATGGGCACTTAGGTTGCTTGCAGCACTTGGCTATTGTAAATTGTGGTGCTGTGAACATTGGGGTGCATAGGAGCTTTTGAATTGGAGTTTCAGGATTCTTAGGGTATAATCCCAACAGTGGAATTGCCAAGTAAAAAGGCAGTTCCATTTTTAGTTTTCTGAGGAAATTCCATACTGTTTTCCATAGTGGCTGCACCAGTCTGCATTCCCACCAACAGTGCACTAGGGTTCCCTTTTCTCCACATCCTCTCCAACACTTGTTGTTTGTTGATTTGTTTATGCTGGCCATTCTCACCAGTGTGAAGTGGTATCTCATTGTGTCTTTTCAGATACCAGTTGTGCTGCTTCATGCAAATGTTATAGAGAAACCCACAGCCCCACTCCCACCCCCAACCCCTTCAGCCAAGGCCCGGCTGTACCCAACCTCCTACTGCCAGGATGGTATCAGAGAAGGTAACAACTCCCTCTCCTGCCCCCAGGTTGTTAGTACGAGGCACAGGGGGATCCTAAGTCACCACCATCCTGCGGTGGTGTCAGTGAATAGCTACACCATATCACTCCCTCTCCTTTCTAGGGAGATGTGAGTTGAGCCCTGAAAGGGAGGCTGAAATCTCAGCTCCATCCATAACAATGAGGCCCCTCCACCCGTGTCGAGAAAGGCTGATGGGGAGCCTGGATCTTCACCTCACCTGGCAGGAGCCAGATGGCACTGCTGTCCCTACACTAGTGTAGTTATCAGAGGAGGCCTACTAAAACAAAAGAATTAAGCATGATTTAGAATCCTCTAATACCAAAACTATCCAGGAGACCATTAAAAACCATGCATCATATATGAAATATCAAGAACCAGGAAAATATCAACTTGCATAACAAGAAACAATCCACAGGTACCAGTGTATAGAAGTACAGGCCTTAGAATGATCTGACAAGGATTTTAAAGTAGTCATTACAAGTATGCTTCAGTAAGCAATTATAAACATACTTGAAACAAATGAAAAGATATAAAGTCTCAGCATACAAAGAAAAAAAAACATATAAAGAAATACCAAATGGGAATTTTAGAACTGAAAGCTACAATAACTGAAAAAAAAATTGGCGGGTAGACTCAACAGCAGGGTGGAGAGGTCGGAGGAAAGAATCAACAAATTTGAAGATGTAACAACAGAAATTGCCCAGTATGGACAACAGAAAGAAAACAGACTGAAAAAGAAAAAAAAAAGGATCAGACCCTCAGGGACCAGTGAGAACTATAGCAAAAGGTCTAACATTTATGTCATCAGAGTTCCAGAGGAGAGGAAAGGAAAGCAGAGGAGAGAGAGTAGGGTTGAAATGGTTTTTAAAAAAATAATGGTTGACGGTTGCCTAAATTTGGCTAAAGGCATATAACCAGGGCTTTAGGAAGCAGAGTAAACTCAAAAGAAATCCACTCCAAGACAAATCGTAGTCAAATTTTAGGAAACTAAAGCAAAAGAGAGCAGTGAGAGAGAAATGATGCCTTACCATGTGACATGTGATTTGAATTACAGTGGCTTTCTTATCAGAAATCATGGGGTCTAGAAGCAAGTAGCAGAATATCCTCAGGTGCTGAAAGAAAAGGCCTGTCAGCCTGGAATCCTATACTCAGTGTGATTATCCTTAAGAATGAAGGGAAAGTAAAGACATTTGCAGACAAAGGAGAATTAAGAGAATTAATCACCAATGTACCTCCTCTACAAGAAGGCATAAAGAAAGTTCTTGTAGAGAAATGAAAAAAGAATGAAGCTTGGAACATTAGACTAAGGAGAAAGAACAACAGAATGGGCAAAATATACATTAATAAAATAAGCTTTCCTTCTCTTGAGTTAAGAAAAATTGTGTTTGACAATCAAAGCAAAAATGAAAGCATTGTCTGAGGACAATTATAAATGGGGGAGGGAAAAGGGTCTTAAAGGGAAGCAAGGTTTCTATTCTTCATTCAAATCGGCCAGATGTCGCCATCATCGGATCTCTGTGGTGACAGTGTGATGCGGGTTACTCAGATCTACATGCATGACAAAATGGCATACACTCTACACCCATGCGCTACTGATGTCAGTCCCCTGGTTTGGATGACATGCCATCCTTGTGTGAGATGTAGCCACTGGGGAAACCAGGTGCAGTGTGCACACAACCGCTCTGTTCTCTCTTCGTAACTTCCTGTACATGTATAATTATTTCCAAATAAAACGGTAATATTCCCAGATGTGAGAATTTTAGTATCGTTTGTTCTGTGATGTTCTTCCAGTCAGTAAGTTATGTAATCTAAATCATTAGACTAGAACTTCTCCCCCATGAGACTCAATAAAGTATTCCCAGTTGACATTCACCAGAACATGCCTGGCAGCAAATGCTTTATTTTTCTCAAAGTTGGCTTTCAAGCAGAAAACACTGGTCACAACCGAATTATACAAAAACCCATTGACTCCCACTGATTCGTTCAGCTTCCGCCACAGTTTCGTTCTGTCAGATGCATTGTTTATAAACACATACCAGTGCTCGGCTCCACTTCCTGCTACACTGAATTTCCTGATATTACATTTATGGCTTTTGTGATTTTACTAACTTGCAAGTTTAACACGTTTTAAATTACATTTTCAACTGAAAAATGTGAGTTTGTGGTTAAAAACATGAAAACCTATCAGCTTGAAACCATGAAATTATACAAGATGATGACCCTGAGGTGCTCTACCAGCGTCTCAAAAAAGAGGATAATTTGGCCTCCTCACCCTCAGCTAGTGAATTTGGAGACAGCAACTGCAGTCCATCTAGTAAGCGTAGATTGTACTAACAATGCACATTTAAAATACAAATCTTATCATTGCTGGTAAACAAATGAATCTAGTTCTGGATGCGTCTTCTTAAGAATGACCAGTCAAGAAATCTTGGTGGCGATAACTAAAAGTTAAAAGCTATTTGCAATTCATTTGATGAAATACCTCAAAAAAAATGGCTTGAGAGTTGTGTGAAGCAATTTGTGGAGACTCTGAGTTCTCTGACAGAGCGTATACATGTGGTGAAAATCTCTGGGTCAATGGTAAGATAAAAAGCATTTCTTGAATTGAAAAGATCAGAGATGCTCTCGCACAGTGATGTGACTCCTTACCGGGAAGGTACTTGTCTTCGTCTGGCACCCCTTCCAGCAGATTCCGGAAGTAGGATTCTAGTGAAAGTAGAGTATTTGTTAGGGGAGCCCAGGAAGCGCCACTAGGGGAGTAAGGATGTGCAACAGGGAAGTAAGGGAAGATACCATCAGGTATGTTAAAGAACAGGTGACCACTGTGGGCACTCAGTCCCACCCGTATTCTCTGGGGGACTGAGGGGAGCATGCCTCAGAGCTGTCCCACCAAAGGACAGAGAAGCCCCTCTGTATTTAAGCACCCCTGTTTCTTATGGGTCTGAGGCTGCTTCCAGGGTGCTTCCCTGTTCCAGGATGTTAACACCGTGGCAAGTCCAGCCTCACTGGTGTGAGTTAAACAAGAACTTGTAGGTGGGGTAAGTGTGAGGGCAGAGAGCCACAGGCCCTTGCAGTATGAAGCCGTCGCTGTGAATGGGAACAGGGGATCTCAAGTAGATGGTGCAGGAGCGAACTAACTTCTGCTACGACTCCTCCTTTCTCCCAGTTGCAGCTTTGAAACTTCTGGGCTTCTCTCCTCAGCAATTACCCTGATGGCAAAGCAGATTAAAACAAAATGCAAAAGAAAAACAAAAGCCAATAGTGTTGGATCTACATCTTTATGGAAGATTGGGTTCTCAAAACGCTGTGGTACTGGAATAAAGAAGAGAAATTATCTGCACATTGAGTATGGATGAGAGCTCTCCCCATTTCCCCCCAATACTCTGAAATTCACATACTCAGTGTCATTTTGCCCATTTACTCTGAAAGAGTAGAAAACTTCATTCATACATAATTAAAAACATTATATATTGCTGTTTCTCAAACACATCATGTGTGTTCCTAACTAAGGGCCTTTGCACTTGCTGCTCCCTCTGTCTAGAACCCTCTTCTCCCAGGTTCACTCATGGTGTCTGTTTTTCTTTATAGCATGTATCACCAACTAATATGCTATATGCGGTGTTCACTTGTTAAATTTGTTCATTGTCTGCCTCCGTGCACTCAAGTGAAAACTCCGTGATGACAAGGACTCTGTTTGCTACTGTATCTCCAGCTCCTAGAGCAGAGTTGGGTGTATACTGGATACTCAGAGCATTTGGGTACAGAAGACTATTTTTTTAGGAGCTGCAGCCTTCTCATTCTTGCTGAAGGTATTAGGGATGGTCTTTATTGCACGAACTATTTTTTGGACAGAAGTCTTTTCAATGAATCTAAAACAAGAGAATAGACAGCTGCCTTTTTGTCTAGTCTAGTGGTTTTCAAAGTGTGGTCGCTGCACCAGCACCATCAACATCACCTGGGAACTTGGTAGGAGTGCAGATTCACGGGCCTCGCCCAGACCTACTGAATCAGAGCAACCTGCGCTTAATGAGCCCTGCAGTTGGTTCCTGCGCACACTGAAGTCTGAGATTCACTGACCCAGGATGACGCTTAACACCGGCTCCTTGTGGCATCTGTCTTTAAGAACATCTTTCTCTGAGATCTAAGATACACTTTAAACAACTTTATAATTTTGAAATTGATGTTTGTTTATAATTTACATCCCACGCCTTTCTAAAATCAGTTGAAGCACCTTATTATGATGTCAGGGGAGTCTTCCTGGGCATGAGGCCTGTGCAGTAGTGCAGGGCTGCGTGTTCAGAAGGGCACCCCTCGTGTTTTCCTACTGTATTGTTGACATTCACAAGATGATTAAAAAGATCTGTTTATTTCTCATGCATGCTTCAGCTCCCAACTTTAATACTTACTAGCTGTGTGGGTGTGGACAAATTACTTAGTCTGTCTGTGTTTCAGTTTTCTATCTGAAAGTGAGGAAAATGATACTTTATAGCTACATTATTTGCCATGGTGATCAAATGAACTACACATGAAAAAACACAAGTCCTGGTACATAGTATGTGCTCAGTAACTATCAGCTATCATCTGTTTGGGGTCCCCACCAACATTTTTATAGAAAAAGATTTTTCAATCCAATTTAAGGTTTTACCAAGGTATGAAAGTTTTTCTTTACAGACTTTTCCCTCTTGACTGGTTTTAGATTTGGTTTCGCCTGAGGCACAAGTTTGAAATTTTATCATACATTTTTATTTCAGGACTTGAGATGCATTCTCAGATAATCCAAAATATTTCTAGTTACTATCATTCACCTTAATATTCTCCAAAAGAATTATCTATAAAGACAGAAAGTAAAATGCAAAGACTTTTGTAAAATCCTTCTATACAAATGTGTAATGATTGATTACAACTAGCACAATTTTTACCGTAATTATTTGAATTACAATTGCATGTAGTAAAAAGCAGCACCATGCATAGAATGTTCTCACTGTTGGGGAAATAGAGCAATAAATTTATCCAGTGCTTTATCACTAGCAGGTCTGCATATTTTCCTCATTGGAAAGTCACTTTACTTGGAGCAGAGCTCTTTTAATAGAATTTCTGAAATTCTCAGTGAACTTGGCCTTTCCTTTTATGCTTGGCCAAGTATTTTTGGTCACATTTTTACTGTACTTTTTGCTAAGTAACCCAAGCAAATTTACTTATCATTATTTGATAACTCTGAGAATACACTTCATTTTTTGTAGAGCTTTGCCAATCTCATTGAACTTTCACATGTATTGTCTCAATTTTTACTTTTACAAGAACGCTATGGGAAGGTAGGTCTTATCATTCCCATTTTAGATGAGGAGGAGGGCTCTGAGCATTTAATTGACTTCTTCAGGGCATGCTGGAGTTAGGTTGCAGAGCTGAGGCTGGAATAAAGCTTCCTTTCATAGTCCTTTGATCCTTAAACTGCTATATCACATGACTGCATTTACATATTTTATTTCATTTTATTGCAATCACCCTTTGCTAAGTTCACCAATGATGTTCATGGCACTGAATCAGTGGACATTCTTCTTTCCTCATCCTATCTGACTTTTCAGCAGTGTTCTGTGGTATGAGCCCTTTCTTCCCAGCCGTTACAGATAAGCCAAAGTGGGGGGCTGCTGTGTCTTCTTGCTCAGTGTTGGGGGCTGCAGTTTGAAGGTGAGCGGCAATTGCCCTTTTACTTCCTATCATCTGGATTTTTTTTTCTCCAAATGTTCGTGACCTCCGTATGGTCCTTTAGCTGCCACACCCTCTTCCCAGTGTTCTGTCAAATGTTCATGTGCTCTAAATGGCATTTCTTTTTAGTCCATAAAATGTCTTCATACAATGTAACTGTTCTCAGAGGAAAGAAATTAGATAAGTTGAACTTTATTCATCACTCATTCAGCTAACATTTATTGAGTGCTAGCTATATGTCAGCCACTACAAGTAAGTCTTAATTTTCTTAGATGGAGTTTTGTTATAAAAAAGATCTTTTGTTACCAAAATTAGGCCAAGATGGAATTTCAGACACTGAACTTCTTACACTGAAATGGAAGGAATTAAGCTGTGTGTTAGAAGACATTTTGTGTAAGGGTTCAGTTATGCCATTTCCAGGCCTACCTTCCTCAGATTCTGATAAAGGAAAACTGTCTTGCCTACAGTTTCCAGTGCAGGTGGGAGTGACCCCAGAGACCTGTGCTGTTGCCCTGTGGCATTGTGTCCTTCAGCCACAGCTGAGAGGATCAGAAGAAGGAATCGGAGTCAAGGGCAGTGATGCAAAGGCTGCCCATGGCTTAGAAGGTAGATCTTGGGCTAACAGTGTTGCCCAGCTGGAAATGAGCCAGAGTCTCACTCTTGGCAGTGTGAACCGGAGACTTTGAACAAAGCTGGCTGTTGGCAGCGGAGCAGAAACTGAAAGACTGTCAGATAGGGAAGGAGAGCTGGAGAGATCACCGTAGACAACAGGGATCATAGTTATGAATCAGCAGAGGTGATGACTTCGACCAGGATAAACCAGCAGGAGGTCCTGCAAGCCCACACCTGATGGGAACCCTGTTTCCACATGCTCTCACATGCTTACAGTTCCCTTCCATCCCTCCCTCCATTTTTGTTCATTACAGCCAAATACGTTGAATAAATCAGGGGCACTGTATACATAAGTAGACTTAGTCTACTTTGTTGATGTTGCCCTGAATAAAGATTTAGAAATTAGGTTTTTTCCCCATGGTTTTATTGAGATGTTATTGGCAAATAAAAAGGGTATACAGTTAGGTTGTATAGAGTGATTTTATGTAGAAATTACTTTTGAGTGTATAGGATATCCAAAAAGCAAAATGACTCTTGTGTAAATCAAGTTCGTTGTTCGAATCAGAGGAATTTATTGGGTCTAGTTTTCTAGTGTGACGTGCAAAGCCTGTAACCTTCACTGGTGACCGCAAGTGAAGCATATTGTGTCACTCCCCTGCTCAGACCCCTTCAGTGGCTCCCCATTTCACTTGGAGAAGGCGCCCAGCTGTTTATGATAGCCAAGAAAGAAGCACCTCCAGCTTCACAGACCTGGGCTGTGCCCTGCTCAGGGCCCTGCACTGAAATGGGGCCCACACTTGCTTTACTTCTCTGCTGTTGCTGTCTTGAACTTCTTAACATTGATAATTTTATTTTTGAACTTGCATTTGTAAATGAAATTTGCTCCAAGGAGCATATTCCTGAGGAGAGGAGATCCCTGTAGCAGCAGTGTGCGCATGTGGCTGGGGTCCAGCAGCAGTTTGCAGACACACACGGCTCAGGCAGAGAAGGCAGCGGCCACACAACAGGGTTTGGTTGCCTATGCACTGCATACCTGGGGACAGTCCAGGGCACCCAGGAACCCTGAGGGGCAGGCACCCGGGTACCCGGTTAGGTGGTGGTGACCAGGGCAGCATCGGCAGAAGGGCAGCATGCCCATGAGAGAGAGCAGGGGCTTCCCAAGGGGGCAGCACCAGGACATCATGCGAGCCAGGCTGTCCCATGGGTTCCCAGAGGTGGTCCCAGAGCGACTGTGTTAACTTCCAGCCTGAGCATCTGAACAGGAACTGCTGGCACTTGGGCAGCAAACTTTATCAGTAAATAGTCACCTAATAATAGCAGACATGTGGACATGGCAATAAAGTATAGCATACAGTTGTTGGAATTCTTAAAAGTTTAGAGTTTTTAGTTTTGAAAATTGCTGCAACATCAAAAGTGAATTATCTACAAGTTTAGGAATATAAATTAAATTTAAAGATCATCGCATTCAACAGAAAAGGACCCTTTTCATAGAATGCTTTAGGAGTTTCCAATTAATGTGGAAGACAATTTTAAAATTAATTTTTCCTGTAATCATAGAGTGTCAGAATGCATAAACAGGTGTTTTGAATTGCATACAAATCATGAAGCTACTTTCATTTTCTTGTTCAGCCTCCACAAGTTACCAGAGATGTCAGAGGAAATGTTAAAATGCACTGTATATATTTGCATATAAAATTAAATGCAAACTCATGAGAAACTGATTTGCACAAAGTTATATCTTTTTTGAGAAGTTGTTTTGCAAGATTCGTCAGCTTACATGTACTACAGTTGACGTCTTGAAATAATTCACCAGTGACTTCTCTCAGGGCGGTCGTTTTAGCAGCTCCCACAACAGTGCCATCAGCAGAAAGACCTTTCTGAAAATTAGAGATTATCAAACATTTTTGTGATCTTGTATTTTCCAAGGGCCTTCAGTTGTATCGACTGAAAATGAAGCTGCTAAATATACACATTTTGGTGATCTCATAAATGAGTATGTAGAAAAGCAAATGAGAAAAACTGTATGACCAATCAAGATAACATACTAATAAAATACTTTGTGTTATATAAAATGGTAACACCAACATATTATTTTTTGCTATTTGAAAAGTTTTCATTACTTGTGTAATACTGTTAACTCTCTGATTGTAAGTTATCCCTGTATTATAGATACTAAAATAATTTAAAGGGAAAAAACCTTTATATTTTAGTACCTTTGACAGCACTTTTCCTCTATTTGGACAAGGGGCCCTGCATTTTCACTGTGTACTGGAAGTAATCCTGCAAGTAATGTAACTGCTCCCACCATAAAGGCCCTTAATCCTATGCACCCCCCCTTGTAAACAAAGCAGCCCTTACCTTGTAGTTTTGTGGGGTTTTGTCCCCCTAATATTCTTCCCTTTGCTCACTCTGCTTCAGGCTTCAACACTTGGAACTCTTCAGCCTCAGGGCTTTTATCCTGGCTGTTTTTCCTGCCTGGCATGCTCTCTGCCACGTACCCACATAGCTCGCACTGCCATCTCTCCAAAGTCTTTGCTACAATGTCATCTTAATGAGCTCCCTGATCACCCAGTTAAACCTGCAGCAGGCCCCTCTTCCTGCCAGTGACCCTACAGCCTTCCTCTGAATTTTCTTTTTACTCAGTACTTATCACCTTCTGGCTGCAATTTTAAAATATGTTTTAATGAGTATGCTATGACAGTTGTCCCATTTCTTTTCTCCGCTTTATTCTTCTTCACCCTGCATCCCCCTACAGCATGCCCACCACCCTTAGTTCATGTCCATGGGTCATACATGTAAGTTTTTTGGCTTCTCCATTTTCTATACTATTGTTAAGCTCCCCCTGTCTATTTTGTACCTACCATTTATGCTTCTTATTTCCTGTACCTTTTTCCCCCTCTGCCTCCCTGGTGATAATCCTCCGTGTGATCTCCATTTCTGTGATTCTGTTCTTGTTCTAGTTTGCTTGGTTTGTTTGTCTTTTTAGGTTCAGTTGTGAGTTTTTGTCATTTTACTGTTCATAGTTTTGATCATCTTCTTTTTCTTAGATACATCCCTTTAACATTTCATACAATAATGGCTTGGTGATGATGAATTCCTTGAACTTGACCTTATCTGGGAAGCACTTTATTTGCCCTTCCATTCTAAGTGATAGCTTTGCTGGATAGAGCAATCTTGGATTTAGGTCCTTGCCTTTCATGACTGCAAATACTTCTTTCTAGCCTCTTCTTGCCTGTAAGGTTTCTTTTGAGAAATCAGCTGACTTATGGGAGCTCCTTTGTAGGTAACTGTCTCCTTTTCTCTTGCTGCTTTTAAGATCCTCTCCTTATCTTTAATCCTGGGTAATTTAATTATAATGTGCCTTGGTGTGTGCTTCCTTGGGTCCAACTTTTTTTTAGATGTACCATATCTATTGTACATGATCTGTGTTCTCTGTTAAAACATCAGCCTCATGGGGACAAGAACCTGTTCTGTTCACAGATGATTCCCAAGCACCTGTAATGGTGCTTGGCACATAGTAGATGCCCAGTGAATATTTGTGGAGTGAATGAAGTCTGAAACTACTAGATAAACATGCAGTTGCTATATGCAAGCCATGGTTAATCACATAACTGCAGTGTCTTATTCTTTGTTGTGCAGTAAGAAAATTAGATTCTTGACTCCTCAAAATGTTTATAGCTAATGCTTTTGTGTTTCCATCTACTTTAATTAATGAAATTCCCATTACAGAGCCATACACTCAATGCATTCTAATGAAACCATGTTTACCTATAATTATTGCATATTTAGCGCCTGAAAAGACTTTCAGAATGCTACAGACTTTGTTGTAAAGGCTCAAACAGCTGCAATAAAAGAAAGTCTTGGTGACTTAATTCTTTCTTTACTTGTTAAGGATATTTATCTCCTATGAGACCCTGTTTTGTCTCAATCTAAATGATAAGATAATGGTAAGTGCGGTAAGTTTTCACTTAGGAGTGTCTGTCTTTTCATTCTGAATCTAGGTACACAGCCAATTGTGTTAGGACTTATTTGTATTCATAGACAAAATATTCTTCATCCATAGCTTTGTAGAGATTCAAATGTATATTTGCTGGCTAGGATCTTTGAAAATCAATATTCTTTTACTTCTGATTTCATTTTAATAAGTTTATCGTGATAACACCAAATATGCATCTTACTGACACAAAAATCAGGATTATTGTTACAATTAGGATGTTTCCTTTTTTGAAGAAATGCTGACTTGTGCTGCATGCTGCTTTAAACAAATGAAACTGCTTTTTTAATGGGATAAATTGTTTCTGGAAGTTGCTGTGCTATCTGTGTTTCTGGTAGAGTGTTTATATCAAGACAATAAAATTTGGATTTCCAGGGAAGCCACCAGAGTAATGAAACACTTAAGTAACACTCTGTTTTCTAAGTGTTGATATGACATAAAACTCAATTACCTTCTTTAAATGTAATTAAAGGATGAAAATCATGGCAACAATCTCATATTAGATGAGATGAAGGCATGGTCCCAAAATTTTTTCAATTTTCATATGATATTAATATTATAGGACTAAAATTATAGAAGTGATAAGAATCAAAATTTCGGGGTACTAAGACAGACACTAAAAAGTTATTACTTCTGTAGTCTCCCAATCTACAGTATTTTATTTTACCATGTCAACCAACCTAACTGGTTGCATGGAAAACTGACCAGTCGAGTATTAGTCTGCAGGATTTTCTCAATGACAAGAGGTAGCAACCTCTTGAGGTATCAAATCAAAGAAAAATGAATTTACTGGCTTCTGTTACTAGGAAGTGTAGAAGTGTGTGGATTTCCATCTCCATTTCCTGTATGTGGCTGGTGCCTCCAAGTTTACAAGCTTGTAGAACCAGTCCTCATCTTCCCAATGAGCTTAAGTAGAATATCTGCCTGAGGACTGTGGAGTGCCATGCCCATCCCCAAACCAATCACTATTTCTAGAGGTTGGAGTATGCTCTTTACCTAGGTACCCCCAACCTGTTTGATGGCCCCACCTGTATTGCCTGGAGATGGGGAGAGGTTCTGCCAAAGGACGGGATGTTGGTGATACCAGAAAAAGAGGGATAAGAAAGCAAACTGGACAGATAAACCTCTGCCTAGAGTTACTAGGCAAAGTAAACAAAGCCAAATCAATTTGAAGATAATGATAATATAACTATATCTTTGGGGGCGGAGATATATAGATATATAGATATACATACAATGTGTATGTATATACATACACACACATATATAATGTATTATATATATATAATATATATATATATTATCCCAAAGATATATACATACACACACATATATAATGTATTATATATATATAATATATATATATATATCCCAAAGATATATTTTTCATTGCTTTTACAGAGGGAGGAAAGGAGAGAGAAACATCTGTGTGAGAGAGAAACATCAATTGGTTGCCTCCCCTATGCACCTGGACCAGGTGTCAAACCCAGAACCTGAGTANAAACCTCTGCCTAGAGTTACTAGGCAAAGTAAACAAAGCCAAATCAATTTGAAGATAATGATAATATAACTATATCTTTGGGGGCGGAGATATATAGATATATAGATATACATACAATGTGTATGTATATACATACACACACATATATAATGTATTATATATATATATATATATATATATATATCCCAAAGATATATTTTTCATTGCTTTTACAGAGGGAGGAAAGGAGAGAGAAACATCTGTGTGAGAGAGAAACATCAATAGGTCGCCTCCCCTATGCGCCTGGACCAGGTGTCAAACCCAGAACCTGAGTATGTTCCCTGACCAGGAATCAAACCCAGAATGTTTCAGTTACATGATGACACTCCAACCAACTGAGCCACACTGGCCAGGGCCCGATGAGATATTTAAGAATTAAAAACATTCAGGGGTGACTGTAGAAATTAAAGGAAAAGAATGGGACTTGTTCCCATTCTGACTGTGTCCTTCTGTGGTATCTCAAAATTAACCCATCTGTTTAACAGTAGGAAGTTTACAGATGTCATTATATTTGAGGTTGTCTGTAGTAATATATTAAATAAAGAAGAACTAACATGTATTAGTTTTCTACTATGTGTTAGGCCATAGACACTGAGAAATTTGACATACATATACATACATTAGCTGTGTCAACGAGGCATTAAAGATAACGAGCATTTATTATCTCACATAAAAGAAACCTGGAAGTGGGCAGTCCAGAGCTGCCTTGGTAGCTTCATGGCCACTGGGGACCCAGGTTCCTTCTCTTTTGTTGTTCTATTCTTGTCACATCATGTTGTGGTACAACATGGCTGCTTGAATTTCCGCCCAAAGATGCTCCTCCTAGGCAGCAGGAGAGAGTAGGAGTGGTTTGAAGCTATTCCTTTGTGAAGAATTACTGGCAGTCTCACACAAAATTTCCATTTAGATCTCAGTCACACGGCCACACTAAGCAGTAAGCGAGGCAGGGATGTGTGCGGGCACACCCTGTTTTATTGCACTTTGCTGTATTGCATGTCAGATGTTGTGGGGCTTTTTGTTGCATAATGAAGGCAGGACTCTCCACCACAAAAAGATTATCATTCACTTTATTGCGATACTCTCTTCATAGCCATGGTCTAGAACCAGACTCACAATATCTTTGAGGTATGCCTGCTATTCTTTTAGTCAGGTGCCCAATTAAAATTTGGGGTTGGTTATTAAGTAAGAGGGGGAGAATGACTATTGAGAGACGACCAGGAGTATCTGCCTATAATTTATTGTCTAAGACGTACCACAGACATTGTTCATTGAGCTTGAATATCATGTTTCTCAAGTTGGAAAAGTCTTACCTATCTCTGGGTTTGTGCTAGTGTTGCCCTTAAGCTCTCCCTTCCTACTCTTGCCTGAGTCCTCAGGTGTGTTGTAAGGTGTTGCTGGGGCATCTTCTCAGAGTCCTGGCATGTACTGACTTCCCCGGAGCACATGGGTGCATTGATCTGGGCAGTGAGTCTCTACACTAATTCCACATGTGGCCGCTGCTTCTCACACACCGTTCCTGTTAGTCCCGCCCTTCATTCCTCAAGGAATTGAGAGATGAGCATTGTTTATGATGGATGGAAGGCTGCTTCATTTCTGCCCTAACAGCTGGTACCCTGTTTGTCACTTCTAAAAGGAAGGCTTAGATATATTAAATATGGTATTATTTTCTCTCTTCAAAAAATATTGAGTATTGCCTTGGCCAGCGTGGCTCAGTTCGTTGGGCGTCGTCTCACAAGATGAAAGGTCACCGTTCCATACCCAGTCGGGCCACGTGCCTGGGCTGCGGGTTCAGTCTTTGGTCAGGGCTTACAAGAAGCAGCCAATCAATGTTTCTCTCCCTCGCTTTCTCCCTTTCTTCACCCTGCTCTAAAAATAAATAAATAAAATCTTTAAAAAGTATCGAGTATAACTTCTGTTTCACCTCACATGTTGCAAATCCTGTAAGGAGCAATAAGAGTGTAACGGGGTTGTATATTAAGTAGCTTCAAGTAAATTTACTGAAGTGTGGGTCTGGTAAAAATAGTTCTCCTTAGAGGTTACTTGGCAAAATAAGTAATGAGCAGAGGTCCAGAAATGTCTCAGTGATAAAACCATCATTCGTCTTTGTTAGACGTATAAAAGTACAGAATATATTTTATTTGAAATGTAAACATGTTCAAATATGTTTAAGGCCTCACTGTGATGTCATGTATCAAAATTTTAGCATACTGAAAAAGTTGTTTGGCAGTTTACCTCATGTGTTCCTCGTGTGTCTTCTAAGCTCCAAGATTAGGAGTGTGGACAAAAATGGGAGTGTGAAACTTCCTCAATAAAATTCTTCTTGAGCACGATTCGGAGTGATGTATTACAGGGACCTTAAACCAAACCAAAGGGCAGCATGTCTCCGTATGGTCATATGTTTGAAAAGAATGGCAATGGTTACTTTGGGGAAGTTAGTGGTTTTAAAAAATTGAGCATAGAAAGACTCTTTTTCTCTAGTTTTAAGTTTGTGTTTTCCTCGACTAAAATGCACCACTCAGACTTTTGTCTCCAGTTCAGTCTGCCTCTCACAGAAGTTCATCTCCTATTTCACTTCCAGCGAGGGTGGTCAGATTGAGCAAATGAAAACACAGGACAACAAGTAAATTTGTATTTCTGATTAACGATGAATACATTTTTACTATAAATATATCCCAAATGTTCATAAGTCATGCTTATCCTAGAAAGTGTTTGTTATTTAGCTGCAATCCAAATTTAACTGTATTTTATCTGGCAACCCTACTTCTAGTCCTCCTTGCTATTGTCTTGTCTGTTTATAGGGTGGGGCAAAAGTAGGTTCACAGTTGTGAGTAGGTGAAACATTGAGTTTACTCTTGTATTGTTATTTATTAGTTAATGTATTTTCCACATAAACAATTGTAAACCTACGTTTGCCTCCCTCTATGTTTTCTTCATTGAAGTTCACATCTGCATCAGTTGATTTCTTCTTTCCCCGTGTTTTCCTCTGCCTGTGGCCATTTCCATCAGGATGGTGTTCTCTTCTCACTTTGTTGGTTTATCAGCTAAAGGCATTTCACTCCTGATCTATTTGCAGCCTGGCAATGTTTATGCTTGAAACTTTGAAGATGTTTTGAGCCATCTTTTACCCATGTCCCCTGTATTTGTCCTGTCCATTCTTCCTTCACAGTATGTTTTTCCCTGCCTTCTTCCTTCTCTTTCCCTCCCTCTCACTGTCTTTTTCCTGTTTGATCCTGTCTGTCCATTCCCCCACACTACCCTCGCTTCAGGTCTGTGCCCACAGGTGGTTCCTGCTTACCTGCCCTCCTGCCTTTCTAGCTGGCTTCCTGCTCTAGGCTCTTGCTACTGCAGGTGTGTTTACACTCCTGGTTAACCATTTTAAGCGATTGCACCAAATTTTATTCCTTCCCAGCTGAAAACTTTCAACGACTTACCGTTGTTTGCAGAATGAAGTGGAAGCCCGTTATTCAAGGCCTTACACGCAAGGCTTTCCAGAATTGGCCTCTGCCTAGTTCTCTAGTCTCAGTTACCTTATATCAGTGATTTTCAACCAGTGTGCCACAAGAATTTTTAAAACAGGCCATACCTTACTGTTTAGTCAGGGGCACTGACCTGTTTTTTCCTTAGACTGTCAAATAAAAAATGAGAACAGCCAACACAACAATAGCCATTAGCTGTATATGAATCAGAATTATACCTATTTTTTGTCAGATTGGAAAAAAACTATAATTTTTGGTGTGCCACAGAATTTTAGTAATTAGTTGATGTGTGCCATGAGATGAAAAATGTTGAAAAGCCCTGCCTTATATCAGTGTATATTACCCTTTCAGATTCACTCACCCTTTCACCAGAGTGTACTATTGAAAACCCCTTTAGCGATGTTTTAAATTATGTAGTCATTCACCATGTAGATTAAAAGGAAGTATTATCTTAGTTCACATCACTCTATTAGTAAACGTTACATTATAAAGTGTATCCTAATAAAAATATATATAAATACAAAGAAATGTTTTAATTTTCCCCATTTACCAAATGACACACAGTTTCTTGTACTTTGAATTAATTAGGTAATAAAAACATGATTCATTAACAAAATTTAAAAAGGTATCACGTTGTATTTGGCTTTGTGACCAAACGCACAGGACATGTTTGTTACTGTCAGACTGTGTAACAGCAGCATTTCATGACCCGATGTTTGTTAATTCTTGCATTTTTTGCTTTAAAATCCACTCACATAATTCTAAACATTTTTATACCTTTTACAGCATACTTCTAAATGATGAGAGGAGAAAGTAGGTTTCATATTATTGTCTCCAAATATTTTCTACAGTGACTATATTTCAGAATTAGATAGTCGTTATTCACAATAAATAAACAGCCAGATTACATACATCCCTGCACTTCTTCCTCATGACTCTCTGGGTGTCTGTTTTAGGAGCCCAAGGCTCTGGAGGACCCCGCAGGTGTGTCCCCTTCCACACTGCTCTTTGTGGGCTTGGCTTGGTCACATAGTACGGTAGCAGCTTTTTGTGGGTCTGAGAAAGACTATGGCTGGTTTCTGTGATGCCTCTTTTTCCTGGATCATAATAAATTTAATAAATAATAAGTTTCCTGATCCCTGCTCTAAACTCATCAAGATGAAAATAGGTTCTATTGATCTTGCACTTCAGTCTTGTGAGTTAATCATCACAATTGGTACTGATTGGATGACATGATTGGTAGATGAAGCTTAAAACTGTCAGATGGTTTCAGTACCTCATTTCTTGTCTTTCCTTTTCTACCTATTCTCTGTCCTGGCGGGTTGACCTATGAGCTCATCCATCTGCTTCCTGCCCTCTGGCTTCTGAGTGGGTTCAGCCAATGGAAAGTCCCAGCAGGAGGTCAGTAGGGAAGGGAAGGTGAGGTCAGATTATTTTTCCCCTCAGCTTTCTTCCTGCAAGGTCACCTTGGATGAGCAGTTTTCTTCATTCTGAAGATCAGTAACTTCTCAAGGCAGCCTAATCTTTATAATAATGCTGTCCCCTTCTGAACTCCAGTAACCTTTCTTTCCCACTCTACTTCCAGGCCAAGGGGTAGTAACAGATCCACTGAGACTATTCTTGAGGCTCCCCTATGTGTCCCACCTCTTTGTAAAAATTTCCTCAGTGGATGGAGTGGCCCATCTATTGCCTGTTTGGATCCTCACTGATGCAGTGCTTTACAGGGAGTAACTACTTTAATCCCTTCAGCGAGGCTATGAGGTGAGTACAGATAGTATCCCGATTCGAAGGAAAAGGAAAGGAAAGCACAGAAACACCACGTGACCGGCAAAGATTGCAGGGCTTACGCAGGACAGAGCCAGGACTCGCCTGCCTCGAGGCTTCATGACCTTAAGTGTCTGCTCTTCCCAAGTATGCTGATATGAATGATAATAGTGTTTTGCCATTGTTTTCAGAATATTCACAGAACAAAATATATCCAAGTTAATTATGTCGACAGGTAGGGTTGATCAAATTATCACCAGGGCCCTCTTCCCACGTAGCATTTTCATCTTAATACTTCAAAAGATAGTAATCTTTTTACTTTCCCCGGGAAAGACTGGAAGAATGATATTCTTTTGTGTTAAGGAATAAGAAATTCAAAATTTACTTATTATCCTCTGCTCTGGTGAAAAAACTTCTTTGCCAACCATTAAGTATTTGCTTAAAAATATGAACTCTTCAAAGGCTTGAATTTAGCTTCTTTCTGTTCTTAAGAACCTGACATTAACAGTTGGTCATTTCTCACAATGACCTAGTTTTTACATCATTTTGGTCCTGTCAGTTTGTTCCCAGAACTGACGTAGTCATCATTTTGCTGTCTTCTGTGTGTTGGGAGACGTCTTCTGCCCTGCCCGCTGCATCCACCGCTCATTCTTCATTGTCCATTGTTCTCCGCGTATTCTTCTGGGCTGTGACCGGTCACATTTTCCGTCCCCTTGGCCTTGTGTTGTGCGCTGCCTTTGCCTGCAGCTGCAGTCTGTTGATTCTGGACTGTAGGTGCCCGTGGTTGCTGTAATATGCTGCTTCTGGATGACTTATTTGGCAGTTACATTTTTTCCAGCATAGCAGCTTCCCAATGTGTAGCTTCTTTTATTCATGCTAAAATACTGAAAATAAAGAAACAGCCCTGTTATAGTTCCTATGGGATCCTTGGATCATTAAAACTTCATGGAGTGATAGTCTGTAATTATTCAGGTCTCAGGTATACACAAATTTTAAAAATTCACTTGCTTTTTAGGAACTCAAAGGAGGAAAAACATACATTTATGATTCAGGTGTTCTTGTTGTTAAAAATAGTACATTTGAACGAGTGGTTGTTTATACTTTGGGTTTTGGGTGGTTATTCTGCAGTGAAGGTCTTGTTCTTGACAAATTTGCTTCCCCGTCATTTTTTCTAATGTGGGCGGTCAGGTCCTGGGAGGAGGCCAGGGTTTCTTGGCAGTTCCCTCTTCTTGTTGCCCGGAACCCAGCACAATATTACCGTGGGCTTAAACTGCCAGACTAGGGAGTTTGACCAGAAATTCACATCTGTGAGCACAAGCAATCATTTCTATTTTGTCAAACTACTTACCTTAGTGTTTTATTCGAGATTTATTCTGAAGTAAACTGTAGCTTTAAGGTTATAAGAAAGCTGCTTACTAAAATGTTTTAGCTTTACCACATGATTGGCGTAAATAGCACCTTTTTGGTCAAATGTTTTTGCATGAAGAGAGTATATTTTAAGTGCCTTTTTAAGGATTGCTCAAATAACTAGGAAAATCTAGTTGCACCTACTTTTTAGGAAAGATTTCCAAAAAATAAGAAAGAGCAATGTGGTGGTATTTTTTTTTTTTTACTAAAACTGCCATTTTATGTACATTTGAGATCTAGACAGATTAAGCCAAATATGATTTACTCCATTGTCCTGGCAAAGAATTAAGGAGATGACATGTAGAGTTATTTTGTTTATGTTCATCAAAAGGCTCTTTCATCTGCCATCCAAATAAAGGATATTTAAGTACAGCAATGTTTTAAAAATCTAACCCTCATTCAAAAAAAGAAAATCTCAAAAAATTGCCATTGACCAACTAAAACAAAAATAAACTTATATAGCAGGTTTATGCATTATACTCTTAGTTTTAATATCTGTGAGTTTAATTTGCAACAAGAGAAGAGTAAGTACAGAGATTGCCCAAACTGAGAAGGAGAGGAGAAGGAAAAGTTTTCCTAGGGGTTTGAAATGTTGAAGAACTCCAGCCATTCAGCCACTGCAGCCATCTTCAGTTTTATCTGCTCACAACTGGTGGTCCACTTGGGGTGGGATCCAGCACGAGAAATACCCCGTATCTTTCCACTTCTTCCCGTGTCATATCACACACTTAGCAAAACCCCTTGTCTCGTTAAACCTAGTCCCCCTCCTACTCCATACTTACACTCAGTCCACTGAATATTTCTAGAGGAAAACATTAATTGTGTTGATTGGTCTCACTATAAACTCATGCCCACTTATCTCAAGTGGGCACTCCTTATAGCTTTATACTAATACACTTTCCTGGTATGTTTGCTTTCTCGCTCTCAGAGATGACTGTTCCCGAATTTAATTCTCAGATGAACTGTATTCCTTTCCCTTTCTCTTACTCTCAGCTGTTTCATATTTCACTGAGTAAATCGACCCAATCAGACAAGTAGTACCTCATTCTTTCACCACCAAACCTGCCAGCCTGTGTCTGTTCCTAACTCTGTGGCTGGTGTCCTGATACGATACTCAGAGCTCCCTGTCCCGGCCAAAGGCCAGTCATCATCCGCTTGTTTACTGAGGCCTTCTTCTCTTGTCTTCTCAAGTATATGGCACTTGGAATTTTCTTCTTTCTGCACCGTCATTGGTTTTTAGAATCTATGGGGTCTTTCTCATCAGTATATTTTAGTATCTTCTATCTTAAAACAAAACTGATGCCCGTGATTTACCCTTCCAGCTATTTCCCATTTCTGTCCTTCCTTTTCCCAGGAAAACTACCTGAAAACAATTGTCTGTCCTCTTCTCTGTACTTTTCATGTTCTGTTCATTCCTTGACCCTCTCCAGTTGGAATTCTGTTTTCTCTACCCCCTGAGACTACTCTTGTTAAGGTCATTAGTGACCTCCATTTTGTCAAAAACTGTGACCACATGCCCATACTTGTGTTTCTTGATATTTGAGCAGCGCTTGGCAGGGCTAACTTTATCTTCTTTTTTGAAACATTGTTTTAGTACTGATTTTCATAACATCACACTGTGGTGCCTTTGGAGGTGTCCCACCTAGGTCTCCCTTCATGTGATTTGGCTACAGAGTGATAGCCTTCATCTACCATACATTTAGGTCCAACACAGTGTGCACATAGCCCAGGCTTTCTCACAGTATTCACTGACATTAACTGAGCATGATAGGGGCACTAGAACTGGGACATTCACTACATGAGATTTTTCAAATAGACACATTGGATCAGGAAGTTCCCATTGGCCAACCCAAGTCTCTCTAGAACCAAGCTGTGGCCTGAAGCTCTTTCCATCCAATCCTTCCATCCCTCTTTTTTTTTTCCACAGACCTGTATAATGTCTGAAACTCTCTTTATCTATATCTGCTCCCTCCTCTTTTATATATCTCTTGTATATCTAATCCCATTTTGGTGTCATCTTCCCAGAGGATCCAAATGGACTCACACACTATTCTATTCCCTTACTCATTTGGCACTTCTTGTCTCCAATGCCTCCTCTTCTCCATAAACTCTTAACACCCATAGCTTCATCTTTGGACCAATTCTTCTTGATACCTTTAGGTTGTCATTCAGTCCCATGGCTTTAGATACAATCTTTGTACCATTGACTAGCAAATCTGTATCTCCAGCTCTCATTTCTCCCCAGAACTCCAGAGTTCTATATCTAATCATGTTCTTCACGTCTCCACTTGGTTATTTAATGGTCATCCAAAGGATAACGTATTTCAGGGAACTTGGTCCTTATCCAAATCTGGCCTCCTTCAGTTGCCCTTATCTCCGTAAATGGCTGCAGTCGTCCTTGATGACTTTCTTCCTCATCTCCCGTTAGCAGGTATTACAGACTAAACCCTAAAGTGTGTGACAAATTGACTCACTTTTCTTCTTCACCATTGATACCCTAGTCAGTATTGTAGCACTGATTGCTCTGTTGCCCACTCATAGTTCATTCTCCACTCAGCAGCCAAAGTGAACTTTGAAAAATGTAAATAAGATCCAGTCATCCACCTGTTTACATTACTACACAATGTTTTTGTTAAACTTTGAATAAAACCTAGATTCCCCTATGTTGTTTGTAAAACTCTACCGGGGTGTCCAACCTGGGGTCCATGGGCTGCATGAGACCCAGCACCGCTATGAACACTGCCCAACACAAAATTGTGAATTTACTTAAAACATTATGAGATTTTTTTGTGTTTCATGTCACAATGTATTTCATGTGTGGCCCAAGACAACCCTTCTTCCAATGTGGACCAGAGATACCAAAAGGTTGGATACCCTGCATACGGTTGGCCTCTCCTGGAGCCTCAGATCACCTTTTCCTTTCCCTTGGCCCCGCCACAGTAGCCTTCTTTCTCTTTCTAGGACAAGCCAAGGTTGTTCTTACCTTTGGGCCCAATTATCTAGGTGTCGTTCCTCCTTGTCACTCCAATCTTAGCTTAAATATTACCTCTTCAGGGAGGCCTTCTCTGACCTCTCAATCTAAATAATGTATCTAGGTACTTTCTAGCTTATCACCCTATTTTCATTTTCTTCATAGCACTTATATTTTCTGATCTTTTTCTCTTTTTACTTACTGTCTGTTTCCCTCACCTAGAATATAAGCTCCATGAGAACAGGATCCCTTTGGTCTTGTTCATTGCTGCATTCCCAGCACTTCATTGAGGGTCTGGTATGTAGTAAGCATTCATAAGTATCTGTGGAATGAGCGAATTGACAGAACTTCATTTTTTCACCTCCATGAACATATTTGGTTCTCTGAAAGGAAAGGTAGTGAATTTTTCTAACTCTATATTTCTGAACTTGGAGCTTCCATTATATTCATTATTCCCCCAAATGTAATTTTCCTTGAATATACATAATGCCAATAGTGTTAAAATCTCATTATTGTGAGTTCCATAGGGCCTACCATTGGCTTTGTTACGGTGGAATTTCTCACAAAACCAGAGATTGCTTTTCCAGTCTACAAAACCTGGGTTAAAACAGCCGATTCTCTGTTTCTCTCTGGAACTGTGAAGAGAAAAACTCTGACTCTGAAATGGCAAGTGAGTGGGATCTAGGGGATCTGCCTGCCTTGTGCAGAGGGAATATTCCCTTTGGGTTCTGTGCTTGTTTCTTACTGAGTGATTTGAGTATTGGAGGAAGAAGTAGTTGAGGCAGAGAGAACAATGAGAAGGCAATTACTATTTGGTGACTAGAAAAGTTCCTAGAGCTAAACAGTGTTCTCTCCTACTTTCTGTAACATGAAGGGGTCATGATCAAGTGCTATTTTTGCACATGAGAATATACATGAACAAGGGCCAGAAAATGAAGTAAGACAAAACAGAACACAGTTCCTGTTATGAAGTGTTTGGTGCTGACAGCTTGTTGTAAACAGAGCAATGGAGGTTTTTTGTTTTTGTTTTTAATTGTGTGTTCTGAAATGTGGAAACAGCTTTGTTATATTAGAAGTTCTTTCTTTCATTGTAATGGTAATTGTGTTCAAATCAGACCATCAAATTTATGTTTTAATGGCTCAAATGTTATGAGCCATGTAAATGCTATGTTATAATAAAAATGTCTTGAGTTTTTGAAGTCATTTATTAGGAACTTCTTCTGACTCTCTCAGACAGAAGTATTTATGCCCTGTCCTTTGTATCCATAACACTCAACACATGGCCCTTATCATTTTGTAATTGTAATTCTCTGTCTGTATCCTGTACATACTAAGCACAAGGGCTGCATTTCACTCATTTTCGCATTTCCTACCTGTACTCCCCATTAAACTCCCTACATTGCCTAATATAATGGTGCTTGGGAAAAGGGGGTTAATGGGATGGTAGTGTCTATTTCTATAGCTACTTTCTTACTTATCTACTACATCTTATTCTGCTCTTTTTAGCAAAGCTCCTTGCTTAATGGCCAGTTATTTCTAGTCTTTGTCAAGCTATCAAAGCAGAACGGGATGTTGCCTTCTCCCGAGCCTGTTATATTGCATTCTCCTATAGTTCTTAGATCGTCTTCATTGATAAGCCCATCTTATTTTCCTCCACAATGAGTATAATCTGCCCGTTAAAAAATCACCTGACCTACTTCCTTTCTACAGTTTTATGTATGTCTCAGTGGATTCTGCATTGGTGTTGTCTTATTTATCTTTCCCCACCAGTTATCTTACTGAACTGTAGGTTGTTGGAAGGCCAGTCTAAACAACCACTCAGTGCGTACTCAGTGAAAGCACCAGGATAAGTACCGTTGGAGATACTGACAAAGAGATAGTTTGCTTGGGGAATTAGAACTCACTCTATTTGCTTTATTTGAGATGCCAGATCTTGTAAGATACAGTATTGAGTTGTTAATTGCTGTCATGCACAAAAAGAACCCATGCCATGTGATATCTATGCGCTGATGTAAAACATCTTAGGTTCAGAAACAGGCATTCTGGATGATATTACAGGGAGAAAGAATGACATATACAAAAGCCTAAGGGAACTAAAGAAAAAGCCAAAGGATCTAGAAACTCGTAGGACAGACGACTCTTCTGTTAGTTTTTCTCCCATCCTCCTTGTCCTCTCCCCACCATTACCCTTCCCAGACACCCCTGCTGTAAGGTAAACATCAGTGAAGATAATACCTCCTTAATGCTTCCCTTAGAATGATGTAAAGTAAATAAATTAATGGAGCTCTCCAAAGAGGGATGCTGAGATATCATAAATTTGCAAATGTAAATTCATACGTAGTACACTCAGCACTGTTTTCTATACCAGTGGGCACTGACTGTATAGACCAATTAAATGCTGGCTCCCTTTCTCCCTGATGTGTTTTTATGACAGTAGAACTATAATCGTATATACAGGCTGATATTTGGGCCAAGTCTGTCTTTACAAAGATGTTAATTGTAAATTTAGCCCATTATATTGTTTCAACATGTGCTTTGTTATTTATTTTTTCCTTCTAGAATGCTGCTTTCATTTGTTTGTTGAATTCCCCCCTCCCCCCATCATGGTGGCTGTTGGGAGAAAACGTTGCTGCCTGGCAAAGGGTGCTGGGCCTTGCACGATTTCTTTCTTCTAAATTTATTCCATTGTAAAGACTCCAAAATGTTAGAGACTCTAAAATGAAAGACTCTGAAATGTTAGAGAAACTTAATAGTTTTAGTTTTTTAGAAATTTAGCCCTTTGCTCATCTTTCAAACAGAACAGTGCTCTGACATGTCTGAGGTTTAGAACAATTTGGCTCCAGTTGATGAGGGGGGTCTAATATAGGTCTTTGTTGCTGAGCAAAATTCAGTGGTTTTGGCCCATGAGAATTTGTGCAAAATTGTTGGTTTGTTTGATTTGGTTCCCTTTGGACTACACCCATGAAGTTTTTCTTTGGGTTTAGCCTGGTGATCCCCACCCCACACCAGACTCAAAGTGGAACACAGTGGGAACATTGAGGTTTATACCTCAAGCTATAACTCATCCTAGAGCTTTACCCAGTTTTGAAAAAAAGAGGGAGCCTCGATTTTAAATCTTTGAATTAAATATTTATTGAAACTGAACAATCCTAAAGTTAGTTTCCATCTTAGAGGTCATTTGACCAAACTGTCTACCTGATGATCAATTCAGAATGTTTCCAAGGATCAATTTCAGAATGTTTAAATGCTTTCAATAGCTAATTAACTTCCATGCAGGATTCCATATTTGTCCTTTGGTTCAAGCTTGTTGACTTTGTGGTCCAAGTGTGCTATATTTGTATGATTCATTTTTGTTTTTGATCTATCAGGAACCAAGGGAGGTGTATAAAAACTTCCAGATGTGTGTATTTCTACTTGTAATTCTGTCAGTTTTTGCCTTGTGTATTTGGAGGTGATAGTATTTGATCAAAATTGCTTCATCTTTCTGAGAATCTCTCATCTTCCGATAGACAGTAACTGACTTTATCTGTAACAGTTCTTTATATCCTAAAGTTCATTTAAAAAGAACTTATCTAAGCCCATGTTGGAAGCCCACAACACATGTAGAGAATATTGCCAAAGGGTCTGAGCCAGAACGCGGTAATCAAACACTGATATAACCCACAGCAAAATGTGTGAATGTACACACAAAAGTGAGATGTATTTTCCATCTTCTTATTTTCAAACTTTCCATGTTCTTATGGCTTAGTTGTATCTCTTTGTAATGAAATATTAATTACTCTCACTTTTTTATTCAAGTTTTAGTCAATTTAATGGTTACTGATATTCGTTGTTATCTCTGTCATGTTTACATTCTATTTATCTTATTTTTTTCTGTCTTTTTCTGTTTCTCCTTTCCTTTTCTTCCCTTCTATTTTGCTAACCAACTTTAAAAAATTTCTACTGCTTATCTGGAAGTTTTACATTCTCTTTTCTTTTAGTGGTTATCATTAATAATGTATAAGCATACTTGAATTCATAGAGTCTAAAATTAATATTTCTAATCTCCTGATTTATATGATTATTTTTAATAACATTTCTCCCATTTTATATTATTTATTATTGTTAAGTGTTTTAATTATGCCTTGTTTTAATGTGATATAAATTAGTCACCATTATTGTTATTTTATTTTAAAAGATCAGTCAGTTCCCTGACTGGTGTGGCTCACTTGGTTGGATGTTGTCCCACAAAACAAAAGGTTGCCAGTTTGATTCCTGGTCAGGGTGTTACAAAACAGAACCAAGGGTTTGGGGGTACGATATACTATTACCGAAAGGACCCCCACTAGGTCCTCTATGCCTGCTGCCAAAGGAAAGACGTCTCTTAATGGAGAGATTTGTGAAAAGGAAAGGAGATGTTTATTTAAAGCTATACAGACTTAAAGTAGTGACCCAATGTCCCCATTAAAATATCAAAGTCCTTTAGTATACCAACAGATGCACACAGTCCTTCCCTCTCCCTCTGCCCTAATCTGGGTTACTGTATCTCAGGAAAAGAAGTAGAAGTCTGTGATTCAGGCTCCCGGCACCATCAGCTGTGTTGCCACCAGGATCTCCAGCTAATCCAAAGCCATATGGCACCTTCTCGTGGCCCACCAGCAAGAGTCCTTTCACCCCTTTTCTTCCAAACAAAGTCTCTCCTGCTTCCTAAGCCACATGGCAAAAGGGAGCATCCCAAAGCCACATGGTCCTCACTCTCGCCAAAGCTGTGTGGTTCTCCCTTGAATGGCTGCCAAGCCTGGGTTTAAATCCCTGGGCCAATCTTCCTCTGCAGTCCCATTTCCGACCCCTCCTATAATCAGTTACACCTGCCAGCATTACCATATCTTTCCAGCTTTACTGGGCTGCCAGGCATAGCCCCATGGTGTGGAGCCAGTCATTTCCAAGCTCTCATGTAGGCCTTATAACCAGGGGTAGTTGCCTCTCAGTTACATCTTGGGTGGAAGTCGCTTCTATCCCCCTGGCTCAAAGCATGGCCACAGCTATTTAACATATCTATGAAACAAGTTAAAGGTTATAGATATGTTAAATGACCATGCCAGAGGTTAGCTGCAAATGACCACGCCAGAACATCCACAGTTCTGCATGTTCCTGCTCCATGTGTCCCTTCCCCCAACTCAAACCTGTGGGGGGGGAGGGCATCCTATATATTTCTCTAATGTTTCTTGGACACCTTGAGTTTTGGGGCCCCATTCCACATTCCTATTTGGGGTCCCTCTCTTGGCTGCACCCTGTTACAAGGGCTCTTGCCTAGGTTGCAATTTCAGGATATGAGAGAGAGGCATCTGATCAATGTTTCTCTCTCACAATGATTTTTCTCTCCCCTTTCTCCCTCCCTTCCCCAGTCTCGCTAAATAAATAAATAAATAAATAAATCAGTGAATGTGTGAATTGTCCCATATTTTTTTCAGTTTCTTTGCTCAATGTCCCTTTTCACTTCTTTCTGGTTTTAATTTTCCTCTTCCTGGAGTATATCCTTTGGTAGCTCTTTCAGAGCACATCCTTTAATTGTTAACTCTCCATATTTATTTATTTCATTTGTTTTATATATTTGTTGAATTTTGAATTTCTGGTTGACAGTTATGTTTTCTTAATACTTTGAAGCTATCATCCTATCATCTTTTAATTCTTGCTTTTTAATTGGTCTCCCCCCCAAAAAAAATTTCCTGCACTGTTTTCGAGAGTTTTATTTTGTGTATATGTTCTGTGGTTTCACAATGATATGTTTCCATGTGGATTTATTTGTATTTCTCCTTCTTAGGACTCATTGTGCTTCCTAAATCTGAGGACTCACATCTGTCTTCAGTTCTGGAAAATTCTCTGCTATTTTTTCATTGAAGAATTTTTCTCTTTCATTCTCTTTAATGCCTGGCTTTTAAAAAATCTTCACCTAAGGATATGTGTAATGATTTTAGAGAGAGATGGAGAGAGCAAGAGTGAGAGAGAAACATCAATCAGTTGTGTCCCATATGTGCCCCAACCAGGGATTAAACCCACAACCTAGGCACATGCCCTGACCAGGAATTGAACCAGCAACCTTTTGGTGTCTGAGATGATGTGCCTACCTACTGAGCCACTTGGCTTTAATGCCTCCTTTTATAATTCATATTAAGCACACATTTTCCTTTTTATTCTGTGCTATTTTCTTAGGCTTTAAGAAATGTCTAAACAACAAAACAAACAAGCAAGCAAAATATGACCAATGACACTCAAATACGGAGCAGGCCGACAGGGTCCAGAGAGGAGAGGGGAGAGAATCATAGGGGAAAAGGGGAGGGACTCAAATGAATAAGTATAAAGGACACATGGACAATAATTAAGGTGGGGGGAGGAAATGGGAGGGAGGTGGGGAGCACTGAGGGGGGGCAGGGCAGGGAATATAAAACAGAAAACTGTACTTGAATAAGAATTAAATTTTAAAAAAGTAAAAAAGAGAAATATATATTTTAATCTTTATATTGTTCTTTGTTGCATTTTGGGTAATTTTCTCAGATATTTCATCTAATTTACTAATCATTTCTTCACTTATGACTAACCTCATTAGCTCTTACATTAACTTTTTAAAATTTCAATGATTATATCTTCATTTTTATAATTTTATTTGCCATTTCTATTTGTTCTTGCTTTTCATACTGTCTTGCTATTATAGTTATTACTTATTTTAAGTATTTAGTATTTTTAAACACATGTGCTGTATGATCTTTACATCAAAAGTTCTTGCCGGTCTGGACCTACTGTTTGTTACATTTGCTGACTCTTGGTGGATTGTATCCTGTGGATTTCATTGTTTTGGATTGTTAGGTTATTTCAGTGAGATTTTGGTTGTTGCAGTCTTATACTGCAGTTACAGTGTGAAGGGCATGTCACCATAGACTAGGTTTATTTTTGCTTCTGTCTGCTGTCCCAGAGCTATCATCAGCTTCAAAATGCTTTTTATATTAATTTCAGTGATTGAGAAATGCAGACCAGTTAGGTACTGTAAAGATATACTTCAGTTGTGCACATGAATAGATAAATGGTTACTAATGCTGAAGGAAGACCTTTTATTTTTCCACCTATCGTTCAGGGAAAAACAGGTGGATTTCATTGTCACTTCCCATGCTGATAGGTAGATAAGAAATTTGTTTTATTTGCTTTTTGGTCCCAGGTTTATAAAGGGGTCTTATTTCCAACTACCCGCTTTGTATTGGTCTAAACCCTGGTTATTGATACTAGAATTCTTTTACTACCCCCAGTACTCTCAGGGGGTTGCCCCAGCATCAGCTCATGCACTTGTTTTTGTTTTTTTTGTTTTTTGATCTCTAGGCATTTTTTCTAACATTTTTTTGTTTTGCAGATTTAGCTAGGTACTTAAAGGGTATACATTATATTCTGTCCAGAGTCTTTAAGTAGATTTTAGAAGAGATTTCAAGTCTTCTGGCCAGCCAAAAGTGGAAGAATTGGAAGTCTCAGTCATTACATATTTCCCTGTTCTGTACTAATGACACTGGTGTGTCTGTTGTTACTATTGAGGTGCAGGACCATTTATTGACTTCTGTTACATTTTTGTTACTCCTGCCTTTAAATTTGGTGCTCATTCAGGCTTTTTTTTTTGCCTTGACTCAGTTATCTAGTATGTTAGTTTTAACTCTCAAAGCTGAGTCATTCATTAATTTGATGTACATATGATTTCAATTTTTTACAAGTGTTTGGTAACAATATTAAAACAAAGCAGTCCATTTCAATTTTTTAAACACTAATTTGAAAGAAGATATGCGCTTCTATGTTCATTGCAGCATTATTTACATTAGCCAGTATGTGGAAGAAATGCCAGCACCCATCAATAGTTGAGTAGATAAAGCTCTGTTATACATATACAATGGAATATTACTTGGCCATAAAAAAGAATGACATCTTACCATTTGCAAAAGCATGGATGGACCTAGAGTATTATGCTAAATGAAATGAGTCAAACAGAAAAAGACAAATACTATGTGATTTCGCATATATGTGGGGGAATCTAAAGAACAAAATAAATGGGCAAACAAAACAGAAACAGACTCATAGATGCAAAGAACAAACTGATGTTTGCCAAAAGGGAAGCGTTTGGGGGGAATGGGTGAAAAAGGTGAAGGAGTTAAGAGTACAAATTGGCAGTTATAAAATAGTTGCAAGGATGTAAAGTACAGCATAGGGAATGTAGTCAATAATATTGTAATAACTGTGTATGATGCCGGGTGGGTACTGGGGATATTGGGGAAAACACTTTGTAAAGTATATGATTGTCTAACCACTATGTTATTCACCTGAAACTTATAAAAAAAGAATATTAAATATAAATTATAATTGAAAATTAAAATTTTTTATTGTTGTTCAAGTAAAGTTGCCTTCATTTTCCCCTCACCACGGCCCCCCACCCCACCCATGTTCACCTCCCACCTTTGACCCTACTGTCCTTTACACGTGTTCCTTGATGGACCTTCCCCTATATTCCCCCATTATCCCTCTCCCCCTCTGGTTACTGTCGGTTTGTTCTTTATTTCAGTGTCTCTGTTTATATTTTGCTGCTTGTTTGTTTGTTGATTAAGAAGTCATAGTCACATCGCCCAGAGATAAGCCAGTGAAGAGTCTCTCTGTTGGTGGACATTAATCAGAACTCTTTGAAATTACCTACAAACGTACCTCACTCTATTATTTATTTCAGCTTACATTTCAACATTTTCCCACTTGGTTCAATTTATTTCCACCACTGTTTCTTAAAGTACCTGCTGTGTGCCATTGCAGGTAGTGTGTGCACCAGGGACAGAAATAACAGTGGGCTGCAGTTCCTTCTCTCAGGATGCTCATAGCCTGGCAGAGCGGAAGTGCAGAAGAACTGGTCATCTGATTATCTCTCCCTGCATTTTGCTCAGGATCAACTCCCGTCTGGCCGGTCTGTAGTTTATGGCATTCACCCTCTTTCTTTTGTTTGCTATGTCATAGAGATATCAGTTAAATTTACACAGTCCATTTCTGGGAAAAGCTTCACAAGGCTAATTTCCATTTTTCTTCTCTCTATAGTCTTTTTGAATAAATTCATTTAGGCATTTTATATTCCTAAAGTTGCAAAGTATCTTTATATCAGTAAAGAATGCTAAAAATATTGAATATACTATGTTACTTTCAGATATTCTTTTCCTTTCAATCTTTTTCAAAATTTTCTCTTCTCCAAACTTGCCCAGAAACACAGTACAATATAGATGCCTGACATCAATTTGATCTATTTTGACATAGTCCCTTGTGTTGACTTATTTACCCAGGGTATCTTACTTGGTCCAAGACTTTGGCTCATTTTTTTTTTTTGCTAGTGTTTGAAAATTTGTTAGGCAAGCTAACAATTCAACCACATTTACAGTGAAGGAGCTTAATTTAGTTAAGAAATAAGTTTTTGTCTGGACTAGAAATTTTACATTTTATTCTTATACTTTTCTCTCCATAATTCCAACTAACATTCATTAATCAGGAAGTCCTGTCAATATTTCATCTTCAAAGTATTTCATATCTGTCCCCAATGTTTTATTTCCCCAGTTAGTGCCCTAGTCCACACCTTTATCCTTTTTTAAAAAAAGATTTTATTTATTTATTTTTAGATAGAGGGGAAGGGGGGAGAAAGAGAGGGAGAGAAATGCTAATGTGTGGTTGCCTCTCACTTGGCCCCCAGTGGGGACCTGGCCTGCAACCCAGGCATGTGCCCTGACTGGGAATTGAACCCATGACCCTTTGGTTCACAGCCTGTGCTCAATCCACTGAGCCACACCAGCCAGAGTGCACACCCTTATCCTTTCTCATCTAGTAATTGGATAACTTCCTAAATATTTTCCATTTTTGCTGACTTTAATCTTAGTCCTAGGCTTTTCATATTGTGATTTATGATCTAGTATGTAAAAAAATCAATTTACTTGTTAGTAGTCAGACATTTTTAATAATGTAAAGTAGAAGAGATTGACATTATTAGAGTTTATAACTGTAAGAAGGGTATATTTTTATGAAACTTCTGTTTTTAAAAAATATATGCATATATACACTTACCATCTGTAACAGAAGATAGTAATTATAGGGGTATTTGTCATTCGGAGAGGTGTCTGTCTAGCATTTGAATACTTTTCCTGTGTTAGAGAACTTTGTATCGTATTAATCTTGGTAGGAAGCCTGTCTTGCACTAAAGAAGCTAAGAAAAAGCCCAATTTTGCTTTCCCGGCATCCTGTGCAGCTAGGTTTCTGGCTTGTGACCTGGGCTTGCTGAATCGGATTCCTGGGATGTTGAACTGAGACTGACAGAGGCAGGGCAAGTGGGTACCTCGGCTGGTGGTGGTGGCAGTGCCCATGACACCGGCAGCTGGACTTTGAGGCAGCAGAGGCCGACAGCCTGGGCACTGGTGCACAGTGGTAGCGATGGGATCCTCATCTGAATGGTTCTGGGCATGGTTGGGGCATGGTTCTGGCTGTCCAGCTTCTTTTTTCTCTTGCCAATTTTCTGTCTCTGGTACTCTAAACTTGAAGATTTTGTGAGCTACTTCTTTTCCATTCAGTCCATTTCTTTTCTAGCTGCTAAGGCCTGAATTGTATCTCCTCCAAAATTCATATGTTGAAACCCCAACACCCACCAACCTCCAATTAGGACTGTATATGGACCTAAGTTTGTTAGGAGGTAATTAAGGTTAAATGAGGTCATAAGAGTGGGGCAGTAATCCAAAAGGGCTGTGGTCTTATTTTTTTTAAAAAAGGGAAAAAGAGAGATCTCTTTTTGAGAGGACACAGGGGGAAGGCAGCTGTCTGCAAGCCAGAAAGAGTTCTCACCAGAAACTGAACCCTGCCAGACTTTGATCTTGGACTTTCCAGCCTCCAGAAGCATAAGAAATAAATTTCTGTTGTTTTATCCACCCAGTCTATGGTACTTTATAATGGCAGCCTAAGCTGACAAATGCAGATATTGGTACCAAGAAGTGGGGAAAGACACAATGCTTTCATGGAGAGAGTGAGGCAGAGCCCCATGGCCTTCTCAGAGTGTCACTGTGGAGTGGGGACTTTGTCACCTAGCTGAGCTTGGGATAGTTTTTTCTACTAAAGGACCCTTTCTAAGTAACTTCCAGGAGAGTGGGCTATCTGCTTTTCACTTACTTCTGCCTGGGCTACTTAAAAAGGCAGTTTTAAAGGAAGAGAAGCAAGCAACCTGTAGTTTGCTGTCACTGGCTGTTTCCACAGCCCAAGTGTGCTGGAGTCCAGGCCCCAGCCAGCACCCGTCACCTCTGCTCTGGTCCAGCCTCCAGATGGACTATAGGCTCCATGCTGTGATGTCAAAGGTGCCAGCATACCCCTAAATGTATCTATTCTACTCCTGGAAAATGTACCTTTTAACATCTTATTTGAGGCACAAAGCTTAGTGCCCTGCATGACAGAGATCAGTCAAGCGGCAGGGGAAAATGACAGTTTATTATTACAATTAAAGTTTAAGTAGCTGACTGTGAATGAGCAGTAACATTTTTGAAAGAAAATAAACTGAGAATGGACCTGTGTGAAATGTGGAAAATATTTTAAAGCAAAGGAAGTGATTCACCACCTCAGAGATGTGGCACCCCCATGAATTATGCAGGTCAGTTTTTAAGTTCTGCGGCGAGCCTCTATGTCTTGGGTAAATCCTACATGTGTGCTCTGCATCGTGCCCACAGACTATTTAACATTAGTGTTCAGAGACAAAGGAGCCCCTCGGAATGCTTTTAGCTGTTTTCTCTAAGAATCAGAGTGGTGGTGGGGAAATAGTATGACTTGTGGAGTAGAGTTTTGTTTACATAATGAACGCTTTGTAAAGTAATTAAAAAGTGACCTTTGAAATGTTTGACTTGGTTTGTTTTATTAGATTTTCTCATTTATTTTTTTTTCCCTTGGTCTGTTTTTGCACCTTCTCATAACATCTAAGCCAATGCTTGAAGAGACTATATTTTATCCTTTATTTCATAAATCAAATGTATAGCTGTTAAGTAAAAATAAATAAATAATTTTTAAGAATAAATTTATTCAAATTACTTTCTAGCCATTAACTAAAATAAGGATTTTATGGTGTAATTAAAGTTGCTCAATATTTAATCTTAGGAATAAATGCTTCAGTGCTTTTTATAATTTTAGATATTTTTCCAGATAAATTTCATTTTAAGTAGATGCCATTTAAGTACTAAAAGGGAACTTAAATATATGTTCACAAAGTTGTATTATAACATTGAAATTAATAATAAATATTTCTTAAAATTACAATGGAGGGGGTTTTGAGTTGCATTTGCAGTTCTTATTTGAGGAATTTATAGAATAATTAATGAAATTTTGAGGACCTGATGAAGCAGAGCAGAAGCATTCAGGGAAGGTTACCATGAGGTGCCCTGGAGTTCGAAATACAAAAATGCTGTGCACCAGTTAAACTTGAGGAGAAGTGAAATGATTGTTTCATGAGGAAATGCGCTTCTTACCGCGGGAAGTAGTCAAGCAAAGGCTGAATGACCTTATTATATCAGGGGTTTTGATAGTGCCGGGTTTCTGGGTCTTGTATTCAGTAGGGAGAGACTTCCTGGCGAGAGACTTCTGCAGGCTCCTTGGGCTGTAGGACAAAAGGTTCTAACTAGTTCAGTCTGTCATGACTGTGTACCTTTTGTTAGATGAGTCAGCGTTTGGACTCATCCTGTGATCACTCTTCTTTTGAAAACAACCAGTAAATAAATTGCTCTGCTTTTCTGATTTCCTAAGCCAAAAGTAAATCACACGGGGGACAAAGAATTAATTCATTTTGAAAGGCATACACAAAGGTTTCTCTAACTTGCTACTTACACTGTAGCTCAGGCTAGAGAAGGGGAAATGTAAACAGGCTGTTGCTGGCTCGTTCCTCTAGATCTCCTGTGCTTGTAATTGAACCTTGCTCATAGGCAGGCTCATGCTCCTTCTTCACCTAGGAATTCATCACCAAACAGGTTTCACATGCTTTTGTGTAGTCAACTATCATGAAAAACACTGTATTTTTCGTCCACAGAACCCTGATTTATTTAGAAATACCATGAGAAGATCTGTAATGACAGTTGCTTAGACTTGCAACCATCTGCCAGTGAGAAGGGAAGGGTTGGAAAAGAGTTTAAGACTCTTTAGTCTCAGAATCAAGGCTGCCATCATGTGGGGAAATTAGAGGTAATTGTCATGCCATTGTCTAAGGCTGGGTAATTTCCAGAGATGGTGATTCTCAGGATAGCCAACTTTCTATTTCTTCCTTCACAGCCTTCCGTCTCCCAGCCCCAAAAGGCCAAAACTGAACTCTCTGATCTGCTCCTCCTTGCCCCAACAATCCTCGAAAGTCCTCGCATTCTCAGTCTCCTTCCCCTGCTTTATTATTTTTCCTTATAGCAGCTATTACCACATGATATTATATTATAGACAACATTTATTTTACATTTTAAATTAGCATTAATTCCTATCACAATTCTCTCCACTAGAATGTAAGTCCGTGTGGATGGGGACCTGCCTGTACTGGCCACCACGGTGTCCTAGTGCATGTTAGGTACTAGGAACACATTTTTCAATATTTTTATTGGCTCATTTATGTGCTCTAGTGTCAAACAGTGCCCATAGAATTGACTTGGAATTTTTGCTTAAATCTGCACTTTCTCACCTATGGGAGTGTTTGTGTTCCCCCTCATCCACTCTCTTGCTGTCATTATAACAGATTCTCCTCAGCCTATACCTTTAGGGAAAGCCAAACCTCAGAACTGAAAAATAAATAAATAAAAGGCAATTACTTCCTCAGACTTGCCTTTTTTTTTTTTTTTTTTACTTACTACTCCCTGTAATCACTTCCCTTCCCAGCTCCTATCTGGGAAGTGACTGTCTACTTTGCTACCTGGGCCCCATTTCCTCCAAAATGCTCTCCAGTTTTATTGGTGCTATATTCAAATTTCATAAATTCCTCTAATCAGCACATTTTTTTCCTAAAGCTTTTCAGCCAACTCTAGAAGTGCCTACATGTGCTATCCTGACCTTTTTTGAGTGTCCAACACTGTGCGACTGGCCTGGCTTCTGCTTTGGCTTTAGTAGCATGTGGGAGCTCTTCCTGAGGGAACCTGAGGCTGGCTAGTTTTATGTCTGACTCTGTAGTGCACCCCCCGCCCTGCTGTTTCTTTCCCTGTAATCCACCTGCAGTCACCCCGGAGGAACAAACCCTGACAGACCCATGCTTAAACAGGTCTTGTTGCCCACAGTATCCCTTGGCAATCCTATTCCAAAAGTTAAATTTCTTTCAGTCTGCCTATATTCTACAACAAAGGTTTTTCATTGGTGTTGGTATGACTGTCGCTCTGATTTTATCTTCAGAATGATACCAGGTCGAACTCGAAGAAATTGCTCCGGTGGATTCCAGCCCAAAGCCATGCAAGCCAAAATGTTCATTTTTGACTGCCTGCTGTGTGCAGACACAGTTTCAGGCTCTAACGACACCAGGGTAAACATAGCAGAGAAAGTCCTTGCTTTTGGGTTGAGTATTTTATTGTCCATGGAGAATTTTTACAAGGGCTTCCTCCATTTAATTGGGTTTTAAGTTAATATTTAATATATTAAGGCTATGCATTCAGAAACCTATTTCAATCTACAAATCTTATGATTCTATTTTAAATCTAGTCACTATTACATAAAAGTAAGAATAGTCTCTTTCATTTATTATTATGTTAACATTTGGTTAATTCAAGTTTAACAGTTAAAATTTCACTAAAAAAATTAACTCTGGTTCCAATTTAGGTAATTCAGTCTGAAACCTCATTTACATATTTAATGTATTTGATTTCTCAAACACCTCAACTGCCCAGTGGGGCATACTTGGAAACCTAACAAGAAACTCATTCTAAGCACTTAAGAAAATGGTAATTAAACATGTACATGTAGTAAGCAACTTAATAATAATGATCAAACATATGTATAGTAAGTGAACCTGTCTTGAACATTTCTACACTATTTCTGATTTAAAACAAGTATTCTTTTTTAAAAATTTATTGTTCAGTTATGGTTGTTCTGCCTTTTTCCCCCACTGCTCACCCCTACCCTGCCCCGCCCCCGCCCCCACAGTCAATCCCCCTCATCGTCTATGTCCATGAGTTCTCTGTTTGTATTCCTTTGCTTGCCCCTTCCGCTTCTTTCCCCCATTATCCCCCTCCCCTCCCCCCTCCCTTCTGGTTCAACTGAGCTACTTGGCCTGGGCAATCAGAGAAATTTTACAAAGGAATAAAAATAAATGCAAATCAAGGGGATTAGTGTGGCAATAGAATCAGAAAAGTCTTTATGAAGATGGTAGAAGTGAATCTCGATGAAGAATTGAGCCTACCCATTTAAAAAATTATTATTGGATCTTCTGGCAATACACAATTGCAGTGAGAATAGCTTTTGAAAGAGCAGCCTTTGGTGTGTCTTTTCAGACTGATTGTGAATGATAGTCACTGTGTGTAGGTTCCTGTGTACATCATCAGCCTTTCAGGGTGACTGATTCCATAGTGTAGTAATTGAAGTGCGAGTAAAACCAATCTGGATTTCGCAGTTCTCACTGAGAGCAGCCGAGCAATGAATATGTAAGCGCCAGCTTTTTGTGTGAAGCACTGCAAGGTGCTTTCATAGGATTTACAGGGAATGAAAAGGAAACTATTACTTTCTTGAGAAAACCTGATGTGTAATTATGGAATCATGCATAATGGCTTTGTTGACCAGAATAACTTTACTTTAACTTTTCACTTATTTGGAAAGAAAATGGGAGCTTCTGGATCATATTAGTATATTCAGACAAAGTTATTATCTCATGTTAACTTTCAGTGTTTTGGAATTACTGTAAAGTTCTGTGACTGGGGGCACAGTGCTGAGTATGTTTAGACTGATGACATTCATATCACCCAATAGAATAAACTGAATACTGGGGCTCTGTAGCTCAAAAATATTTGGCTCTTTAAAGCCTGTTTTAGATGACCTGGGGGAAAAAAAGTGCAAGATTTGTGCTGTTGAAGCAAAGTGTCATTGAGGAAATTGTGTGAGCAATTTATACATCTGAAATCAGCAGCGTGCACTTTAAAGCCTCCATAGGGACACTGACAACACAGCTGGATAACTTCCACCCAGGGTCCTTACCTGCTCTGATGATACCCTCAGTGACTGGGCAGCACCTTTTGGCCAGGACTTCTCATCCAAGTATAGACTGGGTTGTACACTCCATGTGTTCTGGCATAGCCCATGAATTTTACTTATTTGTATTATATTGTATCTAGACCAGTGCTGTAGAAGAGAGGGAATCATCAGTGTTGGAGTAAATAAATGCATTTATTTGTTGGAATAAATGTAGAAGGAATGGATAAATGAAGGGATAAATAACTGGCCTTCAACAAATTCTTGATTGGCTATTTTAGTGAAACATTTTACACTGCATATAATGGATAAATTCAATATGGCTAGGTAGGCCAGTTTTTTGCATGACTTAATTTAAGCCTTTTCTCTAAGGCTAAGTAAATCATACAAAGCATAACTTTCCCGACTAAGATCATTGCATGGTTGAGCTGATCAATCCTGACTTGATCAGCCATGAATATGGCAAAAAAACCAGTTTGATTATTGACAGACCAGTGTGGTGCATGTGTAGAGAACTGGTCTTTTGTGATCTGCTGCTTTGCTGGTCTTAGACCTATGGCCATATTTAACAAAAGAAACTCAGATTAATGAGATGATATTCTAAATACTGTAACAAAATAGGACATAAATTTTCTGTGTGTAGCATTTTCTTGGCCCAGATAGTCTTAAGTAACTGTTGGGAAATTGCTGTAAAATACATAGAGAATCAGTCCTATTGTGTGAGCTTTATGCTACAGTATAACCTCCAGGTTAGGGAACCACATGTTAAAGTCACACTGGGGCCAGTTTTCCGGTTTAAATTTCAGCACAAAGGATTTACTGGAGATATTGGGAAGATTTCTTGACAGAGTGATTTAATACTAGAATGAGTTATTAGGAGCAATTGTGGACTCTCTTGGCAGGCTCTAACTACAGTTTTAACTTCCCCTCTGTCCAGGATAGTTGGGGTGGGCCTACCTGAGAGCAGAAGGACAAGCCAGGCAGCTCTTTCTGGCCCAAAGGTTTTGTATTTTGTTGTAACTCAAAATTAAGCCCCAGTGCTTAAACGATTTGGTAGTTCTTTCTCATGTATTCAAATAAGAGCCACACACCATGTTGGAGTTTTATGCTCTAGCTCGGCTGACTGCCGCCTGTGTGAAGACCCTCCTTCTTGAGTTTTGTTTTCATTCACTCTAAACTTTCCCCCTTGGGTAGAACTGTGTGTGCTTGGCCTCAGCTCATAGGGAAATTGTTTAATGTGTAACTCTGAACTTAATATGCTGAGTTAAGTAATAGTAGAGCAAAATAAGCTTTTCCCCCTCATTTGTGAAACAAATTATGCTCTTCAAGAGAGGTGGGTGCTTATTTCCAGGCTGACAGAATTCTTTCTGAAATTTCTGCATAAAAAGAGTTTTAGGAGAAAGTAAAATAATAAATAGAATTGAAAAGATGTTGTGTGACTGTTAAATATACTTTTTTTATTCTTCCAACAACTTACAGGATTTTCAAGATACCTAATAAGATCATGTACTTCTTTTCTTTTGGAAATAAGTACTTTCTATATATTTTTTAAATTTTATGAAAAATGTACTGAAAATTCATAGCAATTTTTAATGTAGTCTGAAGGTGTTCTTAATATAGTGTGAATATTGAACTTTAAACCACTTGAATGTTTAAATAAAATAGGCTCCCTTCCAGCTCCCTTCTACGTGTATCTATTATGTGTATGGAAAACAGATCATATTAGTGTTAGTTCTTTGAAAATAAAGGTAGACGTTCTATGCAAATGAAAATGTAGATGGTTTATATATGTGTCCTTTCTGTGTTCCAGCTCAATGTTTAACATTTTAGTACCTTAACCTAACACATGTAGAAAATATAAAGTGGGTACATTAAAGTTGTTATGAGGGCTATAACTTCTCAGTTTCCTGTATGTTTAAACTTGAAACCTTAATGTCGTATTAATGGAATTTTGTGTTTTATATGTACACATACAAGTCTGCTCGACAGATGCTAAAAATGCCAAAGTGAAACTAAAACAACTAAGAATGATCTATAGATGTGATTATAGGGTTTAGGCATCTTGTTAAGCTAATTTTTTTTTGACAAAGCTGGTATAGCTGATTGGTCTTTAATGCGTGAGCAGAATATTTGTATGTGCCAAAGAGCATCCGTAAGTCTTATTTAAGCACAGGTTGTCTTAACTTTATAGACTGCTGAATAACTGTGCAACAAAAATATTCACATACTTATCACTTATTACCATAAGATTTATGTATTATTTTCAAATGAAAATGAAAAATATGTCAGCTACAAGACAAAAAACACGTAAAATCCTTAACTTTAAATTTAGAGAAAACTTGCCTGTGGCATTACACAACCCTTGTAGTTTGTCAGAGAAACAATTTTGTAGTTGTCCACACCATTTGTTAGAGAGGACAAAGAGAATTCTACTCTCTCCTTAGGGATTCAATTCAGCCATGCTGATTATGCTATTATTTTTAGATAATGAGCAGAATTCTGTATGACTCTAAGCTTCCTGTGAGTAGAAGCAATAATTGATTGATTCAACCATCCTTCCTTTCCCTCTCTCCAAACTCCTGTTCCTTTATTCCGTATGTTTCATTGAGTGTCTATAGACTTCCAATTACACTGCTCAAGGTTTAGGAGATACTGCGTTAAGACAGAATTTCTGTCCATAAAGGGGACACGGTTGTATGGGTCAAACAGACCGAAAATGAGTCACTCACTGATGCAGTGGCAGGTGGGTGAGTGTGAGAGGGACGCAGAAGAAGAGCCTTGGTCCTTTCTCGCCATAGCAGTGGGGAGGTGAGAATGGTGGTGGGGGCGTAGTCAGAAAAGACCGTGGAGGGTAGGCAGTAATGGAGCTGAGTCTGAGACTTGGAGTGCAGGTGTTGTACAAGCAACCACATATGAGGAAAGAACAAATTTGGTTGGGCAGGTGGTTGGAAAGTGAGGTCTGTGAGTGGTGGAGTGGCCTTCCACATAGAACTTAAAGTCAAGTATAGATGACTGTATGGGAAACCTATTGAGAATGACAGACAGGAGAAATACCTAGAGAACAGATAATGTGGAGATAATTGGAAATGACACAGAAAAAGTATTCCAGGTTCTGAAAAGCCTCATATGGCCTACAGAGAAAACTGGATCTTACCCTAAAAGCAATCAGAAGTTGCCAAGTAATTTAAATCAAAGTGGCAGCCCAGTTATTTGTGTTAAAGAAAAAGCATTCTGGTGGCAATGTAGAGAGAGGACAAATTGGAGGGACATGAGACTCTTTGGGACAGCATCACTGTAATGCGAGGTCCTCAGAGGCAAAGGCTGTCTAGGGTCTAGGCAAATAGCACAAATAAGCGACAGGGGCCAAGTTCAGAAACTTGAGAACTTGGACTTAAGGCCCATGTAAATAAAAGAAGCAGTTGCCACTTGGCCCCAGCCAGTTGTTGCCATTTGGGAAAGCAAAGACAACCTCCCCCACCCCCGCCACAGACATGCACCCTGTTGCACAGTCATTATTTACTTTTGGCTCACAGGTGGGTGTCAAACGTTTTTAAAAACACGAACGGGTCAACACAAGACTGACCAAACAAAATACATCTTTGGGCCAGATACAATCTAAGCCATTGTACCACTGAAGTGTGTTCTTTTGAACATTGATCTTTGAAAAATGAGTTCTGTAGTCAAATAAATTAGAAGAATTGGAATTTGAAAAAACTAATTTTAAAATTCACAAAGAAAAGATATGCGCAAGCATAGCCAAGACAATTTTGTGGAAGAACAAAGATGTGAAGCCTTGCCCTACCGGATGTGAAACCATATTGTGAATCGGTGATAGTTAACATAGTGTGGTGTTGGTACAGAAATGGGCAGATAAATTAATAGGATGGAATGGATATTTCAGAAAGAGTCTCATTTATAGGGAGGGGCAAAAGTAGATTCATAGTGAGTATGTGAAACACAGAGTTTATTCTTTTATTAGTATTTACAAATTATTATATTATTTTCCACACGAACAACTGTAAACCTAGTTTTGCCTCACCCTGTGTAAATGAAAATTTAGTTATGATAAAGGTAACATTTTATTTTTTTATTTTTTAAAAAGATTTTATTTATTTATCTTTAGTGGGGAAAGGAAGGAGAGAGGGAGAGAAATATCAATGTATGGTTGCCTCTCATGCATCCCCTGCTGGGAAATGGCCTGCAACCCAGGTATGTGCCCTGACTGGGAGTCGAACAGCAATCCTTTGGTTCACAGGCCTACGCTCAATCCACTGAGCTACACCAGCCAGGGCAATAAAGGTAGCATTTTAAATGAGTTGAGGAATGATGGGTCATTTAATAAGTGGTGCTGGGAAAATCAGCTATCAACTGAGGAAAAGCAAAGCTAGATTCTAACTTATGCCATTAACAAAAAATAAACATAAGATGAATTAAATAACTAATTATTTTTAAAAAGCAGTAAGTACAGGGAAATGGAAAACATGTTTGTGATTGTTGAAAATAGAAGGCCCTCTTAATCACACAAAATGCAAGACAACAAATGTGACTTGATCAGAACAATTTGGACAACAAAAGCTACCATAAACACCATTAAAAGGTGAACTACTATGTGGAAGAAAATATTCACCTTATGACAGGATTAATATTTATAAAAGGGAAATAACTCCTACCAATTAAGAAGAAAAAGGCAAATGATCTATTACAAAATTAGTCAAAGGACATGAACAGCCTGTTCCTTGAAGAGAAAATATAATTAATGAATAAACATATAAAATTATGTTCAAGATGGCTGTGAAATATTAATATGAAAGTATACTTAATCACATTGTGATCAGATAAATGAAAGTTAGAAATAGGAGAGACATCTTTCCCTTATTAAATTGGAAAATTAAAATTTTGGTAACATTATGTAGGAGTCTAGTGAAGCAGGAACTCTTTCATTGCAAGTATGGATAAGCTACTGCGAGAGTGTACTGTTCAGACTTAGAGTGTACAAGGACGAGGCAGATCTTCGTACGTGATAAGACTTATTTTTGAATGAACAAAACAAATTGCCCAACAGTACACTGAGTATTAAACCAGTTATTTAGAAAGAGTAGAAGACATACAACAAGGCTATATGTAAAGAAGTCTGCAAGTGTTCATGGAAAAGGGATAACAGTGATTAACTGTGGTAAAAGTTTGAGGATAGGGGAGGGGAATTATATTCAAGGGAGACTTACATGTAATTCATTGACATGTGATTTTTGAAAATTTAACAAGAGCATATTCCTGCATTTATGAATTACTTGTATAATCAAAAATAAATAAAAATATTTACAGTGATAGGAGAAAGCTGAGCCTGCACCTCATTATTTTCTAAAGAGGAAGTGATGAATGGAAAGAGGGTAAAAAATACAGGGGAGGGGTTATTGGTGGGGAAGGGTCCTCGAGAGGTAGGAGAGAATACAATCTACAATTTAGGTAGAAGAGATTAGCTTTGGATAGGAGAAGGACCGATCTTCTAGTGCCAGAGAAGAGGAGGAAGTGATGAGGCAGAGGAGACGGATTTATATATGTGGGATGTGAGAATGGAAGTTGGGAGTAGAGAGAAGAGATGAGGAGTTTCTTGTATGGTAACTTCTATTTTCTTTTTTAAGTAACAGCTTGTCTCCCCCCACCCTCGAGTCCTGTTATCCTCACTGTAGAGATCAGTGAATGTGACTGACTTGACCTGTTCACCTCAAGCACATTTAAATTATTAATATCTCTTTACGAGCGGGCTTCTGACTCTTGTTACCTTTGTAAAGAAGAGCTATTAATGCCATTGCATATGCTCCTACAAGTCCTGCAGTGCTACCCTGAAAACAACAAGGTCGTAATAATGGGCCACATCAATGAACCAATTCCTACTGTTTGAAAGAATATGAGGAATTGCTTTCAAGTAGCTGGTTTTTATTCTACTTTATCCCATTTTGTACTCCGGAGCTTTTCTGTTTCCTGTGCACTCAGGGGACCAAGTTCCCAGCTTTCTTCCCAAGAAGCCTATGAAACCATCCCTTACCCCCCTCCCCCATACTGGCATTCTCTGGAATTTCTTTTTTTGAAGCCTCGCAGTTTTCTGTTACTTTAACTGCCAGCAAATTGTGAAGTTGAAGAAGTGATTCTGCCCTTCCCTCTCCTTCAGATTTTAAGAGCCTTCCAGCAACCCGAACTTACCTTTGGTGTCACTCATTACATGTTGCACTCCCCCTGTGATCCTTGGATTCCAAGTGTGGAATTAAAGAGAGTTTTTAGATATGAGGCACCAGAGGGAATTGGAGCAAATATCCGAGTCCTTTATTTGGCTGCTCTACAACGTCTGCCTTTCCTAGAGAAAGTGCCATGTCTCTGGTACTTTCTCCTTTTGATGGCTGTCCTAAGGAGGAAAACCCTACAAAATATTAGCCATTTTTTTTCTGTTTTCTGTGCTATTAACCTTATGACTAATATGCTGATGTTAAAAAGACACCTCTTTTGCTTCTCTCTCAATGGATGATAGGTGTGTGTTTTGTTGTTAATTTTCTCTCCTAGCTTTAACCATCCTAGTTAGTAGGCAGAGATACATACTCTCCAGTGCTTGGCAGGACTTTAGTATGTAATTAATGAAAATCGAGATACCCCAGATGAAAGGACTATAAATATACACTGCATTTACTACTGCATGTAGTGAGCAACAAAGGTATGGTATTAAGAGAAAACAAATGAAAAGTATTAGAGCGAGTAACTTAATTATAAATAGCTCAGTTTGTTATATTAATCTTAACTGTTTTATTCTGATTAGCCCTCACTTTTTAAAGTATATTTTATTGATTATGCTATTGCAGTTGTCCCATTTTTTCTCCCCTTTATCCACCCCCCCACCCTGTACCTCTTCTCCTACCAGCATTCTCCTCCCCTAGTTCTTTGGCTTCCCCATTTCCCATACTATTCTTAATGCACCCTCTCTATTTCGTACCTACCACTTATGCTTCTTTTTCCCTGTACCTTTTTCCCCAGTCTCCCCGCACTCCCTCCCCGCTGATAACCCACCATGTGATCTCCATTTCTGTGATTCTGTTCCTGTTCAAGTTGTTTGCTTAGTTTGCTTTTGTTTCTTCTTTTCTCTTGCTGCTTTTAAGAGTCTCTCCTTATCTTTAATCATGGGTAATGTAATTATGTCTTGATGTGTCATAAATAAATATTCGAATGAATATTTTACAGTATATCATTCTAATGAACACAGTGGATTACCAACTTTTTAAAAAGATGGTCAGATTCATTTTATAACTTAATTAGGTAGTAGAAAAATGTATTTGGAACCAGATAAACCTGGATTCTAGTCTTATCACTTAATAAATATGACTTTGATTTAGTTAACTTTTGTAAAGCTTAGTTTTTTTTTATCTGAAGAAGTCCTCTAGAGGATGAAGGAGGAGGAATGTACTTGAGAGGAAAAATAATAAGATCAGTTTTGATGAAACTGAGATTGAGGTGCTTCAGAAAAACGTAGATATGCAAGTTTGGATTGACTGCTTTAAGACCAGAGGTCATTTAGTTTATCAAGACCATATTGTAAGGAGCACTTTGTAAAGGTGGCATTTCATCTATGCTGTCCATGAACTAATAGTAGGATAGGTTTCTCACAAAGTTTGGTGAACACTGTTTTCTCCTGCTCTCCTCATTAACTCTTCATGGAGTGCCCTTCAGATGATGCCTTCCCAGCCAAGGCTGGCCGCCCATGTCTGCTTGTGTGCCCTTCTAGTGACAACTAGTCAGTGCTTGGCTGCCACCCCTCTGTATAAGCTCTTCAGCGATTCTCCATGGCCTGCAGGATAACCTTGACATTACTCAGCTCAATAGTCAGCTAAATAGTGGTATGGCCCGTACATTCTGCCTTATTTTCTTCTCCTTTCTCCTCATTCCTTTATGAGTGATGTGAATCAAGTCACATCTTTCTGCTTCAGACTTGCAGCTCTTGAATCTCATTAAATCACCATGTATCCATGATACAACTAAAGCCCAGTGATTAGTAACTTCATGATGTATTTATAACTTATCTTTCTATTCCAAAGGGCAATTCCCTTTGTCCATTGAAATCAAAGTGTGATCGATACCCAAGAACATGAAAAATGTTTTCCATTTTTTACAAAATTGAAATTGTTAGAAGATCTTATTTTGCAATTATGCTTGAGACTAGAAGTATAAAGCGAAAGGCTTGTAACTCAAATATAAACTAGAGTTCCCTGTGGTCTAGTCTGTGTACATTGTCACTTTTGAAGATACACAAAGGTCAGGATGTATTCAGGCTCTCAGCAAAATGCGAGGGGTGGAGGAGTGCATGTTTCATGTGTTGCAAACATCTTTCCTCGCTGCTTCTCTCCTCCTCCTCCTCCACACCGTGGCAACTACCTGCTGCTCTCCCTGCCGCCTTAGAGAGACTTCTTCTCTATCGCACTCTCTCAAACCTTTCACACAACTCCTTCCCATAGTGTAAGCCCTTTAGTCCCCACTTCTTAGCCTGAATTCCTGGATTTCTGCTTCTACCTACTCACCTGGCTAGAGGGCCAAGAAGCTCCATTCTGCCTTGTGAGGAAAAGGATCAAATCCCCAGGGAAATACAGTTTTCTCACATTGCCTTTTTCTAATGAGAACACCTTGGAGAGGACTTTCTGTAAATTCTCTCTCTCTCCACAAGACACACTTATAACTCTGCTTTTTATTTTTATTTTTAAAAACATTTTATTTATTTATTTTTAGATAGAGGGGAAGGGAAGGAGAGAGAGTGGGAGAGAAACATCAATGTGTGGTCGCCTCATGTGTGTCCCCTACTGGGGAACTGGCCTGCAACCCAGTCATGTGCCCTGACTGGGAGTCAAACCAGTGACCCTTTGCTTCACAGGCCCGTGCTCAATCCACTGAGCTACACCAGCTAGGGCTATAACTCTGCTTTTTAAAAATAATAGATTAACATTACAAATTAGAAAATTATATAGGTATAATATATGTGCACATCTTCATATACCTTAAATATTTATCTTGGTAATTATTTTGTTTTGCCTTGCAATGCCAGGCTTCTAGCATAATGCAGTTGATGCTTTAAGGATGTGGTTGATCAGTATACTGACAGAGAACTCAGTGTTACAATGTTAGGGGAATTTATTTTCTATTTTATTTTGCATCCCTAGAAAAGAAACACAAAATAATAAGTTCAGCCTTTTTGCAAGATTGTGCCCAAGTAAATTTCTATAGACAATGAATTTTTCCATACTATTGTATAAAATATTTGTTGTTTCATTTTAGTTGCCACCTTAGATGGTCATCTGAAAATAATATGTATTTAATGAATCTGTTTATTCTCAAGGATCACAGAAATATGTCTGTCAGAAATGCTATAGCAAATGCATTTTTCACAGTGGAAATAAGATAAAAAATGTAGCCTTCATACTGTAATACGTACACTGGACTTCAAACTGTAACATATTTCAGAACTGGATTGTGTTCAGAAGAGGTCATTTTCTTTTATTGAAGTTTCATACATTTCTGTTTTGTTTCCGGATTGAAGCTGCTTATTATTAATACTAAGACAAAATGTTTTCTTCAGGAATTTGGGAAATAATAAACAGCCTCATTCAGAGAGTCTGTGGCCTGGATTTGGTCCATGAATGTATGGATATGAAGCTGTTTAGTGTGCTTAGGATCTCGAAGATCCTTCTGAGAGAGTGTTTGAGTTGTATGCCCCATGATGGGTTTGCCTCTTGCAAAGTTTGGTTTGAAGTAGTTGAGACAAAACTGTGAACAAATCCCTGAGAATTTCAGAGCAGCAAAGAACCCCCAAAGGTCCTTCTTCTCAGCCCCCATATCCAAGGAGGAGAATGTACACTTTCAAGACAGGCGGTTGCTGTCTGGTTTTTGTGACACATCCAAGCGTGGGAGTCCTGATTGTGCCCAAGTGACTATTTGAGAAGAATGCCCAACATTCTTGTTTTCTATCATATTTTAAAACTTAAGAAATGTGAGCAGTGATTGGGAGAGATACTCAGTCTGTTTCTGGGGTGGTTGTTGGTTTGAGGACTTTGCCTATGACATTTCAAACTCTGAAAGATTTTTCTATGTCTATATTTAGTTTACCTTTTAAAATCATAGTGTTATTCTTTTAGCATTTATCTGAGTTAATTTGTACAAGGAGTTTCAAAACTGAGAAGTGCATGGAGGGCAGGCAGCTAAACTGAAGTGAGTCAGCAAGGGCAGTAGGGAGTGGTGGTATCTGTGCCTGAACACAGGTCCCAGGAGCCAAGGGCAATCAGACCGGATTGAGAACAAGAGAGAAAGAAAAGCCACTGCTGGCCAAACGAAATACTCTGCTGGCTGCTCTTGGCCTGTGGGCCTTTTGTTTGTGATCTGCGTCCAATAACCAATATGCTCACAGGTGCTTACAAAAGCTTTCAGCGATGATCCCAAATGTATCAATTACCACTTAATCTACACTTGCAATTTAATTTTTCTGACAAAAACCTATTTAGTATGTGTAGGTTGTTTTTAATCTAGATATCCTGGCCTTGGGTATTTCTTTCCAAAAAATAGCTAATGATTTCATTTAGGTCAACTAAGGTTAGCTATGTAACCTACTTTATTTCTCTATCAGGACTTACACCCAGATCAGTTAGAATACAAGTGAAGCTGCAAAAGATCTTAGAATGACTTCGCCAAAACTTGCTTTTAGAAGGGATGGTGTCTAAACTGGGGGAACTAAACTCAAATGGTTTCAAACAGGAGTTCCGTGTCGCACACCTCCAGGGGCCATGATTCACGGTAGCCGGCATGGATGGGGAGGGCTGTGCAGCTCCGGGAGAGTGGTGGCATTTACATGGACTGCACCACAACTGCCACTCCGTCACTGGGCGGTGATGCAGCCCTGCCTTCAAGTGTAGGCAGGTTACATACCTTTGGGAAGCAACAACACCTAAGACCATGAGGAGTGCTGGGGATTGTGGCAGACTGAGGACCAGATGTCCACACAAAGGCATTCTCATTTAGATAAACATTCTTGTAGGCAAGATTCATTGCCGGCTTATGACCAAGGTATAAAAGATGTTTTTCAGATTACTGTAGAAACTTTACATTAGTTAGGACTCTTGGTTACATATAACAGAATCTTAACTTAAAGAAAAGAAAGGATTTCTTGCCTCACATAACTGAGTTAGTTCAGAGAGTTGAAGGTAGCGCTGTAAAAATCAGGGTCTTTGTTACTCAAACTAGGAACCTGTCATAACCGATATTCCTTTTCCACCCATCTGACCTCTGCTTGACCCTACTTTCTTGTGTAGAAGGGCAGGGGCATGGTCCCCGGTAGCCACAGCTCATGAACCCCAGCAAAAAAGAGCTTTTTACTTCTCAAAAGCTATACAATGAGGAAAAGCTTTTTCCTTATTTGCTCTACTTGAGACATGTCATCAGCCTCTTGGAATAGTGGTTGTTATAAATGGGGCATGGATTGGAGGGACCATGGTGGAATGAAGTTTGTGATTGGTCAAGCCCGAGTCATGTGTCCATAACCTGACTGTTCCTCACAACCCTGAAGAATAGTGGGAGTGGGGGGTGAGGCGAGGGCAGGTTTTACCATAGAACAAGAACTAAGAACATTGCTGGGCAAATATATTATTGGAGAATATCTTCCCCTATTTAGTAGGTTGTCTTTTTTTGTTGTTGTAGATAGTAAAAAACATTTTAGTTTAATGAAGTTCCATTTGTTTATTTTTCTGTTGTTCCTCTTGCTTGAAGAGATATATTTAAATATATTGTTTAGAGAAATATGAGAGAGTTTACTTTCTGTATTTTTTTCTAGGAATTTTATTTGTTTGAGTGTTACATTTAAGTCTTAATCTGTTTGAAGTTTATTCTTTAATGCGGTGTAAGAAAGTGGTTGTTTCACTTTTTTTGCATGTATCTTATCTGTGCAATTTACCCAACACCATTTATTGAATAAACTGTCTTTACCCCATTGCATATTTTTCTCTTTGTCAAATATTAATTGACCACATAATAATGGGCTTATTTCCATGTTCTTTATTCTGTTCCAACAATTTATGTGTCTGTTTTTATGCCAGTACCAGGCTGTTCAATACTATAGCCTTGTAGTAGAGTTTGATTCCAGGTAGTTTGATACCTCCTACTTGATCTCTTTACAAATTTTATTTATTTATTTATTTTTATTTTAGCCAAGTATAGTTGTCTCCATTTTCCCACCACCACTTCCCCTGCCCTCCTACCCCCACCTCCCACCTTCAATCCTTCCTCCCTTTGGTTAGTGTTGAAAATTTATAAAGTTCTTGTAAAACTCAACATCAAAACAAACAAACAATCTGATTGAAAATGAGCAGAGGACCTGAATAGATTCTTCTCCGAATAAGATATACAAATAGCCAATAGACATATCAAATGATGCTCAACATCACTAATCATCAGAGAGATGCAAATAAAATGACAATGGGGTATCACCTCATGCCTGTCACATTGGCTGTCATTAACCCACAAACAACAAGTGGTGAGGATGTGGAGAAATGGAAATCCCTCAAGCACTACTGGCAGGAATGCAGCCTGGATTAGTTGCTATGAAAAAATATATGGAGATCTCTCAAAAAATTAAAAATTGAACTGCCTTATGACCCAGTGATTTTATTTTTGGAGATTTATCTGAAGAAATCCAAAGCACTAATTTGAAAGAATATACATACTGCAATACTCATTGCAACATAATTTTCAATAGTCAAGATTTAAGGCAACCCAAGTATCCATCAATAGAAAAGTGCATAAAAAAGTGGTACATGTGTACAATGGAATATTACTGCATCATAAAAAGAATGAAATCTCACCATTTGTGACAGCATGGATGTATCTAGAGGGTATTATGCTAAGTGAAACAAGTCAGACAGAGAAAGACAAATCGCACATGATTTCACTTATATGTGAAATCTGAAGGGCAACCTAAACAAATAAAATACAAACTAACTCATAAAAATTAGGCTGATGGTTGCCAGAGGGGAGGGAGGTTGAGGGGCTAGGTGAAAAAGGTACAAATTTGTAGTCACAAAGTAGTCACAGGAATGAAAAGATACAGTACAGTATAGATAATATAGTCAATACTATCGTAAAAACTGCATACAGTGCCAGATGGGTACTAGAAATATAGGGGGGGCCACTTTCTAAATTATATGGTTTTCTAACCTCTATGATGTACATCTGAAACTAACACAAAATAATGTTGAATGTAAACTGTAATTACAAAATAAGAAATTGGATGAAAGGAGAAAAAAAAAAGAAAGTTGCTGGACAGAAAAACACACCTTTCCAGCTCTACTGCCCTCTCAAGTTCCCCAGAAGGATGGGTCCCCCCAGGTTTTTTCTCCTTCCTTCTTTACAACAGAAGGAAATGCTCCATAACCAAAATTTGCTTAAAATTTTATAAATTGCATACTCATTTGGCTTAACAGATCAGAAGATTAATTTTATATGTGGCAAAACTGAGTTATGTTGTATTAATTATGGCTTACTATTGTTTTGGGTCCAAATTTCTCTTAAAAATTTAGGCTGCTGAATTATGCATGCAGAAGTATTCTGAAAGTGAGACAGTTAGGAGACTACTTACCATATTCTCTATCAAAGATGATGGGCTACATCAAAGAGCTGCTTGAGACTGCTTCTGGGGGACTTTATTCTAGGAAGAGGGTTGCAGTGGACAGAAATGAACTGTTCTGAGAATCAAAAACAGGCCAAAAAGTGAACTTCAGCTACTCGAATTCTTAGAACTGTGTGAAAGTCAAGCTGGAGAAACAGAGTAACCATGTATTTAAAATACAGGCCTTAATTTAGATCAGTTCCAGATTAGTCTTTTGACATGAAGCAAAGATTTTTAGTGAAGTTAAACATAAATGTCATTTATTTTATTTTTAATTTTTGTTTATTGATTTTAGAAAGAGAAAGAGAGAAAGGAAGGGGGAGAGAGATTGATTTGTTCCACTTATTTATGCCTTCACTCATTAATTCTTGTATTGCCCTGACCAGAGATTGAACCTGCAACCTTCACATGTTAGGATAACTTTCTAACCAACTGAATTATCTGGCCAGGGCTATAATATAATTTCTATGAGCTTCAGAATTCTGTTTTTAGTACTAATAATTTGTTTTATTTGTGTTTTCTTTTTTTTTAAAGTCTCAATTTATTTATTTAAAATTTTTATAAAATTGATTTAATTATTTTTCAAGTACGGTTTTCTGTCAATTACTCCCATTCCATCCCACCCCCCGTGCTCCCCCCTCCCTACCATTTCCACCCTTCTCAGCTGTTGTCCATGTATCCTTTATATATGTTCCTCTAAATCCCTCCCCTAAAATTTCAGTTCCCTCCCCTCTCCCCTCTGGTCCCTGTCAGCCTGTTCTCTATTTCAGTGTCTTTGGTTATATTTTGCTCGATTGTTTGTTTTGCTGCTTAGCTTCCTGTTAAAGGTGAGATCATATGGTATTTGTCCTTCAACACCTGGCTTATTTTACTCAGCATAATGCTTTCCAGTTCCATCCATGATGTTGCAAAAGGTAGGAGCTCCTTCTTTCTTTCTGCTGCATAGAATTCCATTGTGTATATGTACCATAGTTTTTTGATCCATTCATTTACTGATGGGCACCTATGTTGCTTCTAACTCTTGGCTTTTGTAAATTGTGCTGCTATGAAAATTGGGGTACATATGTTCTTTGGGATTGGTGTTTTAGGGTTCTTAGGATATAATCCTAGCAGTGGAATTGCTGGGTCAAAAGGCAGGTCCAATTTTAGTTTTCTGCAAAAATTCCATACTGTTTTCCATAATGGTTGTACCAGTCTGCAATTTCACCAACAGTGGACCAGAGTCCCCTTTTCCCCACATCCTCTCCAGTATTTGTTGTTTATTGCTTTGTTTATGATAGCCATTCTCACCGGTGTAAAGTGGTATCTCATTGTGGTTTTAATTTGCATCTCTCTGATAGCAAGCGATATTGAGCATCTCTTCATGTGTCTCTGGATCCTCTGTATGTCCTCCTTGGAGAAGTGTCTGTTCAAGTCCTTTCCCCATTTTTTAATTGGGTTAGTTGTCTTCTTAGAGTGAAGTCGTGTGAGTTCTTTGTATATTTTGGAGATTAATACTTTGTCTGAGGTATCATTGGCAAATATGTTTTCCCATACAGTTGGTTGTCTTTTTATTTTAATACTGTTTTCTTTAGCTGCACAGAAGCTTTTTATTTTGATGAGATCCCATTTGTTTATTCTTTCCTTTATATTTCTTGCTCTAAGGGACGTATCAGTAAAAATGTTGCTGCGTGAAATATCTGAGATTTTCCTGCCAATGTTCTCCTCTAGGACTTTAATGGTGTCATGGCTTATATTTAAGTCTTTTATCCACCTTGAATTTATTTTGGTGTATGATGTAAGTTGGTGCTCGAGTTTCATTTTTTTGCATGTAGCTGTCCAGTTCTCCCAACACCATTTGTTGAAGAGGCTATCTTTACCCCATTTTATGATACTGCCCCCTTTGTCAAATATTAATTGACTGTAGAGAGTTGGGTTTATTTCTGGGTTCTCTATTCTGTTCCATTGGTCTATGTGCCTGTTTTTATGCCAGTACCAGGCTGTTTTGATTACAGTGGCCTTGTAATACAGTTTGATATCAGGTGTTGTGATCCCTCCTACTTTGTTTTTCTTTCTTAACATTGTAGCTGGTATTCGGGGTCTTTTATGGTTCCATATAAATTTTTGAAGTGTTTGTTCTATGTCTGTGAAATATGCCATTGGTGCTTTAATAGGTATTGCATTAAATCTGTAAATTGCTTTGGGTAGTATGGACATTTTGATGATGTTAATTCTTCCAATCCATGAACATAATATGTTTCCATTTGTTTGTGTCTTCCTTGATTTCTTTCTTCAGTGTTGTGTAGTTTTCTGCATACAGGTCTTTCACCTCTGTGGTTAGATTTATTCCCAGATATTTTATTTTTGTTTTTGCTGTATTGAATGGGATTTTTTTCTTGATTTCTGCTTCTGCTGATTCATTGTTAGTATACAAAAATGCCTTTGACTTCTGGATATTGACTTTGTAACCCGCAGTTTTGCCAAATTTGTTTATTAGTTCAAGCAGTTTTTTGGTAGAGTCTATAGGATTTTCCATGTACACTACCATGTCATCTGCCAACAATGACAGTTTTGTTTCCTCCTTTCTGATTTGAATGCGTTTATTTCCTTTTCTTGCCTGATTGCTGAGGCTAGAACTTCCAATACTATATTAAATAGAAGTGGTGAAAGTGGACAACCTTGTCTTGTTCCTGACCTTAGTGGAAAAGCTTTTAGTTTTTGCCCATTCAGTATGATGTTGGCTGTAGGTCTTTCGTATATGGCCTTTATCATATTGAGGAATGCTCCCTCTATTCCCACTTTGCTGAGTACCTTTATCATAAATGGGCGTTGTACCTTATCAAAAGCTTTTTCTGCATCTATTGATATGACCATGTGGTTTTTGTCTTTGCTTTTGTTTATGTGGTGTATTACATGTACTGATTTGCAGATATTGAACCATCCTTGCATCCCTGGGGTGAATCCCACTTGGTCGTGGTATATGATCTTTTTGATGTATTGTTGGATGTGATTTGCCAATATTTTATTGAGGATTTTAGCATGTATGTTCATTGGCGATTTTGGCCTAAAGTTTTCTTTCTTTGTTGTGTCTCTATTTGGTTTTGGAATTAGGATGATGCTGGCTTCATAAAGAGTTTGGGAGTTTCCCATCATTTTGGATTTTGTGGGATAGTCTGGGAAGAATAGGGGTTAACTCTTCCTTAAATGCTTTGTAGAATTCTCCTGTGAAACCATCTGGTCCAGGGCTTTTGTGTGATGGGAGTTTTTTTATTACTGCTTCAATTTCATCTGCTGTTATTGGTCTGTTCAGGCTTTCTACTTCTTCTTCATTGAGTTTTGGAAGATTATATTTTTCTAGAAATTTGTCCATTTTACCTAGATTTTCAAATTTCTTGGCATACAGTTCTTCATAGTAATTTCTTACAATACCTTCTATTTCTGTAGTATCAGTTGTAATTTCTCCTCTTTCATTTCTTATTGTGTGTATTTGTGTCCTCTCCTTAATGAGCCTACTTAAAGGCTGTCTATTTTGTTTATCTTTTCAAAAAACCATCTCTTGGATTCATTGATCCTTAGAATTGTGCTTTTAGTCTCTATGTCATTTAATTCTGCTCTGATCTTGGTTATTTCCTTCCTTCTACTTGCTCTGGGCTGTCTTTGTTGTTGTTCTTCAAGTTCTTACAGGCATAGGGTTAGGTTGTTTGTTTGAAATGTTTCTATCTTCTTTAGGTGAGCCTGTATTGCTATGAACTTCCCTCTCGGGACTGCCTTGCCATGTCCCATAAGTTTTGGGTTGTTGTGTGTTCATTTTCTTTTGTTTCCAGAAACTTTTTGATTTCTTCCCTAATTTCTATCTTGACCCATTCGTTGTTTAATAGCATACCATTAAGTCTCCATGATTTGGGGTGTTTCGGGTTTTTTCTTTGGGGTTGGTTTCTAATTTCAGTTCCTTGTGGTCAGAGAAAATGCTTGGTATGATTTCAATTTTCTTGAATTTGTTGAGGCTCATTTTGTGTCCTATCACATGGTCTATCTTTGAAAATGTTCCATGTGCATTTGAAAAGAATGTGTATTTAGCTTCTTTGGGATGAAGGGCTCTCTCTGTATGTATCAGTTAAGTTCATTTCATATAGGGCATTGTTCAATGCTACAATATCTTTGTTGATATTTTGTTTGGAAGACCTGTCCATTTTTGACAGTGGTGTGTTAAAATCCCCTACTATAATTGTGTTGCTGTCAATATCTTTCCTGAAGTTCTCCAAGATTTTCTTTATGTATTTGGATGTTTCTTTGTTGGGTGCATATATATTTACAATGTTTGTATCTTGATGGATTCTTCCCTTGAGTATTATGAAGTAACCTTCTGGGTCTGTTTTTATGTTTCTTTTTTTGAAGTCTGTTTTGTCTGGTATGAGTACTGCTACCCTAGCTTTTTTTTTTTCCTGTCCATTTGCTCGGAAAATTTGTTTCCAGCCCTTCACTTTCAGTCTGTGTAGGTCTTATGTCCTGAGGTGTGTCTCTTGTAGGCAGCATATGTGTGGGTCATGCTTTCTTATCCATTCAGCTATTCTATGACTTTGGATTGGAGCATTTAATCCATTTACATTTAAGATCATTATTGATCGGTACTTATTCATTGCCATTTTTGTACCACAGTTCCTCTCCGTCTTTCTCTTTTCCTTCCTTTCCTTAAAGCAGTCCTTTTAGTATTTCTTGTAGAGCTGGTTTGGTGGAGGTATAATCTTTTAGACTTCTTTTGTCTTTGAAGCTCTTTATTTGGCCATCTATCTTGATTGAGAGCCTTGCTGGGTAAAGTAGCCTTGGTTGTAGGCCTCTGTTTCTCATTACTTGGAATATTTCTTGCCATTCTCTTCTTGCTTGGAGTGTTTCCATTGAGAAGTCAGTAGCTAACCTTATTGGAGCTCCCTTGTATGTTACTTCCTGTTTCTCCCTTGCTGCCTTTAAGATTCTCTCTTTGTCTTGGAATTTTGCCATTTTAGTGATGATGTGTCTTGAAGTGGGCCTCTTTGGGTTCCTCTTGAATGGGACCCTCTGTGATTCCTGGATTCCTGTAACTTTTTCTCTCATCAAATTAGGAAAATTTTCCATCATTACTCTTTCAAGTAGGTTTTCTATCCCTTGTTCTTCTTCTTCTCCTTTTGGTATTCCTATTATTCGGATATTATTACGTTTCATATTGTCTTGCATTTCTCTTAATCCCTCTTTATTATTTTTGAGCCTCTTTTTTCTTTCTTGCTCTTTCTGGGAGATTCTTTCTACTGTGTCCTCCAACTCGCTGATTTGATCTTCTGCCTCATCGATCCTGCTTTTCATTCCTTATACTGTGTTCTTCAGTTCCGAAATTGTATTCTTCATTTCCTCTTGTCCTTTGCTGATAGTTTCTATTTCCTTTTTCATGTTGATATAGTTTGCGGAGAGCTCATTGTAGCTCCCCTCTAGTTTCTGGTAGCTCCCCTCTAGTTTCTGGCAGCTCATTGTGAGCTCTTTGAATTTCCTGATAGCTAGTGCCTTGAATTCAATAGCTGATAGCTGACTTGCCTCTATTTCATCTAACATTCTTCCTGAGACTCCCACCTTTTCTTTCATTTGGGGATTATTTCTTTGTCTTCCCATTGTTTATGAGACTCTTCTTGTTAACCTCAGCTTCTTAAATTGATCTGTTCTGAGTCCCTGTGAACTTCTGTGGTAGAATACCTGTAAAATTCAGTGGTGCAGTCTCCTACAGGTATCTTGATGTTCTCTGCTTCCACCTACTGCTTTCTTTATGTGTGTGTGATCAGCTGGAGGGGGAGGCACAATGATTTATGACAGCGGGAGAGTACTTTATGATATTTACAGTCACAGCCGGTAGAGAAGGGATAGAAGATCTTTAGGCTCTATATAGTGTTAACTGTAATCTCCAACCCAATTTGCCACTTTTAAGAAAGGATAGACCAAAGATAAGTCTCTTGTTGGGGAGGGAAGGCTTGTGAGTTGTATCTAGAAAGCAGTGAGGTTGTGGGTGGTCAGATTTTGAGGTAAGGTGAGAGTAAAGAATAGTAAATAGACATAGCATGTGAGCAAGTAGAGTTAATCACTACAGTAATAGGATTCAGGAACCTGTAAAGTGGGCTAAGACCTGAGAGATGTGTTGTGAAGTATTTATAATGGTATAGAAAGCAGCAAACAAACAAACAAACAAACAGAAAAAAAGGGGCAGGAGAAGTGAGGAAAAAGCAATAAATTTGGGATGAAAGGAAGGGGACTAAAACAGGAAAAAAGAAAGGAGAGGAAAAGTACTGAAAGTTACAGCAACAATAAAATTTAAAAAATATACGATTACTGGAAAAAAGGTTAAAAAAAGTTAAAAAAAAAACCCTCCCTTGTTGGTTTCAAACTGTCCATTCCGGTTTTTCTCGTTTTGGCAGGACCCCTCTGTGGGCTGGGTTGTAGGCCGAGGCCCATTCCCATGTGCCAGCCGGGCTACCAGACTGGGGTGTGGGCACCCGCTCACCCAACAGACTGCCTGGGTCCCATGGGATCTGGCACTGGTCCTTTCCAGTCCTGTGGCTGGGTGAGAAGCAAGTCAAGCTTCCTTCACAGGAGAAAACCTCAATCCACTTTCCAATAAAAACTTCTCCAGAAAACCTTCCTCTCAGCCCAGCCCAGTCCCCAACCCGACCGGTTAGGATAGTGCTCCTCCCAAATTTCCTGGGCTGGTGGGCTGGTGGCCACAGAAATCGCAACTGAACATGGCCCCCTGTCCTTGCCACCCTCCCTGCCAACCTAGGCAGACAAGTCTCTGCCAGCCAGCCCCGCCTAGATGGGGAGGGAGGGAGCCAGCTCTCTTCCAAGGACCGCGTAGCCAGCCTAATGCTCCACTGTGTGCCAGGCTCCCATGAGTCCTCTGTGGCACTGGCCACAGACGGAAGCCTCTATACCCATAATGCAGAGGCAGCGGCAGCTCCGAGGTGTTAGGGGCTGGCCGAGGGCAGCCGGCCCTGCTGATGCCACTTTTGTCTTTACTCATAGGTGCCGGGCTCCCAATGAGTCCTCCGTGGCAGAGGCCCCTGTCACTGGGCGCAGACAAAAAGCCTCTGGGCCCCGACCACTGCGGCAGCCCTGGCTCCAGGGTTGTTATGCGCTGGCTGAGGGTTGCCTGCCTGGCCACCTCCGACCTTACTTGCGTCCCTGAGACCCCACCGACCTGTAGCTTTCTGGTCCATCACTATGTCTGGTCTCTTATTTTCATAAATGCTGGGGAATTGTTGGTTGGGGAATTGATTGTACTGTTCCTCAGTAGATCTGCTAGAATTTTCTCCCAGGGGTAGGAGAACTGTTGTTCTGTCCTACTCCGCTGCCATTTTCCCGGAAACCATTTGTGTTTTCTGAGTGAACTGATTTCTTTTCTGTTCTAGTACACAGTTTTTAAAAAATATAAACATTTATTTTCCTGGTCTTCTTACTTTTTCTAAGACTAAACTACAGGGCCTTTCAGGGTACCACCCTACCTGCCCCTCTTTTCTCAAAAATGAAGGCAGCCCCACTAGGTTTCTCTGACTCTAGGGACCAAACAGCCGTTGGGGGCGTTGTGCGGATATCTGCTTTTCAAAAATACCTGAGAAGGGATCCTTCTCTTGGACAAAAAGTAGTTAGAAGATCTCTAATGACACCAATTTTAAAATCCATAATCTTACTACTTTCTTGTTTTTTTAAACTATGTTATATGTTCATATTTGAGGGACTATAATATTATTTGTTTGGTTCAGTGAACTAAATTACATCACAATAATAATTTTTGCTGGTTACTTTGATGTATAATTATATAAGGAGATTCTTAAAACCTTCTTATCTAGATAAATAAAATGAAGTTTCATTTCATGCAGATACTTCAGAATGGCCTTCTACTTGGGGTCTAGTTAAACAAGTAAACATTCATAAAAGTTAAAAACAAAATGAATGGTTTTTATTATTTCTAACATGTAAATGTGATATGTGTGGAGTAATACTTCAGTTTATAATCTCCAAGAGGGTAGAAGCTTTATTTTTCTTTTATTCATGAGAATATTAAAAGATAACAGATGACAAAATAGTTTAGCTTTATAATTTAAATTTATATAGAAAATGCATTTTGAAAAAGGAAGAAGATTTCTGCACTGGAGATGTCATCCGATCCAAGTTTAGATTCGTAAAGCATTGATTTATTTACAAATCAGAATTGTCTCTGCCTGAGATTAGTTAGGCAGCCACCTGCATTTTTGATTTTACGAAGCTCAGAAATGTTCTCACCCAAATGTCTATCCCATTGTTAATTGCTGAAGTTTATCATTAGTTTTCATATTTTGTTTTTTAATTTAAATTATTTTATTGTTGTTCAATTACAGTTATCCATATTTTCTTCCCACCCCCTCCACACTTACCTCCCTTCCTTGCTTCCACCTCCCTCCTTGGTTTTGTCCATGTGTCCTTTTTAGTAGTTCCTGAAAACCCTTCTCCCCACTGTCCCCTTCCCCCTCCTCTCTGGCTATTATTAGATTGTTCTTAATTTCAATGATTCTGGTTATATTTTGTTTGCTTTTTTCTGTTGTTGATTTTGTACCAGTTAAAGGTAAGATCATACAGTATTTGTCCCTCACTGCCTGGCTTATTTCACTTAGCATAATGCTCTCCAGTTCCATCCATGCTATTGCAAAGGGTATAAGCTCCTTCTTTCTCTCTGCTGCATAGAATTCCATTGTGTAAATGTGCCATAGTTTATTGATCCACTCATTTACTGATGGGCACTTAGCTTGCTTCTAGCACTTGTCCATTGTAAATTGTGCTGCTATGAACATTGTGGTGCATAGGTTCTTTTGAATTGGTGTTTCAGGGCTCTTAGGGTATAATCCCAGTGGTGGAATTGCCAGGTTAAAAAGCAGTTCCATTTTTAGTTTTCTGAGGAAATTCCGTACTGTTTTCCACAGTGGCTTCACCAGTCTGCATTCCCACCAATAGTGCACTAGGATTCCCTTTTGTTTGTATCCTCTCCAATACTTAACTTGTTTGTTGATTTGTTTATGTTGGCCATTCTGACCAGTGTGAACTGGTATCTCATTGTGGTTTTAATTTGCATCTCTCTGATGGCTAGTGATGCTAAGCATCTTTTCATGTGTCTTCGGGCCCTCTGTATGTCCTCCTTAGAGAAGTGTCTGTTCAAGTTTTTTGCCCATTTTTTAATTGGGTTTTTTGTCTTCCTGGAATGGAGTTGTATGAGTTCTTTATATATTTTGGGATCAAACCCAAAGAAGCAAATCCAAGAAGCAGAGAGGGTCTCAATCATGAAGAACCCAAAGAGGCCCACTTCAAGATATATCATAATTAAAATGGCAAAATTCCAAGATAAAGAGAGAATCTTAAAGGTGCAAGAGAACTATAGGAAGCAACATACAAGGGAGCCCCGATAAGACTAGCAGCTGACTTCTCAACAAAAACACTAGAAGCCAGAAGGGAATGGCAAGAAATATTCCAAGTAATGAGAAACAGAGGCCTACAACCAAGGCTACTTTACCCAGCAAGGCTCCCAATTAAAATAGAAGGCCAAATAAGGAGCTTTCTGGACAAAAGAAGTCCCAAACAATATACCTCCTCCAAACCAGCTCTGTAGGAGATGCTAAAGGGCTTGCTTTAAGAACACAAATAAAAAAAGTGAAAAAGAGAGGAACACAGGTACGAAAAATGGCAATGAATAAGTACCGATCAATAATGATCTTAAACGTAAAAGGGTTAAATGCCCAACTCAAAAAACATAGAATAGTGGAATGGATAAGAAAACATGACACACAAATATGCTGCCTACAAGAGACACACCTCAGGACATAAGACCTACACAGACTGAAAGTGAAGGGCTGGAAACAAATTTTCCGAGCAAATGGACTGGGAAAAAAAAAAAAAGCTAGGGTAGCAGCACTCATACCAGATAAAACAGACTTCAAAAAAAGAAACATAAAAACAGACCCAGAAGGTTACTTCATAATACTCAAGGGAAGAATCCATCAAGATACAAACATTGTAAATATATATGCACCCAACAAAGAAACATTCAAATACATAAAGAAAATCTTGGAGAACTTCAGGAAAGATATTGACAGCAACACAATTATAGTAGGGGATTTTAACACACCACTGTCAAAAATGGACAGGTCTTCCAAACAAAATATCAACAAAGATATAGCTGCACTAAACAACACCCTAGATGAAATGGAGTTAACTGATATACATAGAGCCCTTCATCCCAAAGAAGCTAAATATGTATTCTTTTCAAATGCACATGGAACATTTCAAAGCTATACCATATGATAGTTCACAAAACAAGCCTCAACAAATTTAACAAAAATTGAAATCATATCAAGCATATTCTCTGACCACAAGGGACTGAAACTAGAAACCAATCTCAAGGAATAAGCCCCAAAACACTCTAAATCATGGAGATTGAATAGGATGCTATTAAACAATGAATGGGTTAAGAATGAGATTAGGGAAGAAATCAAAAAGTTTCTGGAAACAAATGAAAATGAACTCAAAACAATCCAAAATTTATGGGACACAGCAAAGGCAATCCTGAAAGGGAAGTTCATAGCAATACAGGCGTATCTAAAAAAGATAGAAATATTTCAAATAAACAACCTAACTCTACACCTACAAGAACTCGAGGAACAACAAGAAAGACAACGCAGAGGAACTAGAAGGAAGGAGATAACCAAGATCAGACCAGAATTAAATGACATAGAGACTAAAAGCACAATTCTAAAAATTAATAAATCCAGGAGATGGTTCTTTGAAAAGATAAACAAAATTGAAAAGCCTTTAAGCAGGCTCATCAAGGAAAAAAGAGAGAGGACCCAAATAAACAAAATCAGAAATGAAAGAGGAGAGATTACAACTGATACCAGAGAAATACAAAGGAGTCTAAGAAATTACTATGAAGCACTATATACCAAGAAATTTGAAAACCTAGGTAAAATGGACAAATTTGTAGAAAAATATAATCTACCAAAACTCAATAAAGAAGAAGCAGAAAGCCCGAACAGACCAATAACACCTGATGAAATTGAAACAGTAATTGAAAAGCTTCCACACACAAAAGCCCTAAACCAGATGGTTTCACAGAATTTTACAAAGCATTTAAGGGAGTGCTAACCCCCATCCTCCACAGATTGTTTCAGTCTGGGGCCCAATCCACTCAGCCACACCAGCAAGGGTCCACAAACTATTTTAAAAAATCCAAGAAGATAGAAGACTCCCAAACTCTTTTTATGAAGCCAGCATCATACTAATCCCAAAACCAGATAAAGACATAAAGAAAGAAAACTTTAGGCCAATATCGCTGATAAACACAGATGCTAAAATCCTCAACAAAATATTAGCAAACTGCATCCAGCAATACATTAATAACATGATACACCATGACCAAGTGGGACTCATCCCAGGGATGCAAGGATGGTACAATATTTGCAAATTAATAAACATAATACACCAAATTAACAAACGACAAAAATCACATGATCATATCAATAGATCCAGAAAAAGCATTTAATAAGGTACAGCACACATTTGCAATAAAAACACTTAGCAAAGTGGGAATAGAGGGAGCATTCCTCAACATAATAAATGATATGATAGACTTCTAGCCATATATGATAGACTTACAGTCAACATCATACTTAATGGGAAAAACCTTAGAGCTTTCCCACTAAAATCAAGAACAAGACAAGAATGCCCACTTTTATCACTCCTATTCCACATAGTACTGGAAGTCCTAGCCACAGCAATCAGACAAGAAAAAGAAATAAAAGGGGACTTCCGCCAAGATGGAGGTGTAGGTGGAAACACTGTACCTTCTCCCACAACCAAGTTTAAAGACAATGGTTTAGTAAACAAAAACACAGCCAAAAAACTGAAAATTGAACTATACAAAAGTCCGACAACATTGAACCGTTCAACCAGACTGGTAATAGGGGCAGAGCCAGCAGCGAAGCAGGGTCAGGCAGGAAAGATCCCCCGACCCAGGTGCCCAGGCAGCCATGGATGGATCCCAGGTGTGGGGTAGCAACAGGCGGACCCAGTGAGGACGCAGGGCAGTGGGCTGACCGAGGTCACACATTCATGCACAGATAAACCATCAAAGGAGCGAGCAGTGAGACAGCGCTGGCTCCAGCAGCGGGAAGTAGCAGAGGGGGCTGCCATTGCTCCTCTTTGACCCCGCCCCCACATACAGTGTCACAAGCCAGGGACTGAGTTGCCCCGCCCTGGTGAACAACTAAGACTCCTCTCCTCATACATAACAGGCACAAACAGTCCAAAATATGGCTTAAGAACTCGAAGCCCCAGAGCCAATAACTCTAAGCGATCAAGAAATAGCGAACCTCTCAGATGCACATTTCAAAACACTGGTGATCAGGATGCTCACAGAACTGGTCGATTTTAGTTGCAAATTACAGGAACATATGAAGGCTAAACTGATTGAAATGAAGGGAAATGCACAGGAAACCAATAGTGATGGAAAGGAAACTGGGACTCAAATCAAGGGAGTGGGCCAGAAGGAAGAAAAAAATGACCAAACAGAAAAATATGAAGTAACAAGAATTCAAAAAAATGAGGAGAGGCTTAGGAACCTCCAGGACATCTTTAAATGTTCCAACATCTGAATTACAGGGGTACCAGAAGGGAAAAAGGAACAGCCACGAGTGGAAAAAACTTATTTCAACAAATAATAAAGGAGAACTTCCCCAGTCTGGCAAAGGAAATAGACTTCCAGGAAGTCCAGGAAGCTCAGAGAGTTCCAAAGAAGTTGGACCCAAGAAGGAACACACCAAGGCACATCATAATTATATTAGCCAAGATTAAAATGAAGGAGAGAATCCCAGAAGCAGCAAGAGAGAAGGGGACAGTCACCTACAAAGGAGTGCCCATCAGACTGTCAGCGGATTTCTCAAAAGAGACCTTAGAGGCAAGAAGGAGCTGGAAAGAAGTATTCCAAGTCATGAAATCCAAAGTCCTACATCCAAGATGGCTCTATCCAGCAAAGCTTTCATTTCGAATGGAAGGACAGATAAAGTGCTTCTTAGATAAGGTCAAGTTTAAGGAGTTCATCATCACCAAGCCCTTATTATATGAAATGTTAAAGGGACTTATCTAAGAAAAAGAAGATAAAAGATATGAACAGTGAAAGGACAGCAAACTCACAGTTATAAACAACCACACCTAAAACAAAAGCAAACCAAGAGGACAGATAGATCAGGAGTGGAATCACAGAAATGAAGATCACATGGAGGGTTAGCAAGAGGGGAGTGGAAGGAGGAGAAGGGGGAAGAAAGTACAGAAAATAAATAGCATAGACGGTAGGTAGAAAATAGATAGGGAGGAGGGCAAGAATAGTAGGGGAAATATAGAATCTAAAGTACTTGAGACACATGGTCATAAACTGAAGTGGGGAATGGTGGGGGAGGGGGTGTGCAGGGTGGAGGGGAATGAAGGGGGGGAAATAGAACAATGTAATGGCATAATCAATAAAATATATTTTTAAAAAAGAAAAAGAAATAAAAGGCATCCAAATTGGAAAGGAAGAAACAGAACTGTCACTATTAGCAGATGACATAATAGTGTACATAGAAAATCCTATAGATTCCACCAAAAAACTACTCGGCCTAACAAATAAATTTGGCAAAACAGGCAGTTACAAAGTCAATACTCAGAAATCAAAGGCATTTTTGTACACCAACAATTAAACATCAGAAAAAGAAATCTGAAAAAAATCTTATTTCATACATCAACAAGAAAAATAAAGTACCTAGGAATAAACCTAACCAAGGAGATAAAAGACCTGTACTCAGAAAACTACATAACTCTGAAGAAAGAAATTAAGGAAGACACAAACAAATGAAAGCATGTACCATGTTAATGGATTAGAAGAATTAACATCATCAAAATGTCCATACTACCCAAAACAATTTACAGATTCAATACAATCCCTACTAAAGTATCCAAGACATATTTCACAGATATATAACAAACATTTCAGAAATTTATATGGATCCATAAATGACCCTGAATAGCTGCAGCAATGTTGAGAAAGAAGAACAAAGCAGGAGAGATCACAACACCTGATACTGATATCAAATTGTATTACAAGGCCAGTGTAATCAAAACTGCCTGGTACTGGCATAAAAACAGGCACACAGACCAATGGAACAGAACACAGAGCACAGAAATAAACCCAAGTCTCTATGGTCAATTAATATTTGACAAAGGGGGCAGAAGCATAAAATGGAGCAAAAATAGCCTCTTCAACAAATGGTGTTGGGATATCTAGACAGCTACATGCAAAAAAATGAAACTCCATTACCAAATTATACCACACACAAAAATAAATTCAAAGTGGACAAAAGACTTAAATATGTTGTAACATCATAAAAGTTCCAGAGGAAAACATGGGCAGGAAAATCTCAGACATTCCACACAGCAACATCTTCATAAATATGTCCCCTAGAGCAAGGGACATAAAGGAAAGAATTAACAAATGAGACGTCATCAAATTAAAAGTCTTCTGCAAGGCCAAAGAAACCAGCATCAAAATGAAAAGAGAGCCAACTGGATAGGAAAACATATTTGCCAATGACACCTCAGGCCCAAGTCCCCCCGTGTGCCACGGATGAGAGTAAACATGACTGAGACATGATCTGCTTGGGGAGGAGAGGTGGGCAGTTTCCCAGAGGAAAAAGGCCTTGAGCGGTGCCCAGTTTCTCAGGGGAAAAAGGTGTTGAGCCCCTTCCTCCAAGGGCTTTTATTGGGTTGTAATACACAGGAATACAGGGCAGCAAGGATCAAACGGTAGATAACATTTCAAAGAAATCTGAGGGCTTAGTCCAAGTCAGAGTCTGTCAGTGTTTTAGGGTTTCTTGCTTGAACACTTAATATATGAATGAAAGCACTCTTAGCAGAGCTGATTTCACAGGTTTATCAGGAAGTCTTTGTGATGCCAGATTTTCCCCCAGGACACGCTCTAGAAGGCAGGAGGAGCACCCCTCCTCATCAGGTGTTCAGACTTAAGGGGATTAGAGCCAGGAAGCGCTTCTCCCAGAGGACATGGGGATTTGGGCTTTGTCAAAGCTGGGGGGCGAGAGTCCATTGCTCTTTGTTGCAGCCCCCCAAGTCCTTCCATGGTGGCCTCCCAGTGATCGTGTCTGGCCTAGGTTTTTCCTCCTCTGAGAGGTCTTACTCGTCAAAGACTTCTGACCAAGTGTTGGGGGCAGGGAGGAAACTGAGGCAGCATTTGCTACCAGAGACAAGCTTTGTCTCCTGCAGCTCCCATTCCAGAGGTCACTGACTCCTCCTTAGCCACAGCAGGTAGAGTTACAATTCCTAGAACGGGGCAGAGCGGTCCACAACAACCTTTCTCTGTTGTTACCTGTTGGTGGTTCCTTTAGTGGTGGCTTTTCTCTTCCAGCAGGTATCCTGGTGTTTGCAGCTTCTACCTACTTGTCTCAGCTGTTGGGATGCCCCCTCTTTGGGCCCAACTGTGGTCTTTTCACAGTTCCAGGGTTGTTTTTGTCTCATGTCTGGTTTTTCAATGTCTTCTGCAATTTTTCATCTCCTGTTTTCATATATGCTGGAGTACTGTTGGCTGTTCACTCTGTTCCTCAGTGGATCAGATAGGTGTGTCACCCATGTGCAGGGGGAAGTGGGCTTTGCTCCCACCTACCTTGCTGCCATTTTTCTAGTCCCCTCATACCTTGTTTTATTTACTATTCTGTCTTTGTGTTTTGTTAAAATGGTACTGTTAAGGTGTTAAAAACACATCTAGTTATATATACCATCAAAAAAAGAAAATAAATGAACGAACCAAGTAGAAAGAGACTCATAGAAACAGATAACAAACCTGATGGTTGCCAGAGGGGAGGGAGGTTTGGTGGGAGGCATGGATGAAAACGATGAAGGAATGAAGTGCAAATTGGCAGTTCCAAAATAGTCATGGGATGTAAAGTACAGCCTAGGGAATGCAGTCAATAACATTGTAATAACTTTGTATGGTGGGTATTGGGGTGATCACTTTATAGTTCAATGAATGTCTAACTGACATGCTATACACCTGAAACTAATATAATATTGAGTGTTAACTGTAATTTAAAAATTTTAAAATTTTAAGAATAAAATAAAACATGTAGTTTCTAACTGAAAACAGATTCCCCATTACTAGTTTATTATAACAGCTTCACTGAGATATTATTTACATATCAAAAATTTACTATGAAATATACAATTTAGTAATTTTTAGTATAAATGTGTAACCATCAATCACTATTATCTAATTTTAGAATATTTCATCACCCCATTCCATATCCATCACCAGTACTCTCCATTTCTCCTTATTCTCAGCTTCTGGTACTACTAATCTATTTTCTGCCTTTATGAATTTGCTTATACCAGAATATACTGTGACCTTTTGTGACTGTCTTCTTTTCCTTAACATAATGTTTTCAGGGTTTATCCATATTGGTAGCATGTATCAACACTTTATTCCTTTTTATGGCCAGATAATATCTCCTGGTATGATCACATTTTGTTTATCCATTCATCAGTTGATGGACATTTGAGTTGTTTTTGAATTTTTGGTTATTATGAATAATCCTACTATGAACATTCATTATAAATTTTTGTATGGAGCCCTGGCTGGTGTAGCTCAGTGGATTGAGCACAGGCCTGTGAACCAGAGGATCGCGGTTCGATTCCCAGTCAGGGCACATGTCTGGGTTGCAGGCCAATTCCCAGTAGGGGACACATGAGAAGCAATCATACATTGATATTTCTCTCCCTCACTCCTTTCCTTCCCCTCTAAAGATAAATAAAAAAAAATTAAAAAATTTTTTTGTGTGGACATATGTTTTCTATTCTGCTGGACATATACCTAGAAGTCAAATTGCTGGGTCATATGGTAACTCTATGTTTACATTTTGAGAAATTACAAAACCGTTTGTCAAAGCAGCCACACCATTTTACATTAACTCCATCAATGTATAAAGGTTCTAATATCTCTGCATCCTCATCAACACTGGGTAATCTCAACTGACCCATCTTGAAGTTTACTGGTTTACTGATTTTTTTCTTAATGAAAAAATTTTTTTACCTACTGAAATTTGCTGTTGTAGTGAATTTTTTTTTGATTACTTTACTTCTCAACTCCAGAATGTGTGGTTCTTTGAAATAAGTTGCATCTTCATTAACATTTTTTCCTGTAATACATAATTCTCATGCTTTCTTTTGGTTCTTTCAACATGCATTGCTTTTGTCCTTTGAACAGATTTATAATAGCTAATTTAAACTCTTCATATAATAAGCCAAAATTTTGGCTTAAGGACTGTTTCTGTTAAACACTTTATTTTCTATGTATGGCAAATTCTTTTCCTCTTTCTTTCTGCCTCATTTTTTTTTTTTTGTCAGAAAACTGGGCATTTTAAGTAATATAGTATGACAGCTTTGGAAATCAGATTCCAACCCTTTCCAGGGCTTGTTTTTGTTTGTTATTGTTCTTGCTGTTGCTGTTTGTTTGTTAAGTGAATTTTTTGTGCTAACTTTATGAAGTCTGTATTCTTCATTGTATACAGCCTCTTAAATCCTTGCTGAGGTAGGTAGCTTAGTGATCAGCTAATGATTAGACATAAATTTCCTTAGATGCCTTGAGCAAATCAGTCTCAAGCTCTTTGATGAAGGGCTTTCTGTGTGCACTGGGAGCTTGTAACTCTGCCTTAGCCTTCACTTCCTGCTTGTGCAGCCTCAAGGTCAGCCAGAGGTGAGATATAATGACTTTCTCAGATCTTTCCTGGGCATGCAAAACACCTGCACATGTATGTGCTTTTCTAGAGTCCTAGGAATATTTATCAACTTTTCAAACACTCTTATAGACGTTGTGTTTCACAGATTTTTATTGTTAGATTTATTCACCTTTTTGTTTGTTTTGCTGGTATTTCAGCCTGAAGCAACTGTTATATTAAACACTCATTATGATTTTTTTTCAAACAACACCATAGGGATAGGACTTCCTGTACTGTTTGTAGTGAATTCTGAGTCAGGACAAAGACAAGTACTGTGAGTAAGGCTTTTCCTGGGAGCTGCCAGACAGATTAGAGAAGTACAATTCTTTGGGCTTTTGGGGAACCTGCAAGCATGTAATGCCCCGACCAGTAGTCACTCGTCTCTCTGGTTGCAAAGATGTTGTTTTTCAAGGCTACCACAGAGCTGGGGAGAAGGAATGGGAATGGTGAAGGTAAAACACCACAAATCTCACTGTTTGTACTGAGATTCGGCCATTTTTTCTTAAGTGAGTGAGTACTCTTTGGATTCCTGTGAGTCTTTGGATAATTCCAGGGTTCCTAACAATTTGATTTTGACAGTTTTTCCTCTGTGGTTGTTCTTATGGAGGAGTGAATTTTCGAAGGATCTTAATCTACCATTTTTCTTCCCTATTTTTAGTTAGTATCTTCCCTTAGAACAGATGAGACCAGAAACATATGAAATTACCCAGTGCCCAATGGAGAGGGTGCACAAGATGAAGCTGGAATAAGAGGCTCTAGAAAAAAGGAACTGGAGACAACTTTGGCCCATTTACATTAATTACTTATTTTATTACAGTAACAAATAGTTGTAGAGTATACATAGGTGTTCTGTAGATCCTTTTTATTTTACACAGCACTCTGTGAAGTTTTACAATCTGGTTTTCTGTCCCACAGCAGATGCAGGGAATAGGAGCACACTTTAGAGGCAGGACCCAGGCAGTGAAAAAGAAGATTTAATTATAAAAAGTAGACATAACAATCAGCAGGTAAGAGTGTAGCACACAATAGTACTCACTTTTCATAGGCGTAGCTAGCTCAAGATGAAAGGCTAATTTGTGCTCTGAATTCTTTGCTTTTTAAGACACAGAATACCTAAATATTTTAGAAAGTTTTCTATTAAAAATGTTTAAGGTTTAACACTGGAAGATATGGGTTTCATTTACCTAGTAAATGAAGGTAATGGCCATATTTCTATGGCCAAGAAATACTATATATCCAAGTTATATCGCTAATGAGACATTGCTATATCATTGTGGCAAATTCCATTGAGCAGAAAGATTCTTAATTATTCATCTAAATATACCATAGTAGTTCCAATTCCAAATACCTTCACATGGAGGAAAATCATTAAGCCTCTCAATGTGGAAAGTTGAACTACACAGGAATAATACCTTTTTGGTCACTCCCTGTACTAAGTCCTTCAAAATTTTCTGAAAAGAGTTCTTCATATTGAAATGAAAGAATAATAATTATTAACAAAAGATGTATGAAAATATAAAAATACTGGTAAAGGTAAGTATATAGTCAAATTCCAAATACTCTAATGTTGTGATATGGTGTGTGTTAATCACTTAACTCTAGTATAATGGTTAAATGACAAAGGTATTAAACATAACTATAGTTACAATTATTTATTAATAAATATTCAGTATAAAGAGAGATTAACTGTGACATCAAAAACATAAAATATGGACCCTGACCGGTGTAGCTCAGTGGATTGAGCGTGGGCCTGTGAACCAAAGGATCATGGTTCAATTCCCAGTTGGGGCACATGCCTGGGTTGCAGGCCAGTTCCCAGCAGAGGACACACGAAAGGCAACCATACATTGATATTTCTCTCCCTCTCTCCTTCCCTTCCCCTCTAAAGATAAATAAATAAAACTTTAAAAAAACATAAAACATGGGATGAAGGGTAAATGGTACAGTTTTTGCATGTGATCAAAGTTGTTATCAACTTAAAATACACTGTTCTACATATAAGACACTTTATATAAGCCTTGTGGTAAACACAAAAGAAAAACCAATATTAGATACACAAAAGATAAAGAGAAGGAATCAAAGAATACTGCAGGGAAAAAGCATCAGTTCACAAAGAAAGACAGCAAAAAAGGACAAAGGAACACATAAACTATAAAATAGCCAGGAAACAATGAAATAAGAAGGCATTGGTAAGTCCTTACCTATCAATAGTTGCTTTAAATGTGAATGGGTTAAATTCTCCAATCACAAGGCAAAGAGTAACTGAATGAATTAGAAGACAAGAGCCAAGCATAGGCTGCCTGTAAGAAACTCACTTCAGCTTCCAGGAAACACACAGCCTGAAAGTGAAGGAATAGGAAACAGTATTTTGTGCAAAAGCAAACCAAAAGAAAGCAAGAATAGCTATATTTATATCAGACAAAATAGACTTTAAGTGAAAAACTGTAACAGAAGACGAAGAAGATCACTGTATAATGATAAAAAGTCAATTCATCATGTGGGTGTAATGATTGTAAATATATATGCATCCAACATAGGGAACACCTAAATGTATCAAGCAGATACTAACAGTGCTGAAGAGAGAAAGGTGAAAATATAATAATAGTCATGGAATTTAATATTCCACTTCAACATTGGATACATCATCCACACAGAAAATCAATGAGGAAACATTGGATGTGAACTGTGCCTTGGAATAAATTTATTTAACAAATATAGAACATTCCACCCATCAACAGCAGCATATACATTCTTCTCAAGCAGAAATGGAACATTCTCCAGTATAAATCATATGTTAGATCACAAAACAAACTTTAGCAAATCTAATAATATTAAACCAAACCAAATATTTTTTCATAGCCACAATGGTATGAAACTAGAAATTAGTAACAGGAGGAAAACTAAAAAATTCACAAATGTATTGAAATTAAATAGCACATTCTTTAAAAAACCAACGGGTCAAGAAAGAACTCAAAAAGGAAATAAAAATATACCTTGAAACAAACAAAAATGGAAATACAACATACCAAAACTTATGAAATTCAATACAAGCAGTTCTAGGACAGAAGTATATAGCTATAAATGCCTACATTAAGAAAAACAAAACTCACAAATAACCTAAATCTGTACCCTATGAAACTAGAAAAACAGACTAAGCCCAAAGTTAGGTGAAGAAAGGAAATGACAGAGTAAAAATAAACAAAATAGTGACCAGAAAAGCTATAAAAAGATCAATGAAATTAAAAGCTGTTTTTCTGAAGCAAAAATAAACAAAATTGACAAAGCTGTAGCTCAACTAAGAGACAAGACCCAAATAAATGAAATCATAACTGAAAGAAGAGACGTTACAACTGACACACAGAAATACAAAGGGTTATAAGAGGCAATGAACATTCTATGCCAGAAAAGTTGGATAACCCACAGAAATGGATAAATTCCTACAAACACACAACTTACCAAGACTGAATCACGAAGAAACAGAAAATTTGAACAGAACAATAACAAATAAGGAGATTGAATCTGTAATCAAAAACCTTCCAACCAAGAAAAGTCTAAGACCAGATGGTTTCACTGATGAATTCTACCGAGATTTAAAAACTAATGCTATTCTTTCTCAAAGTCTTCTAAATAAATTGAAAATGAGGGAACACTCCTAAACTCATTTTATGAGGTCAGTATTACCATGATACCAAAGCCAGGTCAGGACAATATAAGAAGAAGAAGGGAAAACTACAGACTGAAGTATCTGAATATAGATGCAAGAATACTCAAAACATTGAATACTAGCAAACTGAATTCAACAGCACATTAAAAGTACCATATACTATGAGCAAGTGGGATTTATCCATGGAATGCAAGGATGATTCAACATATGCAAATCGGTAATTGTGATACACTAAATTAATAAAATGGAAGATAAAAACCATGTGATTATTTCAATAGGTTCAGAAAAAGAATTTGACAAAATTAAACATTTTGTAATAAAAATTCTTAGCAAATTGAGTATAGAAGGAACATACATCATTATAACAAAGGCCATATATGACAACCTATAGCTAGCATTATATTTGATGGTGAAATGTTAATTTTTTTTTCCTGCTAAGATTGGGAACAAGACAAGGGTAACCTCTCACCACTCTTATTTATATAGTACTGGAAGTCCTAGCCAGAGCAGTTAGGCAAGAAATAGAAATAAAAGGCATCCGATTAGAGGCCAAGAAGTAAAATGATCTATCTCTGTGTAGATGATTTAATCTTAAATGTAGAAAATCCTGAAGACTCCATCAAAAACTGTTAGAACTGGAAAGCATTATACTAAGTGAAATAAGCCAGATGGTAAAAGACAAATACCATATGATTTCACCCTTAACAGGAACCTAAACAACAAAACAAGCAAAATATAACCAAAGACACTGAAATACAACAGGCTGACAGTGACCAGAGGGGAGTGAGGAGGGACTATCAGGGGGAAATGGGAAGAGTTTACAGGAATAAGTATAAATGACACATGGACAAGAACTAGCAGGGTGGGGGCGTGGAAATGGGAAGGAGGTGGGGAGGGCTAGGGGGTGGGCTTGGATGGGAGTAAAAGACAGAAAATTTTACTTGAACAACAATTAAAATAAAATTTAATTTAAAAAATGTTAGAACTAATTAATAAATTCAGTAAAGTTTCAATATACAAAATCAGTATACAAAAATCAGTTATGTTTCTATACACTAGTAATAAATACCTGAAGAAAAAAATTTATTTCCTACTTGCAGCAGCATCAAAAACAATAAAATACTTAGTAATAAATTTAACCAAGGTGGTGAAATATCTGTACATTAAAAATTACAAAACATGAAAGGAATTGAAAAACACACAAATAAATTGAAAACTATTCCATGTTTGTGGATTGAAAGAGATAATATTGTTAAAATGTCCATACTACCCAAAGATAACATCTATAGATTCAATGCACTCACTATCATAATTCCAATGGGATTTTTCATAGCAGGGTATTTTCATAGAAATAGAAAAAATCTTAAAATTTATATGGAACCACAAAAGACCCTCAACAACCAAAGCCATCCTGAGAAAAAAGAGCAAATCTGGAGGCATTTCTGACTTCACACTATATTGCAAACCTATAGTAATCAAAATGATATGGTACTGGTATAAAAACAGACACATAGACTAATGGAACAGAATCAAGAGCCCAGAAATAAACCCATGCACATACAACAAATATTTTACACGTTACCTAAGAATGCTCAAAAGAGAAAGGGTAATCTCTTGAATAAATGGTTCTGGGAAGTCTGGATATTCACATGCAGAAAAATAAAGTTGGACTCCTATCTTACACCACTCACTGAAATTAACTCAAAATAGATTAAAGACCTAATGTAAGACCCAAGACTAAAATTTCTAGAAAACATAGGGAAAAAGCTCCTTGACACTGATCTTTTTTTTAAAAAAAGTTGTGTATTGATTTCAGGGGTACAGCATAGTGGTTAGATAATCGTATACTTTACATAGCATCCCCCTTGATATTTCCAGACCCCAATTGGCACCATACATAGTTATCACAATATTATTGACTATATTTCCTATGCTTTACTTACTCCCCTATGACTGTTTTGTAACTTGCAATTTGTGCTTGTTAGTTCCTGAACCTCTTTCACCCCAAACCCCCTCCCCTCTGGCAACCACCAGTAGTCTCTCTATCTCTGAATCTGTTTCTTTTTATTAAATTATATTTTATTGATTATGCTATTACAGTTGTCCTGAGTCCCCCACCCCTTTGCAGCTCCACTCCACCTAGCAACCCCACTCCCTCAAGCAATAACCCCCATTCATGTCCATAGGACATGTGTATAATAAGTTCTTTGGCTACTCCATTTCCTATACTGTATGGCTATTCTGAAACTACCTATTTGTAATTCTTAATCCCCTCACCTCTTCACCCATTCTCCTCTACCCCTTCCCATCTGGAAACCATCAAAACACTCTCTGTATGCATGATTCTGTCTTTTTCCTTCTTGTTTGCTCAGTTTGTTTTTTAGACTCCATTGTTGATAGATTTGTATTTTTTGCCACTTTATTGTTCAGTTTTGATCTTCGTTTTCTTAAATAAATCCCTTTCTTAAATAAATCCCATCATCGCCTGGTGTGGCGATGATGAACTCCTTTAGATTTTTCTTGTCTGAGAAACTCTTTATCTAAATTATATCTTTATCTATCTTTACCTTGGATTCTAAATTATATCTGTGGTGAGTGGAGCAATCTTAGCTATAGGTCACTGCTTTTCATGACTTTGAATATTTCTTGCCAATCTGTTCCAGCCTGCAAAGTTTCTTTTGAGAAATCGACTGACAGTCTTATGGGAACTCCTATAGGTAACTAACTTGTATTCTCTTGCCGCTTTTAAGATTCTCATCTTTAATCTTTGGCATTTTGATTATGATGTATGTTGGAGTGAACTTCTTTGCATCCATCTTGTATGGGACTCTCTGTGCTTCCTGGACTTGCATGTCTTTTTCCTTCACCAAATTAGGGAAGTTTTCTTTCACTATTTTTTCAAATAGATTTCCAATTCCTTGCTCTTTCTCTTCTCCTTCTGGTACCCCTATGATGTCAATTTTTTACCTCTTGAAGTTGTCCCAGAGGCTGCTTATACTATCCTTATTTTTTCTGGGTTCTTTTTTTCTTCTAGTTTTTATGATTAGTTATTTGGGTTTTTTTGCATCTTTATGATCCATATATTTGATTTGAATCTTGGCCTCATCCACTTTACTGTTGTTTCCATGTAAATTGTTCTTTGTTTCAATTGGTGTATCTTTTGTTTCTGCCTGGATCATTTTTATCTGTTGAGGTCCTCTCTAAGTTACTTGAGCATCCTTATAACCGGTGTCATGAACTTGCATCTGATAGATTGCTTATCTCCATTTCACTGAGCTCTTTTTCTGGAGTTTTGATTTGTTTTTCCATTTGGGCTGTGTTTCTTTGTCTACCCATTTTGGCAGCCTCCCATGTTTGATTCTATGTGTTAGGCAAAGCTGCTTTGACTCCATGTCTTGGTAGTACAGCCTAATGTAGTACGTGTCCTATAGGGTCCAGGGGCACAGCCTCCCCTCTCACCCAAGCTGGGTAGTTGAGGTGTGCCCTTCATGTGGGCTTATTACACCCTCCTCTTGTAGTTGAGTCTTGGTTGCTGTTGACAGATCAATGGGAGGGAATTGCCCAGGCCAGACAGCTGCAAGCACTGGCTATGACCACTGACCACCAACCTCTGCCCTATGTGGAGTATCAGCTGTTCAGGACCAGGGTGGTGGTGCTCTGATATAGTCTGTAGCTATCCAGTGGGTGCACCTACCCTGTGGTTTCCCGGGTTGTTCAGACTAAGGTCAGCCCTTACCTATGTTTTGTGTGGGGCTACTTGTCTCAGCTATAAAGCAGTCTGGGGTAGTGCTACTTGTTCTGGGCTTGGAGATTTCTAGGTGAAGCCAAACTGTGAATCTAAGGTGGTTGCTGCTAGGGCCAAGCCTGGGATTCACTGAAGCCAGTTGTTGCTTGTTTGGTAGGATTTAGGAAGTTATAAAGTCTGAGCCAAGACCAGCCATTCATATGGAAAAACAGCTTGGGTTGGCTCATAAGTTGGGTAGGGCAGAACCTCCAGGGATCTCAAAGGCTGCTCAGACAGTGTTACTCAGGTTATTGAAGTCTCAGATATGGCACCAGTCTACCGACTCTGTAGGAGGAGTGTTTAGCAAAGGGGCAGATGGCCTCTGCTTGCCTTGATACAAGACACTTCAGTTTCTCCCTGTATACCCCTGGTGACTTTCAAGCTGCTAGCCTGGTGCTGGAGGTCAGAGGGAGTGAGTCTGAGTAGGTGAATCCATGTGCAGGTGCTTTAAGAGGAACTGCTTGGGGCTCCAGCAGTTTCTTCCACTGACTCAATCCCCACTGGTTTTGACAACCAAAAGTTGTAGGGACTTATTTTCCTAGCATTGGAATCCTGGGCTGGGGTGCTTGGTGTGGGGCTAGGACTCCTCACTCTGGAGAAATCTCTCCTGAAATTGTATTCACCACATGTGGGTGTGGGACCAGCCCATAGCATATCTGTATGCCTCCTACCAGTCTGGGTAGATACAGTTTCTTTAATTCCATAGTTGTCAGACTTTCACTGAACCTGATTTCTGTCAGTTCTGAGTGATGATTGTTCTATATTTTAGTTGTAATTTTGATGTGGTTGTGTGAGGAGGTAAGCCATGTCTGTCTATGCTACCATCTTGACACGGAAGTTTGTGAATCTGTTTCAGTTCTGTTTGTTCACTTATTTTGTTCTTTAGAGTCCATATATACGTGAAATCATATAGTATTTATTTTTTTCTGATTGACTTATTTGGTGAGCATAATACCCTCTAGGTCCTTCTATGCTATAGCAAATGGTAATAAGATTTCATTATTTTTTATGACCTGGTAATATTCCATTATATATATCTGCCATTGCTTTTTATTAATTGTGTATTGCTAGGCACTTTGGTTGCTTTTATAACTTGATTATGTAAATAACATTGTAAATGAGCATAGGAATATATCTTCTTGGGCAAGGGAAACAAAAGGAAAACAAATTGGATTACAGCAAAATAAAAGGGTTTTACACAGCAAAGGAAACCATAAAAAAAACACACAAAGGTACAACCCACTAAATGGGAGAAGATATTCACCAATGATAATCTAATATGAACTTAATATCTAAAATTTATAAAGAATTCATGCTACTCAACAGCAAAAAAAAAAAAAACCAAACAAACAATTCAATTTAAAAATGGGCAGAAGATCTGAATAGACACCTCTTCAGAGAGGACATACAGAAGGTCAATAGACATGGGAAGATACTCAATGTCTCTAAATGCCACAGACATGCAAATTAAAACCACAGTGAGATATTAGAATGGCTATCATCAATAAATCCACAAATGACAAGAGTTGGCTAGAATATGGAGAAAAGGGAGAATATGGAGAAAAGGAAGTCCCTTAGTGCACTGTTGGTGGGAATGCTGATTGGTGCAGCCACTGTGGAAAACAGTATGGAGTTTCCTCAAAAGATTAAAAATAAATCTGCTTTATGGCCCAGTGATTCCACTTCTGGCAATTTATCCAAAGAAACACAAAACATTAATTCAACATCAGTCTTGATAACAATTTTTTTGGATCTGAAACCAAAAGCTCATGCAACAAATGCAAAAATCAACAAATAGGACTGCATCAAATTCCATCTATAGCAGAAAAAGCAATCAACAAAATGAAAAACAACTTCTTTTCAAGCTATCTATCGGTAAGTAGTTAATATCTAAACTATATAAAAAACCCATTAATATTGTTAATATAGCAAAAATTAAAAGTAGCAAACAAAATTAAAATGGGCAGAAGACTGAAATAGAAATTTTCCCAAAGATGATGACAAATGGGCAAGGTACATGAAAAGGGTTCAACATATTTAATCATCAGGGAAATGCAATTCAAAACCTCAGTGAGGTATCTCCATACACCTGTTAGGATAACTGTTACCAAAAAGACAAGAGATTACAAGTGCTGTAGAGGATGTGAAGTGAAGGAAATCTCTGTGTACTGTGGGTGGGAGTGTACACTGATGCATCTACTATGGGAAACAGTATGGAATTTGCTTAAAAAATTAAAAATAAAACAACCATATGATCCAGTAATCCCATTGCTGAGTATATATCTGATGGAAGTGAAATCACTCTCTCAAAGAGATACTGGCACTCCCATGTTCACTGCAGCATCATTCACAGTAGCCAAAGGGTGGGAAAACCTAAGTATCCTTTGACGGATGAATGGGTAAGGAAGATTGGCCTGGATCCCAGCTGCTGGGGTCTGAGGCATTGTGGATGAGATAGGAGACAAGTTCACACAGACTACTGAATCCTGTGGAGGAAAAGGGATGGCATGGCTCCTCTGTCAAGAGGAGAAAAAGCCTTGGAGTGTCTCGGTCACCCTCTCAAGAGGAGAGTACTGGGACCCTTACTTCAACAGGTTTTTATTGGGTTCAATTTGCACAGGAATAAAGCTCATCAATCATTGTCAGGCAGAAATGATTAAACAATAGATAACATTCAAAGAACTCTGAGGGCTTATTCTGAGTCAGGGTAGATAGTTAAAGGGCCATAAAATTTTGGGGAACAAACTCACTTCCTGTTGGTCCCTTATTATTTAAACTGAGGATATTAGCAAAGTAGGTTTCATAGGATTTTATGCATTCTTTCTTAGGCCTGATCACCCTAGGAACTGACCCTTTCCAGCACACCTCCAGCTTCGTTTTAGGCTTAAGTCAGACAGGGGAACTAAGGCAGCCAAGAGATTAGGAGACTTCTTGCAGACAGAATGAGGACTCAGGCTATATCAAAGCCGAGGGGTGAGGATCCATCATCCCCTTTTTCTATAGCCCCCCAAGTCTTTCCCTGAGGCTACCCATGATTGTGCCTGTCACAGGTCATCCCTCCCTGGAGGAGTCTTACCTGTCATTGGGTAACCAATCAAGCTTTAGGGGCCAGGCAGGGTGAAGTAAAAGGAGGAGAGGCAACACCTCTGCCAGGGAGATAAGCTTTGTCTCCTTAGTCGCTTATGGTCAGAAGGTCGCTCACTCAACCTTAGCCATGGTTGGGGGGGAGGGTGGTTGGTTACAGCTTCTGAAGCCAGGCAGGGCAGTTCCCAACAGAAGATGTGTATACACACACACATTCAAGACTACAATGCAGCCATGAAAAGGAAGGAAATCCTGCCCTTTGTGACAACTTGGATCGACCTTGAGAGCTTGATGCTAAGTGAACTAAGCCAGACAGAGAAAGACAAATACCGTATGCTTTTGTATGTGTAATCCAAAAAACCTAACTCATGAAAATAAATACTAAAATGGTGGTTGCCAGGGACTGTGGGTATGGAATATTGGGAGGTATTGGCCAAAGGGTCCAAACTTTCAGTTATAAGATAAATACATCCTGGGGATCTAATATACAGCATGGTTACTGTAGTTAACAATAGTGTATTATACAGGGTCCAGCACAAATAAAACCCTTTTTTATTACAAAAGCTTTTATCACAATATCATAAACATGTAATTCTGCAACAGAACAATAGCCCATTCAAGCACACCATATGACATTTTAGGCAAAATGTTCAAATTAAAACTATGAATTATTACTCCCATATTATTACCCTACCAACCACACTCAAGCAGGTCTTACTTCTGCCAGATCCTATATATACATAAGTCATTAGGGGAATATATCTTTAATATTATTACCATGAAAGAAATAGTACCGTATTTTCTGGACTATAAGTGCACCTCCCAATTTGGGAGGAATAATGGTTGGTAATCCTGCTGTTGAGTTCTGTTTACATTTACATTGGTGAAATATTATGTTACTTATGTTATTAAATATTTTACCACATTTTTTGTTTCAATTTTTTTTCTATTTTCCTCCTCTAAAACCTAAATGTATCTTATGGTCCAAAAAATACACTGATTATATGAGGTGATAGACATGCTAAGGAATGTTACTGTGGCAGTCATTTCACAACATATACGTGTATCAAATCATCACATGGTACATTTTAAACTTGCATATGTTGTATGTCAGGTGTATCTTAGTAAAGATGAAAAGTAGGCCACATTGTATAAAAACCAAGGATACTTTAACAAAGTTTGTAATAATATACCAATATCGGTTCATTAGTTGTGACAGTGAGCATTAGGGGAAAATAGGGGAATCTAGGTGTGGTGTACATGTGCTCTTCATACTATCTTTGCAATGTTTTGTAAATATAAAACCACTCTAAACTTTAAAAATCTGATTATTTGAAAGGAAAAATTTAAGGTGTCTGGTCCCCATTTTTGTTGCTGGTGCTTTCTTAGAGAAAAAGAGCAATCTGCTGATGCTCCTCATTAAAAAGTAAGTCTGGCTAGATACTCACATAGAGAAAAATTTCTATAGATATCTTTTCATAAGTAGTGAGTCAGGTTGCTATTATAATACAAGCCATTTAATGCAAATGCAATTATCTGTTTTTATATTAAAAGTGTGTCATCTCTTTATGTAGTGTCCTGGCAGGCTACAATGGCACCGTCTTTGCATATGGGCAGACGGGCAGCGGTAAGACATTCACCATCACAGGTGGGGCAGAGCGCTACAGGGACAGAGGCATCATCCCAAGGACACTGTCATACATTTTTGAGCAGTTGCAAAAGGTATGGAACTACAAGTTCGTTTTTTATTTGATGCATTCAGCAGAAATTTACTGTGAGCAAGAAATTTATGGTGACAGTATATTGTATCTAAATGGAGAGGATTATCGTGCAGTAATTCTGGCCTTCACATTGAAGGGAACTTTGGGATTTTGCTGAAGAAGTAGAAATTAAGAAAGTACTTCTCATTAAGGGGATGCTGTATCAGCTAAGGCTCAAAGGGAGTTCCTTCTGATATACACATGGAGGTTAAAAGAACAGACAACACATTTTCCATATCTTACATTCTCCATTAAGAAACTAAAGAATGCCCTCTTGCCAAAACAGATCTTTATTTTAGCTGCTAAAGCCCTGAAAAGGATAATGTGATTGTTCCTTTATTACACTTTTAAAAGAAGCTCACAGGAATCTACCAGAGTAAAAATCCTATTGCAGTTAATATTACTATAAGGGCAAATTCCCTATCTATATTTTATGCATCAGAAAACAGTAGGCACTGTGGCTCCAAGTGCCTATTGTTTTATCAATATTTAATACAACATATAATACAACTAACATTGTAGGAATCTTTACTCCCATTTTATATTTGGGGAAACTAAGTCTCAGATTAATATCTTTTTCTGGGTTCTTGTAAGTAGCTGATCTGGAGGTCCATTCCAGGTATGTGCAATACCAAACTGTGCGCTTTTTATCACTCTATACACTGCCCTGTATCCCAGACTGGATTTGTTTTGTTGGTTGTATTTAAACAGGTTCTCTACAATGAGCCATTTCTCTGGGTTTCTGTTCCCTCCATGAAAGTGGAGATTGAATAGTACTAGAGGATCTCTAGCATCCCTAGTAGTTCCAACAATTGCTTGGTTGCACAAATTCTGTATGACAAATGTCCTAACTAGGTCAGTATAACAGTCATTCTAAAATTTCTCAACTGTATGCTGTTTGCATTTTAAGTTGCAACAGTAAGAAGAAATCGCTGAGATCTGCATAATTCTAATTTCCACCCATAAAGTAGCAATTACCCATTAGTTCAGCTCATCTCTCACTAGCTCAAACATTCCAATTCTGCATGCCAGAAAACTTGGAACAGGGAGTTGAGTATAGTACATATGTTGGATTCAAATCCCTTCTTTTCATTTACTCATTTATTTCTGACATTAGCTGTTTTGTTTTTTTTTTCCCTCAGATTTCACAAACTGGGGATGTATTTGTAATGGCTTTCATTGCTATGGCCTAATGTGCAAGTGTGTAGTCTTGGAAAGGTCATTGAAGTTGGTGCAGGCCAACCTGCTTCTGCTTACAGCATGGTGACTTGGGACAGTTTCTTAAAGGTTCAGGCTTGTAGAGTTGCTCTGGGAGCTGAGTGTACTGTATTTAAGGATGTTGTCCAGTTCTTGGCACATAGTAGATGCTCAATACACGAACGTTATTACTACAGCTGTGTATAGCAGGTCTTTGAATAAGATCATTTCGTCCCAAGTCTTGTTAAAATGTTGATGAGATGCTGTAGGAACTTAACTCATGTTTATATCAATTAGCCTCTGGTAAAATATGTATTGTTTCTCTCAAAGCCTTTGGACGCATTGGGAATGTTAAGTGAGGACTTAATGTCCTATTTGTGCACATGGAGAAAAGATCCCTGGCCAATTTCAAAGAACCCTTTGAAACTCAGAACAAAGCTAATCCCCTTGATAAAGTTAAACAGAATCAACAAATCATTTTCTAATAGAAAATGTATTTGTCTCTTAAAAATTTTGTCTGTGTTTACCAAAATATGAATACAATGCTAAAAATCTACATGTCTCCCAAGTACCTACCATGTGTTGGGTTCATTGTTTTCTGTGTTTGTCATTGACATTACTCTAAGCCCCATTTTATCCTGAACGATCCTGAGTTTGGAGAGAGGCCATCAGACGAATTTACAGCCAGCACAACTCTTCGTAAACAGACAGTTTCCATGATGGGGAACAAGACATTCATTGTAGTCAAACTGGACTATGGCAAGGCAGAGGCAACTTGAAGTGCGTCATAAAGTTTGTCCACAGTGTAAAGCCAAAAAAATTCAGACAGGTACTTAGCTGTCCCCAACTGATTGCTTTAGAGGGCCACATGGTGCTCTGTGGAATTCTTAAATAAAATATTTGACTTATGCAAAGTATTTATTTCAAGATAAACAAGAGCCAGTACATACTGGATTCTAAAATGCCTGTATGATAGGAGCCCAGTTTCAATGATGTTAAGAGAAGAAAATTGAGTGCATTTATTTTAGAAATCCCTGCCCATTATTTTTGAGTATTATGAGGTTCAAACTTGTTTGGGGGCAGAAGAAAAGACTGTCTGCAGAGAACATGTGTGTTACATTACAGTCTGGCAATCCTAAACACTAAAAAAAGAGTAATAAGGAAAGGTAGCTTGCCACAGAGCTCCGCGAATTTCATGCCAACGAAAGCCTAGAAAAGGCAGAAGCAGAGGAGCCAAAGGCATTATCCCTATCATCTTGGGGCCGTGGGCCTGACTTCCTCTTTAGAAGAGAAATCATAGATTTCTTCTAACTTCTGGAAGAATAGAGTTTCTCCATTGCAAGTGGACATACAAGTTGGCTTTTCCTTGTGTCTTTTCCTTTCTTTTTATATTCACGTACAGAATTCTCCATTTAAAGGGTTTAAAAATATAAAAATAATAACAGCAGCAATAATAATAACAGCAGTAACAATTTATTGGTGACTATTGCAGATCACACATTTTTGGTAGGATTTTAAATACAGGCTCTATCTTTCTGTTGCAACAGATCCACAAGATAATAGTTATTATCCCCCATTTTCATGGTTAAAAGACTGAGCATAGGAGTGCAGAACACTCAGTGACAGATGGCAGACCCAGAATTTAAATCCAGTTTTTGCTCTGGTGCTAAGATGAGCTCAGAAGTACATGCTAAAACCACAGAACCTCAGACCACAATCTACAGCATATTTCAGATATGCTCAGAGAAGTTTTAGGAATATGTTGTTTTAAACAGGATCTTGGGATGTTGTTGTGGCCTTTAATGGGCTCTGTGAATCTTCCAGAGAGGAACGGTATACACAGGGTAGGGCAAAAGTACATTTACAGTCGTTCACATGAAAATAATTCAATAATTAATAAATAACAGTTCAGGAGTAAACTGTTTTGCACACTCACGACTGTACACCTACTTTTGCTTCACTTGCATGTGTTCACCAAGGATCAGTTTTTCCATGAATATTTCATGGAGTATTTTAGGAAGCACTTCACTAGCCTGAAGGCCACACCAAGTCTGTCTAGTATGTACAGTCTCAGATACCTGCACTGAGCCAAGCTTCAACCCAGAGAGTTATGTTGAAATGGTGCCTTTACTAAACTGGGTTACTAATTTAACTAGCTGACAGATCATTTGCAGGGTAGGCAGCCAGAGACAACCACACTGATAGAATTTCCAGCAGTTAGTTGGAAGAAATATGTTTAGTAAAGATTCAGTTCGCACTAGAACACTAGAATGTGAAATTTCAGAACTGTAGCTTGAGCATTTTACTGTAGTCATGTGCTGGCTGAGAGTGGCCGGAATTTTTCATGTATTATTTTGATTTAATGAAATGGTAGTATCTTTATTTGAATAGTTTGGGCCATTTCAGGATGAGAGAACTATATTAATCTGAGCTATTTAATCTGAAGAACGTATAGGAATTCATTGTCTGGCTTTCTTAATTTAATGGGTATTAAATTAAGGAAACTGAGGCCATAGCTAGTGGGACTAGGATCCCAGTGATGGGTTTGCTTTCTCCCCACCTCTGTGGTTTGGTTCTCTCTCTCCTTGAATGACACCTGGTAAATGGATTGTCTTGGATATGGATGTGATTTAACAGGAAATTGATCTTAAGCAAATCCACTCTGTGAGTATTCACTCTGATAACCTGCTGACCTTCTTGCCACAAGACACAAATATTTCTTGAGGAAATCCCAAGTTCTGAAGAAATTCCCTGTTTTATTTCATTCCAGGGAGAATGTTGGTTTTCTTGTTTTGTTTTTGTTGCTTTTTTGACTGTTGACAGAACTAAGACCAGAACCATCGAACCAGTCCCCTTGACATTTTATCCTAAATCCACTGACACCTATGTCATTGCACTTCAGCAGTGACTCACAGGAAATACCTCTCTCTAATCAAAATCTGAATACCCCTGGTTTGCCACTTGGGCCCGGAAAATCCACCAGGTAAGGTATAGGCAGTGACCTGGTGATGTCTGTGCTTATGACTACTTGATCAGCTATATAGCTAGACATTTCTGTCCCCTGGAATTCGCTTTACACCATCTAACTTTTGTACATTACCTACTTATGTCATTAGAAAATTTAAATATTAGAAAAGTTTAAAAATGTGATTCAAGATGGAAAGTTTTTTGCTACTGAAACTTTTATACCAAAGAAACAATTCTTTGTTCTTTTATGAATAGACTTTTCACAGAATGTAAGTTTATTTTGTCTTAGTAAACTATTTTTTGGTCTGGGAAGTAAAAGAAAATGGTGTTACACATTTCTGCAACCAAGTCAGCTCATTGTAAGTATATTGACTTCTTACATATAATGTGGAACCAATACAAAGTAACAGACTGAAATTGCTTATAATCATGGGTATTGGCCATTAAGAAAGAAAGGAGGAAGGAAGGAAGGAAGGAAGGAAGGAAGGAAGGAAGGAAGGAAGGAAAGAAGGAAGGAAGGAAAAGTGTTGGGTATATGGTAGCTGGCAACTTGAAAGTGTCACAAGTCAAAAATGTAAGCCATTCAAAGTGAGAGAGGGAAAGAGAGAAACTGAGGAAACTAAAATGATAAATGTGCTTGTCTTCCTCTGAGCTGCATCATTATTTATAGCCATTAAATAATATCTCTCCCCTTTCCAAATCAGGACAGCAGCAAAATATATACAACACACATTTCTTATTTGGAAATCTACAATGAATGTGGCTATGATCTATTGGATCCAAGACATGAAGCCTCCAGTTTGGAAGACTTGCCGTGAGTAGCAGAACAACAAAGGCGGGAGTAGGGGCGGATTACTTTCAGATGTTTCCTTTAATTGTTTTCTCTGAAACTTCGCATGTTTCTAGTCTCAATTGTAAATAACAAATACTGGGTGATAGAGTCATTTTGTAGTAAAATGGATACTTTTTCACTAGTAATGGGAACTAAAATTGCTTAAAACTCTGTTCTTGGAAACGTCTCTTTTGGAGCTGGTTCGGGAGAGAGCAGTGGCAGTTCTCGGAGTGTGGGCGCAGAGAGGAGCGGTGGGAAGGGCAGTGCTCCTTCGCTCTGGCCACCTGAAACCATTTTCCTCCTCTCATTGTGGCCTTCTCTGAAGAGGGCACTCAAATGAGGGTTCAAGCAGCAATAAGAGAATCTGAAAGAGAGAAAATAAAACTTTTCGTTTTCCCCCAATCCTTTTCTGCTATTATTAGGATTAACAGTGACAATCATTTGGTCACAATTGGTACTGATTGTTTCAAGACTAAACTATAAATAGAGTCTTCAGAGCTTATCTGAGAGTGGAATAAGTTACCCTGCCAACATTTGTGTAACGTTACTCACTGCTGGTTTGACTATCTGCCTAAATTAGACACATGTTAATTGGTAACAATGCATATACACGTACTTTGTCCCAGACATCTTCATATATCAGAAGACACCAGAACCAGGAAAACACATTTCACTCTTCTTCTTATTAAATATTCTAAAACAATTAAAATATGTATGAATCCTCTACCAAAAAGATCAACAACCAGCTGTTTCATTTGTAAATAAAATAAGAAGAAATAATAAAGAAAATAAGTTATACTCTTTATACCACCTTTATATGTATTCTTCTATTAATGTTAATTTTTTTAATTAATTAATTTATTTATTGAGAGAGGAAGAAAGGGAGAAAGAGAGGGAGAAAAACATTAATGTGAGTGAGAAACATCACATAAATCAGTTGCCTCTTGTACACACCCCACCAGGGACCAAACATACAACCTAAGCATGTGCCCTGACCAGGAATCAAGCTGGCAATGATTCACTTTGCAGAATGACATCCAACTAAATAAGCCATACCAGTCAGGGCTAATGGAATGTTTTTATGTGTCATCTCTTTTGTGCTTACAGTATACATTGGAAAAAGTTTAAAAAGAAGATGATTGTTGGTACTCTAAATAACTTGTATAATAATTAAGAGAAAGGAAAAATTATTTACTATATGAAAGAAATTGGCCATAAAGAAACTGAAGAATTATGTTTACAAAAAGGTAAACATTTTCAATCGATACTAAAAAAACCCACACTATATTACAAAAAATTTCTGTTATCTAGTGTCTGTTAATTACAGTTGAAACCAGAAAGAGTGGTTTCACACACTTAATAAGCCTAACAGAAAGCCTGCAGGTAAAGGTGGATCTCTGGGAGCTTTCAGACTTTAGCTGACCCTCCTTTGGGCCCAGTAAAAGCCAGCCTTGGTACACAGCTTGGTTATTTCTGCACACATCCAGACCCAGCAGAGGAAGCCACAAACTGTAGATAACTGCAACTTCCAAACAGGTTTCCCAGGGCCAGTCGCAGGCAGCGTTTGACATCGCTTTGCACCAGAGTCCCTCCCAGGAAGCCCGGAGCCAACACTCTCAGTGGTCGGCTTCAGACAACATCAGAGCAGGATCCAAGGAGCTTCACAAGCAGCATTTCCAAAGGGAGATTTCAGCAGGCACCAAACCCTGCTGAAGTGAAATCTTCATGTGATCAACATCTGCATAGCAGCTTGCACACCATGGTCAATGTTGAGCCTCACAGTCAGCCAGCCTGAGAGTTGATCCCACGCATGAGTGGGCCAATAGCAATCAAGACTCAATTACAACAGGAGGGCTCACATAACCCACACAAAGGACATTCCTCAGGCACCCAGCTCACATGATTAAGGAGACTGTACCACTGAACCTCACAGGGCACCTACTGTATAAGGCCACTCCACAAAGACTGGAAACCATAGCTGATCTATCTAATACATAGAAACAAATGCAAAGATGCAGCCAAAATGGGGAGACAAAGAAACAGGTCCCTAATGAAAGAACAGAAGAACTCTCCAGAAAAAGAATGGAATGAAGTGGGGGTAAGCAATTTACCAGATATAGAGTTCACAATAATGTTTAAAAGGATGCTTAACAGCATGAAAAATGACATAGAAGCCATAAGAAAGGACCAGTCAGAAATGAAGAATACCGTATCTGAAATGAAGATACACTGGAAGGAATAAACAGTAGTTTGGATGAATGAGAGGAGTCAGTCAGCAATTTTAAAGACAGGATAGCAAAAAGCATCCAATCAGAGCAGCAAAAAAAAGTATTTTAAAAATGATAATAGTTTAAGGGCCTTTTGGGACAACATGAATGATAACAACATCTGCATCATAGGCATGCCAGAAGGAGAAAAGTGAGCAAGGGAATGAGAACTTGTTTGAAGAAATAATGTCCAAAAACTTCCCTAACCTGGTGAAGAAAAAAAACACATCATAATTAAAATGCCAAGGTTAAAGACAAAGAGAAAATATAAAATCCTCAAGACAAGGTTAGTTACTGATAAGGGAGCTCCTATAAGACAAAGCTGATTTCTCCTGAAATTCCCTCCCCTCTTCCCTCTGGTCACTGTCAGCCTGTTCTCAACAGAAACATTTCAGTCCAGAAGGCCTTGGCATGAAATATCTAAAGTGGAAAAATACAAGGAACTTTTTGATGCATTGCTGTATTTGGTTTGGTAATATTTTGTTGAGGATTTTAGCATCTATGTTTATCAGGGATATTGACCTATAATTTTCTTTTCCTGTAGTGTCTTTATCTGGTTTTGGAATTAGGATAATGCTGGCCTCATGAAAAATGAGCTTGGGAGCCTTCCCTCCTCTTAAATTTTCTGGAATACTTTGAGAAGGAGAGGTCTTATTCCTCCCCAGAATGTTTGGTAAAATTTACCTGTTAAGCAATCCATTCCAGGGTTTCTGTTTGTTGGATGGGGGATGCAAGGAAGTTGATTCCTGCTTCAATTTCACTAGGTGTAGTCTGTCTATTCAGATTCTCTGATTCTACCTGATTTAGTTTGTTTAGATTGTATGTTTCTACAAATTTATGTATTTCATCCAGGTTGTCCAGTTTGTTGGCATATAGTTGTTCATAATATTTCTTACACTCCTTTGTATTTCTTTGGTGTTAGCTGTTATTTCTCCTCTTTCATATCTGATTTTATTTATTTGGGTCCTCTCTTTTTCTTGATGACTCTGCTTAAAGGTTTGTCAATCTTGTTAACCAGCTCTTGGATTCATTGATCTTTTGTATTGTTTTTTGGACTCTATTTTGTTTATTTCTGCTCTGATCTATATTATTTTCCTTCCTTCTACTCACTTTGGGCTCTTTTTTTTGTTATAAATTTTCAAGTTCCTTTAAGTGTAAAGTTATATTGTTTATTTGAGCTTTTTCTTGTTTTTTAGAGATAGGTCAAGTCGGTTTTTTGTCCAGGAATGCAAGGTTGCAACATTTTCAAATCAGTAAATGTGATTCACCACATAAACAAAATGAAAGATAAAAACCACATGATCATATCAATAGATGCATAAAACATATTATATAAAATCCAGCACCCATTTATGATAAAAACTCTCAACAAAGTGGGACTAGAGGGAATATTCCTAAACATAATAAATGCTACATATGACAAACCCATTGCCAGCATCATACTCAACAGGTACATACTACAAGCATTCCTTTTAAGATCAGGAACAAGACAGGGATGTCTGCTTTCACCTCTCTTTTTAACATGGTACTGAAAGTCCTAACCTCAGCAATCAGACAAGAAGAAATGAAAGGCATCCAAATTGAAAGGGAAGTAGTAAAACTGTCTCTTTTTTGCAGATGGCATGATACTATACATAGAGAACTCTGAGGATTCCACCAAGAAACTACTAGAACTGACAAATGAATTCAACAAAGGAGCAGGATACAAAATTAATATCCAAAAATCAGTTGCATTATATGTGCCAATAATAAACCTGTGGAAAGGAAAATTAAGAAAACAGTCATATTCACAATTGCTTCAAAAAGAATAAAATACCTAGGAATAAGCCTAATGAAGCACGCAAAAGACCTATACTCAGAAAATTATAAGACACTGAAAAGACAAATAAAAAAAGACACAAATATGTGGAAGCACAACCTGTGGTCATGGATTAAAAGAATAAACATGATTAAAATCTCCATACTACTCAAAGTAATCTATAGATTCAGTGCAATTCTTATCAAGATTTCAATGATGTATTTCACAAAACTAGAACAAATATTTCAAAAAGGTACATGGGACTACAAAAGGCTTTGCATAGCAACAGTAATCTTGAGAAAGAACAAAGTTGGAGGAATCACACTACCTACTACCAAACTATACTATAAGGCCATAATAATCAAAATGGCATGGTATTGGCATAAAAACAGGCACATAGATCAATGGAACAAAATAGGGAGCCCAGAAAGAAACCCACACCTTCACAATAATTAATATTCAATAGAGGAAGCAAGCATGTATATTGGGCAAAAGATAGTTTATTCAATAAATGATGTTGGGAAAATTGTACTGGAAAAGGAAACTAGACCACCTTCTTATAACACACATATAAATAAATTCAAAATGGACCAAAGACTTAAACATTAGACCCAAAACCATAAAAATCATATTAGAAAACAGGCAGCAAAATCTCAGACATTGATCATAGCAATATTTTATTGGATATATATCCCCAGGCAAGGGAATCAAAAGAAAAAATAAACATAGTGCACTACATAAAAGTGAAAAGGTTTTGCACAACAAAGAAAAGCATCAACAAAATGAAAAGACAACCCATAGAATGGGACACTATATTCACCAATATATCTGATAAGGGGTTAATGTCCAATATTTATAAAGAACTTACAAAACTCAATACTGCAAAAACTCCAAACAGCCCAATTAAAAAATGGGCAATGAACCTGAATAATACTTCTCCAAAGAGAACACACAGATGGGTAATAGACATGAAAACATGCTCAATTTCACTCATCACCAGAGAAATGCAAATTAAAACCACAATGAGGTATCATCTCATACCAGTCAATGACTGCAATCAATAGGTCAACAATCACCAAGTGCTGGTGAGGATGCCCTTTTGGGGGAATGCAGATTGGTGTAGCCACTGTGGAAAGCAGTATGGAGATACCTCAAAAATTAAAAATGAATCTGCCTTTTGACCCACTGATCCCACTTCTGGGAATATAGCCAAAGGAACCCCAAACACTAATTCCAAAGAACATAAGCACCCCTATGTTCATTGCAGCATTATTTACAATCACCAAGACAGGCAAGTGGCCCAAATGCCCATCAGTAGATGAGTGAATAAAACAACTACAGGACATTTACACAGTGGAATACTACTCTGCCGTAAAAAAGAAGAATTGCAACAGTATGGATGGGCCTGGAGAACATTATACTAAGTGAAATAAGCCAGTCAGAGAAATAAAAATACCAATGATTTCACTTAGATGTGGAATCTAATGAACAAACTGAACTAATAAGCAAAACAGAAACAGACTCATAGAGAGCAGGGTAACAGCTAAAGCTGGGGGAGGTTAGAGGATGGAGGGATTGAGCAAAAAGGGAAAAGGGCTCAGGGACATGGACAACAGTGTGGTGATTGTGAGGGGAGGGGAGTATGAGGACACTAAATGGTAATGGAAAAAATACAATAAAAACTAAAGAACCTGGGAGAAAATAAAGAAGAAGAGAAAGGACCTACGACCAAGACTAGTTTACCCAGCAAGTCTATCTTTTAAAATTGAAGGAGAAGTTAAGAACTTTCCAGACAAAAAAAAAATTAAAGGAGTTCATCACCACCAAACCAGTGTGGTAAGCCCATTCCTCTCACCGCCACCTCTGGCAACCACGAATCTGTACTCTGTATCTGTGAGAATTTATAGTGCAAAGAGGGAATCTTAATGTAATCTATGAACCTTTACTTAATAAAACAGTAATAACAAAGGAATAATTTTTTTTAAGATTTTATTTATTTATTTATAGAGGGGAAGGAGAGAGGGAGAGAAACATCAATGTATGGTTGCCTTTTTTGCATCCCCTGCTGGTAGTTAGCCTGCAAGGAACCGGCCTGCAACCCAGGCATGTGCCCTGACTGGGAATTGAACTGCGATCGTCTGGTTCGCAGGCCCGCGCTCAATCCACAGAGCTATGCCAGCCAGGGCTCACAAAGGAATAAATTATTGATACACTTAACAACTTGGGTGAATCTTCAGGGAATTATGCTGAATGAAATATTATTTATGTACTATTTTTAAAAGGAAAAATTATAGAAATAGATAAAAGGTTAGTAGTGGAAAGAATTAGGGAAGGAAGTGGGAATGGCTATAGCAGCCAGTGAGGGATCCTTGTGGTGATGGACTGTTGTGTATCTTGACTATGGCTGTGGATACACAAAACTGTGACAGAAATACAGACACACACACAAGTACAAGCAAAACCAAGATATCTTCATAAATCATTGGGTTATATCAATGCCATTGTCCTGGGTGTGATATTTTTAATACAGTTTTACAAGGAGTTACCATTGAGAGAAACTGGGATACATGGGGTCTCTCTACATTTTATATCTTACAGCCACACATGAATATACAATTATCACAAAATAAACAGTTTAATTAAATGTAACAGGCAGTATATTTATATAGAACATATATGTACATACACACTTATTTGTATTAAGCCTATTCTGTATTTAGTAATATAAGTGAAAATAGTACTTCTGTTTTTGTAAGCTCTTTACATCATATGCTATAAAAAGAATATAGTTGGAATCTAAGTATGCCTCATGAAGTAAAACAGTGTAACTGCTGGTCTCAACTGTAGGCAAAATAGTTACTTTGGTTTAATTTTAGTATTCCTAAATAGGGACACATATTCCATTTAAGTTTCCAAAGTTGGTCATGGTTATTATTGTTTTTAAAAAAAGTCGGTAAACTTCAGTAGCTAGTATTGGAATCTTGGCTGTTTTGTGTTTTTAAAACAGTCTGTCATCAAAGGAAAAAATGTTGATAGATTTTAAATTTAATTCACTACATTTCTAATACCTAATCTATATAAAATGCTGCAAAAGTGATGCTGGAGTTACCAAAAAAGTAATTGCCTTTGCCCTCATGGTTTTAGAGTGGTCATGTGGAAACACTCATTTACTCACTAAACCTTTACTGAGGTCCAATGTCTGCTCCCAACACAGTGCTAGGCACTGAGTTTGCTAACATAGTCTTTGCTTTCCTTGAACCCACTGAGGAGGTAAAACTCATACAAAACAGATCAGGTGAAATATGAAAAACATCATAAGAGAGGCACCAAGAATGAGAAGTGCTTAAAGGAGAAAGAAATCACATCAGGTCATGTGGTCAGGATAAGAGTCATAGAGATGATATGAAATAGCTCTTGAGGGGAGGCATGGGACTTGGGGCACGGGGTGTGGCATTCACATGGTAACTCTAGTGGGGACATTGAGGAGCATACAGCCTGTTCTGTGACAGTTAAGGGGCCTGTTTGACTGGATGGGAGTAGTTCAGAACAGTAAGACTGAAAAGATGAATGCAAAGTTTTGACAGTAAAGGTGTAGACCTTGGAGATTCTTATCAAGGGCATAGTATACTTGGAACTGCTTTTTGGAATAAAAATCAGTCAGTGGTGTGTAGGACTGGAGTAAATGGGAATGAGTGAGACCCCAGAGCAGTGTGGGAATTTGGCAGTGGGAGGGAGGGAGTGAAAAGGAGGGGCAAAATTAATAATCCAGTTAATTGAAATGTAATTTTGTATAAGAATTTCCTGGAATGGTTGTTAAAATGTAGATTCCTGGCCTTCACTTTCAGAAAATTCAAGTATGAAATATGTTTGAATGAGGTTCCCAAGTGATTCTGTCTCTGGTGGTTTGCCTTAATCCCTTCCCTCATCCACCCAGGGAAAGTTCTTTTTGAAGACACTAGGAAAATCGCTCAAAGAGGGAGGTGGGCATCTATCATATGCTAGTCTTTTTGCTAGGGACTTTACATACATTAGCTCATTTAAGGAAGTAGGTATCATAATCCATGTTTTATACATGACTAAAATAAGGTTCTTGTTGATTTTGTGGTATTTCCCCAGGAGTCCATGTCTGCCAAAATATAGACCAGGATATCAACCTCAGTCTATCAAACATTGGACGTGGAATGCTGGTGCTCTTGCCAGAAAGATCCGTGTTATGTCCTGGCATTCTGTCTGAGCTCTGAGCAGACTGTTGTTTCCTGGGCTTCCTCACTCCTCTGGAGCCTCTTCTTTGAGCCAGAGCTCTGAGTCCATTTCAGCCCTCTGTTGAGTGTCAGCCACTCTGCCAGGCTCTGAGAGTACCCATTCCTGCCCTCACAGGGCTCTAGTCTAGTAGAAGAGACTCATAAACTGATCATTTCAATCTTACACAATAAGCAGTCAGATGCTCTGGATCCCCTAAAGGAAGAGTGAGGGAGGACACTAATTTCAACCTGGGAGTTCAGAGACAGCTAGAGAAACTCTACCATAGTGTGGTCTCCATCCTCAGCTGGGACCGTAGCCTGCTGAACAAGGCCTTCGTGTGTTTAGTCCCTTTTCTCCATTCCTCATGATAATTATATCAAATGTCTGACTCTTTAGTCAAGTATCACCTGCCCTAATATTCTTTGAAACCCATTTTATCCTTAGCTCAGAGAGCATGTGGGAACAGTGAAACATGAATTCCTTCACCTTCCTGCCTCACACCCTATTCCCACTCACCTGCTTTCCTCTAGTCTCAGGGACAGGGATGTCCAACCTTTTGGCCTCTCTTGGCCACACTGGTGGAAGAAGAGTTGTCTTGGGTCACACATTAAATACACAAACAGAAACACAAACGAAAAAATCTCATGTTGTAAGTAAATTTACTCTTTTGTGTGGAGCCGCATCCGTAGCCATCCTGGGCCGCATGCAGCCCACTGGCCGCAGGTTGTACACCCTGCAAGCCCACCTTTCGACTTACGCTCCGAATGCATCAGCTCTAAACTTTCTTTGTTTGGCCTAGACATTTTCTGATTAAAATTTTTGAAGTTAGTACCTTTAGAATCTAAAGTTTAGATGGAGGATGTCCTCTAGTTTTTACTCCTACCTATTGCATTACACTTTGTGTTATTTTTCTGGCCCCACTGAGCATTTGAAGAGATTTCCAGGCTTATAGATCTCAAAGTTAAAACCAACTCCAGTCTTTTCTTCAACTAAGTAAGTTACTAACATAGTTAAGATGCAACCTCTTTGGAAGCTGGGGTGCAGGGTTATCTGAACAAGTGGCTGGTGACGAGTGATGGTAAGTCACGTATTATGTCCATCATGGATTGGCCGGATGCTTATTCCTAGAGAAATGGAATGTTGCCAATGACCATGGCAGAGGGAATATAGTACCTTCAGCCTGAAAACAGTACAGTCCTACCCAAAACCTGTCCCACTAGGATAATTAACAAGGCAGAAGTTGGGATCCCCTTCTCTGAATGGACAATGAAAAGAAATCCTTCTCAGTATCAGAAGTGTCGTAGACAGGAGGTTTGCTTGACTACCATAATAACATGCCACGGACTGGGTGGGTAAACAGCAGACACATATTTCTCAAGGTTCTGGGAACTGGGAACTGCACACTCAAGCTGCTGGCAGACTTGGCTCTTGGAGGCAGCTCCTTTCCTAATGTGCGGTAGCTGACTTTTTGCTGTGTCCTCACATGGCTGAGAGAAAAGAGCTCTGATCTCTCTCTCTGTGTGTTTTTATGAGGACACTGATCCCATTACGAGAGCCCCATCCTCATCACCTTATCAAAACCTAAACACCTCCCAAAGGTCCTGCCTCCAAATACCAATACCCATTAGGGCTTTAGCCTGTGAATTTTGGGGCCACAAATATTCTGTGTGTAACATGGGTGTTAGTTTTTACCAATCATTGCCTATATGTGATGTGTGTAAAAATTGGAAGAAGTAGCTGCAGTATTTTCACTTATACCTCTGGAATATAAAAGTATATCTGTGATACTTAGAGTTTTTAGTTCCATTGGATTAACTAATAATGGGAAAACATTGTCACCTCAGTCAATTTCATTTCCTCATGCTTTATATGCAAACAAATGCATACAATTTCTTTTTTTGAGATTAAAAGGTGAAATACACAATTTAAATTAAGTATTGGTATGGACTTGACTTATTGTCTTGTCTTTGTAATTGCTTTATAAATTGTTTGCTTTATTCTGGTACTACTTTTTTTTTTGCAATCTGTTCCAAATTTTGAGTATATACAGGAAAACTATAGGATTATATAAAGAGTTTTGAGTAATTTAGGCTTGTGATGTCATTTGGAAGAATACACAGTTTGAGTCCTGGCTGGTGTGGCTCAGTGGATTGAGTCCTGGCCTGCAAGGCAAAGGGTTGGTTCGATTCCCAGTCGGCACATGACTGGGTTGCAGGCCAGGTCCTTGATGGGGGGTGTGTGAGGGGCAACCACACATTGCTATTTCTCTAAACAAACCACACTTTTTTTTTTTTAAGTTCAGATGTTGATAGTTGTGAGTTTGCTGTCATTTTACTGTTCAAATTTTTGGTCATCTTTTTTTATTAGATAAGTCCCTTTAACATTTCATATAAATAAGTGTTTGGTGATCATGAACTACCTTAACTTGATCTTATCTGGGAAGCACTTTATCTGCCCTTCCATTCTGAATGAAAGCTTTGTTGGGTAGAGTAATCTTTGATGTAGGTCCTTGCCTTTTATGACTGCAAATACTTCTTTCCAGCCCCTTCTTGCCTACAAGGTTGCTTTTGAGAAATCAGCTGCTAGTCTTATGAGAACTTCCTTGTAGGTAACTGTCTCCTGTTCTCTTGCTGCGTTTAAGATTCTCTCTTTAATCTTGGGTAATGTAATTATGATGTGTCTTGGTATGTTCTTCCTTGGGTCCAACTTCTTTGGGACTTTGTGAGCTTCCTGGACTTCCTGAAAGTCTATTTCATTTGCTACATTGGGAAGGTTCTCCTTTATTATATTTTCAAATAAGTTTTTGATTTCTTGCTCTTTTTCTTCTCCTGGCACCCCTCTGATTTGGATGTTGGAACATTTAAAGTTATCCAAGAGGTTTCCAGGCCTCTCCTAATTTTCTTTGAATTCTTGTTTCTTTATTCTGCTCCAGTGAATGTTTATTTCTTCCTTCTGTTTCAAATTGTTGGTTTGAGTCCCAGTTTCCTTACCTTCACTGTGGTTCCCTGTATATTTTCTTTATTTTGTAGCCTTCACTTCTTCCTCTGTTTTGCATCTGTACTGGATCATTTTCGTGAGCATCCTTATTACCAGTGCTCTGCACTCTGCATCTGATGGGTTGTCTCTCTTCTTATCGGTTAGTTCTTTTTCTGGAGCTTTGGTATGTTCTTTCATTTGGGCCATTTTTCTTTGTCTTGGCACACTTGTTACATTGTAAGGGGCAGAGCCTTAGGTATTTGCCAGGGCAGAGCAACCCACTTCACTGCATTGTGGGGGAGGGGTCAGAGAGGGAACAATAATGCTTGCTTGGCTCTAGGCTGGCTTTCAGTCACTTGTCCTGCTACCCACAAGTGAATGGGGCCCTTCTGGTGCTGATTCCTGAGTAGTAGGTTTGTGTACATTCTAGGACCTTGTAGGTCTCTCCAACAGACTCACCTGTGAGACTGGGAGTTTCTCCCACTGTCACAACCCCCACATGTTTTTGTAGCCAGAGGTTTTGAGGCTTTCCTTTCCCACGCCGAATCCTTGGTTATGTGGTCTGTCTCTCTTCCCAGTTGTTCCTCCTGGTTTATCTACATGCATATGTGAGCTGCCCAGTCTACAAGCTGCCACCTTGCTGCATGTCCTCTCTGCCCATCTCCACCCCTTCTCTACCCCTCGCTGCCCATCTCCACCCCTCCTACCAGTCTGGATGAATGTTTCTTCTTTAACTTCTTGGTTGTCAGACTTCCATACAGTCTGACAGTTCTTGATTTTTTTTGCAGTTCTGATTGTTTTGTTTTTAAATTGGTTATTGTCCTTCTTTATTTTGTATGAGGAAGCAAAGATCATCTACCTATGACTCCATCATGGCTGGAAGTCCCCTGATATATGTAAGTCTCAAAGTCAGTAATGTCAGTGCTCCAGTTTTTTTCTCCTTCAATGTTTATTTGCTATTCTGCATCTTTTGTCTCTCCATATAAACTCTAGAACTATTTTGTCAATATCCACAAAATAACTTACTGGGATTTTGATTGGGATTGCATTGAATCTATATATCAACTTAGGAAGAACTTACAAATGGACAATATTGAGTTTTTCTATCCATAAACGTGGAATATCTCTTCATTTATTTAGTTCTTCTTTGATTTCTTTCATCAGAGTTTTGTAGTTTTCTTTATATAGATCTTGTACTTATTTTGTTATATGTATACCTAATTATTTCATTTCATTGAATGCTAATGTGAGTGGTATTTTGTTTTTTAATTTCAGTTACCACCGGGTCATTGCTAGTATATAGAAGAACAATTGTCTTTTGTGTTTTAACCTCGTATTTCATAATGCTGCCTTAATTAGTTACTAGTTCAGGGGCTTTATAAAAAAATCTTTTGGATTTTCTTTATAAATGATTATGTCATCTGTCAGTAAATACAGTTTTATTTCTTCCTTCCCAATTCATATACCTTTAATTTCCTTTTTTGCATTATTGTATCAGTAAAACCTTCCAGTTGAAAGGCAGTGGTGAGAGAGGACATCCCAGCCTTATATCTGACTTTAGTAGGAATGCTTTGAGTACCTCAAAATTTGGTATAACGTTAGCTGTAGGTTCTTATAGTAATCTTTATCAAGTTGAGAATGTTCCTCTTTATTCCTAGTCACTGAAAGTTTTTATCATAAATGGGCATCAGATTTTGTCAAATGAGTATTCTGCATTAATTGATATGGCCATGTAATTTTTCTTTTTTAGTATCTGAATATGATTGATTATATAGTAGACTTTTTAATGTTAAACTAGCTTTTTATACCTGGAGTAAATTCCACTTGGTCATGGTGTATAATTCTTTTTATATATTATTGGATTGGATTTGCTAATGCTTTGTTAAGGGTTTTTGCATCTGTGTTCATGAGAAATATTGGTCTGTAGTTTTCTTGTAATGTCTTTGTCTATTTTGGTATTAGGATAATGCTAGCTTTATAGAATGGGTTAGAAAATGTTACTTTTGCTTCTATCTAAAAGAGATTGAAGAGAATGAGTATAGTTTTCCTGGAATATTTGCTAGGGAGCCTGGTGTTTTTAGTAGGTTAAATTAAATAACTTAATTTCTAAAATGCCATGTGCGATTATATTCATTATCCATAAAAAGATATAATGTTAGATAAAATTATGAAGAAAAATATGATTTCAAGCTACTAGAAAGAGTTTTCAAAATATTTCAATAGCGGTTAAATAGCAGAAATATCCATTACCGTTAGCTTATTCTGTCTAGGTTAAGACCATTAGAAAATGTATTGTAGGTTCATAAAACTTTCTCAAATTATATGATTCAACTCTTTGTAATTTATAACAGAGGAAATCTTTTATATTTTTAAAGTCAATATAAAGAAAATCTGACTTTGAAATTGTTTAAATACAGGAAGGAGGCTGCCCTTACCTATTTCTCCTAAAAATGTACATCTTTTCCCCAAATCCTATCAAGAACTTCTGAGAAGGTATGTTGGGCTGACACACAAAAGGAGGTTGAAAACCACTGAACTAGAGAATAAGCTCTTCATTGAAATATGAATAGTGAAACTGTTTACAACATGTAAAACATGTCTAGCTGCTTAAAAGAGCCTGGTGGCCCCCCTCACATTTTCATGAGGCCTGACTACTGTTGCTATCGCTCAAAGTCAAGGTACCCAGACAGGGCCACCTCTAGTCTGTATGGCAGATTCATGTGAATTATTAAAAGGCATCCCTGCCATTTGTTGGAAATCTGTTGTGATATGCTGGTTTTGTTAGAAGACACTTTACTCTGATGGACATTTGTCATAATAAATATATAAACTCATATTAATTGCACTCCTTGGACATGGTACCATTGTGTGCAATACATTGCCTCACAATCACATGGGGCATTTGCAAGTAGGAAAAAAAAGAAATCGCCATGGCAGCATTTGTCTACAACATGGAAATGAGGAAGCAGATTCATTGCAGTAACTCCTGGAAGGTTCGTATTCAGCAGATTGGTGGTGCCAGAGTGTTGTGGAGGTGGAGCATGGGTAGGGCGGGCTTCCGTTATTGAGGACAAGAGCTTGGCAATAGCTTTTTATATGTCTTCCAGTCAGTTAGAAAGAGCCTTCACATTCCAAATACTTAGCTAAATGGAAAAGATTCTCTGTTTACAGAGAAAACACAAAGCTTGCTTCTTCCCCATCATTAAGCAGACCGAGTATACTTAGCAGAACTTTTCCACTTAGATGTCCAAGTTAAGGCTATCAGTGACTTTTGCTTGAAATCTAAACATTTTAGAAACATTTTGTAGGAAAAATGATTCACAGGAGCTTTCAAAAAAATCAAATAAATAGTTTGGGGGTTTCCATCTTGGAATTAGGATGTTTATTTAAGAAAGTCTATTAGAGCCCTCTTTCAAGCCCATGAAAATTACAGTCAGAATCAAGTGGCAACTAAGGATTCAGGAAATAGCTATCAATTTGTGTGTGTGTGAGAGAGAGAGAGAGAGAGGAAAAGAAAGGGTGGAGAACAGAAGCAACTTGAACAGAAACTTTTGCTAATCATTCTTATTTTCTCCAACTTTGAAAAAGCATTCCGCCAGCAGCAGTTTAAAACATTCTCACTCCCAGGTTTAGCCTACCTAGGCAAGAGGTAGTACCCAGGGCATGACTCAGGTTGGGTTTTTCTGAGCAAAGGCACCAGAGTGGGTGGGGCTGACACACTGGCTGCAAGCCTTAGTGAAAAGGGATTTTTCAATGACCGCAGGCAGGGAAATAAGGGAAAGTTCAAAGTCTTGTGTCCAACCGATTGGGCAGAAATCAGGAGAGAATCTAAGAAGAGCTGGCGAGGGAGATCCTGACTAGAGAGAGAAATTTGTGCTGCAGAAGAATCCATGTGGATGCCAGAAATGGAGCCTTTTATAGTGTGCCCAGAGATGAGCCCTAAGGAGGGAGATGGCCGTGAGAGAAACTAAACTAATTTGCACACCAACCTGCCTTTATATGTACTTTCAGAACCTCCATGGTCAAGAAATCAGAAAACAGTGAGGGAAAAATAGTATCAGAAGAGTCAGAGAAATGAATAGTGATAAGTTATAAGAGATAACTGGGGTCATGTGCAAATTTTTTTTGATCACAGTGACAAAGCTGGACAAGCACCTGGAAGTGAATGTAGAAGTATAATAGTTCTGAAGTAGCCACATTAGAGATCAAAGACTCTGAACGAGTTAGAAGGAAAGAGTAGCTTAGCCAAATGCCACTGATGACATTTCACAAACACTTTCTACCTTATGCTCCTAATTATTCTATATAAATATAATCCTAAGTCCATTTAGGTTGTCTAATAAGCAAACACTCTTAAAATTCCATAGTTGCTTGTTTTCTATGTCAGTAAAGTAGTGGTGAGAGATATACCCATGATGTGTGCTTACTGTCACTTAGACTGACTCAGCAATGGTATAAACCATGTGGAAGTTTAGGTAGACCCATAATCTGCAGTTGAACTTTAGTTATTGTTGTGGTTAATGGGTGGCTTAGTTGGTCCATCAGCTGCATGATCAGGGAGGTAGGAAAGGAACTATCCATGCAGGACAGGCAGTTAAAATGTGACCTTGGCTGTTAGATATGGCCCAAGAGTGACTTCATCGACAACCAAGAAGATAAGTAACTTTACCCTTTGGGCATGAGGTGGAGCTGGGTAGAAAGTATAGATGAAGAAACCAGAAACCTCCTCCCCATACATGTACCTTGAGGAGTTATGAGAGATGAAACCAGTGGCTCTCAACCTCGGCTGCACATGAGGATCACCTGGATCTTTTTACAAATTCTAATATCCGTACCACACCTCAGGCCAATCAAAGGAGAATCTCTCAGGATGGGACCTGGCCCCAGTGTGTCTTGTTTTATTTAAGTTCCTCAGGTTGTTTCTCTGTGCAGCCAAGGTGAGAACACCTGGATTAAATGAGACACTTGCAGGTGTCTGGCATGTGCCCAATGAGTGTGAGCATCCCCCTCTTGAATTGTTTCCTGCTGTCTACCTCGCCCTTTTCAGAAGTTGCACAGGATAGTATTGTACCTGTCTTGGTTTTACCACATGTATCAGAGGTGACTTTGCCTCAGAGTTGAGGAATTCTGTTTATCTTCATGTTAAAAAAGGCAGAACTCTCTTCACACTTTAGGGGTACTGTCTCATCACTGATTTCATACCTCTTGTCTTCCTTCCAATATTACTGACCCTCTGCGTCTTTAGGCCCCAGAAACTGGATTTAGGAAGGTTTCTAACTTCTGTGTCCTTAGAGGTTAAATTTAGCCACATCTTCTTGAGTACTTCAGAAGGATCAGGGTGAAATAAAGTTTAAGGAATAAAGGAGGTTCCTAAAAATAGAGCACAATTCGTCCATTTCAGTTTAAAATGCCTTCATGTTTTCCAAGCATTTTTGAACTCTTTAGCATTTTTAATAAGCTTACTTATGAGTCTTGTTGAAAAATAAATAAAATACACTTGTGTTCATTAAGGAAAGAGATCCTTTTCCATCTTAGTTGGTATTGTTGAAGGAGACAAAAAGGAGTCTAAAACTTGGCAAAGGAATACATTATTAGTGACATGTTGGTCACAGATGTGCTGGTAGAGCTACATTTTCTTCCTGTGATTTGTATTTTAAGTGTCCTCAAATTGCATAAGAAAGTCCAGATAACTTCCTTACAAAAGGGATGAGAAAAATTATGGTATTGGCAAAATATTGTTTTTAAGGTATACTAGGTGTGTTCTTATTAATAGGTAAGTGACAAGTGTTTGTTTATTTGCAAACTGTACTCTAGAGACATACTGCTAGATGATGCCAATGTTTGTTATTATCATCATCAATTTTAAGTGTGTTAAGCAAGTGCAGATACCTGGAGATATTTTTCGTTTGGTTTTTATATTTAAATTATTTTATTGTTGTTCCATTACAGTTCTCTGTATTTTCTCCCCACCCCTCCCCCCCAGCCCCCTCCCTTGCTCCCACCCTCCCCCTTGGTTTTGTCCATGTGTCCTTTATAGTAGTTCCTGAAAACCCTTCTCCCCACTGTCCCCTCTCCCCACCTCTCCGGCTGTTGTTAGATTGTTCTTAATTTCAATGACTCTGGTTATATTTTGTTTGCTTTTTTCTTTTGTTAATTATGTTCCACTTAAAGGTGATTTAGCAATACTTTTAAATTATAAGATTTACTTCTCCTAACAATACTTAAGAAAGTCAGGAAGGCCAAACTCAGGAGGCAAACAGGAACTCTCTCTAGTAACTTTGTTGCTTGAATCTGTAGGCCTTTGAAGCACAGTATGAGGAGTTTGGCCAAGTTGTGTTCAGTTGGAAAAAGTGCTAAAAGGACTTTAAGGAGAGTATGGGCAAGCCAGCTCCAGGAACAGGGTTAGGATTCACCTGGGAGGAAATGGCATTGGTACCAGGTTGCCCATTAAGGCAGTTGTAATGGATGAACATACAATTCCAGCTCCAAGGCTCTAAGTGTAAGGTTGTGATGGAAGGAAAAGGAATACTATTTAAAAAAGGATCAAGAAACATACGTGATGGACATAAAAATAATAATGACAACTAAAACTTTTATAAGAATTCTTGAGAACTTTTTTACTCATGTTAATAAGAAAAGTAGACAAGTAATGACACCTAGGGGAGTGGCAGATTCTTTGCTTTTCATCATGTTTAAATTGATAAGCTAACCAATTTCAAATGTCAGGTTAAATTGAAATTGATATGAAATTGAACAAAAGCAGAAAAGTAGCCAAAAAAAATTAGTGCATTACCCATTCAAGAAATTGAATTATGACACAGAGAAGACAATATGGCCAAGTAGGTAGAAGGTTATCTATTTGCATTTTTAATTAGTTAGTAATGTGCATTTTAAGATGATTTAGTGATCTGATGATTGCTAAGGCAGATGGCTTTAAATCAGGAGCTTGTGATGCAGTTCGCAGCCCCAAAACTCTCTGATTCATTGTCAAGGTGACGTCAGTGTGTGATGCTAGTCAAGCAATGTCTGCTCTCTTGTGTGTTACTTGATTTTATAAGTTCAAGACATCATACTGTACCGTTTTAAAAAAATAAACATAAAAAAGACAAGTTATTTTCATTCTCCAAGTACCCTGTTTTTGTTTTTGTTTTCATTTCCTCAGGAAAGTGACAATATTGGAGGACCCCAATCAGAACATTCACTTGAAAAACTTGTCTCTTCATCAGGCAACCACAGAGGAAGAAGCTCTGAATCTGCTTTTCTTAGGAGATACCAACAGAATGATTGCAGAGGTAGTCAACTTTTCTCTGCAAGCTGTTTTCATGTATTATAAGATATAATAGAATTTGGGGGACAGCAACCACCTTAGCAATGATCCTGCCTAAATCTCATGTTACATATTAGAAATCTAGATCCAGAGAAGTAAAGAGACCTTGTTTCCCAAGGTCAACCAGCTAGTTAATGGGCAGAAACTAAAATCTACTCTAAAATCTGGGAAACAAATTTCTAGTTTTCAATTTCACACAAATTGGTTTGCAGTTAGTGAATGAGAACTCATTAAGTATCTTGATTATAGGAATTTTTGCATAATTTTTGAAATTTAAAACTACAGAATCATTCTTCCAAATCTCAGATTATCCATTATAATGGATAATCCATTATAATGGATAATCTCTTGATTATCCATTATTTGTTTACATACCCATATAATTTCATGTATTCAGTGCATTATTATTTAGAAGGCATGGGGAGCACTGCCTGGAGTACAGGAAGCGCTTGCTCTGTGCATAGCGGCTGTTGTTGGCAGATCTGGCAACAACTGCTGCTGTGTGTGATAGGAGGATGTTTCAGTGCAGTATTTGGGACATACTTGTACTATTTGTTGTCCATCTGCCATTCAAAGCTAGGTGCCTGGATCAGAGTAGGCACCTGTATTTCATCTGGGAACCCAAGGCAGGAGCTAGGATTGACCCCAATTGGTCAGGGGACCCTAACCTCAACCTGTTACTGACTGGAGATGGAGGGTCAGGAAGCTCTCATCCAGTGACGCTGCAGTGATGGGAACAGAGCGGAAGGGTGGCTGCGGGAGCGTGGGAATAGTTCCCCAAATATGCAGCTCACTGTTAGCCCTGGCAGCTTCCTTTGTAGACCATGCTCCCAGATTGTCTGCGTCTGATAACAAGTGGTGGGTGAGGATAATAAGCTGGGAGGATGAGCATTCTGAGGAAGTCTATCAACTGACCTTTTTTCCTGCCCCATTTCCACTCAGTGGGACACAGCACCTCAGATACAAGATAGGTAAATGGAAACCAGATTCAGATACTGAAAATACAGTGCTGATATCTGTTTTTGTGTTGGGCCCTTACTTTTGTCGGTGGTAGGGGGGTTGTTTTTTACAGTACTGCATCAATATAAATTGAACTTATGTGCCATGTATAACATAGACTTAAGGACTCAAATTATTATTTTCATTTCATAAGAGTTTTACATAGTTTTTAATTTCAGAATATCTTGTTCTGCTTTACAAAAATTTGCATTTGTGTTTTGCGTCAATATTTTGCCCATGTGGTCATCTGTTACTTTTATTTGTCACAACAATTAAAGACTAAGGAATAAAGGCAGTTTAAGAATTAAGGCATATACTGGTGAAAGACAGGATCAGGAAAAATTTTTATCCTGTCTTGACCAGTGTGGCTAGTTTGTTGGGCATCACCTTGCAAAGCAAAAGGTCACCAGTTCAATTCCCAGTCTGGGTACATGGCTGGGTTTCAGGTTTGGTCCCGGATCAGGTCACAGAGGCAACCAACTGATGTTTTTCTCCTTTCCTTTCTCCCTCCCTTTCCCTCTCTCCAGAAATAAATAAATAAAATCTTTTTTAAAAATCCATACACAGTTTAATAAGCAGCAAACCAGGAGATACAGAACATAAATGGATTGTGCCCACCAGTGAAATATGAAAAAGAAAATAAATACTATTGGAAAACAAAAAGGAGAAGCATATTCCTGCCTCAGTGCTAACCCTTCTCCAAAAGTGACTAATCCTGAGAGAAATCTAGGCCTTGTCCTCACAATTACATTCCCTCATCTGTAATGAGTTATTGAGGTCTCTTGGCCCTTATTTACCATGACCTCCATTAGCTCAGAAGCTTGGCCAGTTGCTATCTAGTTTGTTAACTTTAGCTGACTACATCTTTTCAACCTATCGTAAAGTTTTGAGGACCTCAAATTTTCTTGTTCAAGCTTATCTGTCATGTTCTACCACCTTACAAAATCCCAACTATTCTTCCTGCCACCTACCGATGAGTGCCTAATGATATTATTAGAAATAACCTAAAACCTGAAGAACTACAGTTCAGATAGTGCTGGTGTGCATTTTTTTCAGTTAATTCATTTTCCCAGTATACAGCCTAATTTCTTCAATCAAATCTAATAGGTTTGGATGTTTGTGCTGCGCTTGCATTTGTATCTTCTTTGGTAATAATAGCTATTGTGTTATTCTGAGAACCTTTTCAATAGACTTGATGCTGCGGTAGATACTATATATGTATATATATATTTCTGATTCTTCTTTTATATGGGAAACTGAGGCTCAAAGTGTTGGAATACTTGTCCAACACCACACAACTAGTGGGTGGCAAAGCCAGGGTCCAGCCCCAGTCTGACTGATTCAGGAGCCCATGTTCTTTCCTTATGCCACATTTCACAAGTGCAACAAACTGACATATGTCCAGTTTTTCAAGTGAGGATATATTTTTGAGTCATTTAAAAAATACAGTGAACATTTAGCACTTTGGTTTATCTCTTAAATTAATTGAAAACAATGCATAAAAATACAAATGAAAAATAACTGTCAGTCTCTGGAAATACTTTATTATTCAGAGTCCCTTAAAAAAAAGCATGTTTTAGAATTTAACCTAGCTGTCAGAATGTAATTTGTCAGCTCAGAGTGAGCTTACCAGGATAAAAAGAACACACTATACATTTTTTTTTCAAAATTCACACAGAGAAATCCAGAAGTTGTCATAGTAACCAGAAAGCACTTGTACTTTTTTTATTATTTTATTTTATTTTATTTTTTATTGATTATACCATTACAGTTGTTCTATTCCCCCCCTTCATTCCCATCCACCTGCAAACTCCTTCCCCCACCATTCTTCCCCCCTTAGTTTATAACCACGTGTCTCAAGTTCTTTAGATTCTATATTTCCCCTACTATTCTTGCCCTCCCCCCATCTATTTTCTACCTATTGTCTATGCTATTTTCTGTACCTTCTCCCCTCTTCTCCTCTTCCCACTCCCCTGTTGCTAAACCTCCATGTGTTCTTCATTTCTATGGTTCCACTCCTGATCTAGCTGTCCTCTTGGTTTGCTTTTGTTTTAGGTGTGGTTGTTAATAACTGTGAGTTTGCTGTCCTTTCACTGTTAATATTTTTATCTTCTTTTTCTTATATAAGTCCCTTTAGCATTTCATATAATAAAGGCTTGGGTATGATGAACTCCTTGAACTTGACCTTATCGGAAAAGCACTTTATCTGTCCTTCCATTCTAAATGAAAGCTTTGCTGCATAGAGCAATCTTGGCTGTAGGTCTTTGGATTTCATGAATTTGAATACTTCTTTCCAGCCTCTTCTTGCCTGTAAGGTCTCTTTTGAGAAATCAGCTGACAGTCTGATGGGTACTCCTTTGTAGGTGACTGTCCCCTTATCTCTTTCTGCTTCTAGGATTCTCTCCTTCATTTTAATCTTGGCTAATGTAATTATGATACGCCTTGGTGTGTTCCTTCTTGGGTCTAACTTCTTTGGGACTCTCTGAGCTTCCTGGATTTCCTGGAAGTCTATTTTCTTTGCCAGACTGGGGAAGTTCTCCTTCATTATTTGTTCAAATAAGTTTTCCACTCGTGGCTGTTTCTTTCCCCCTTCTGGTACCCCTGTAATCCAGATGTTGGAATGTTTAAAGATGTCCTGGAGGTTCCTAAGCCTCTCCTCATTTTTTTGAATTCTTGTAACTTCACTTTTTCCTGTTTGGCCATTTCTTCCTTCCTTCTGGTCCACCCCCTTGATTTGAGTCCCAGTTTCCTTTCCATCACTATTGGTTTCCTGTGCATTTCCCTTCATTTCAATTAGTTTAGCCTTCATTTGTTCCTCTAATTTGTGACTATAATCAACCAGTTCTGTGAGCATCCTGATAAACAGTGTCTTGAACTGTGCGTCTGAGAGGCTGGCAATCTCTTGGTCGCTTAGAGATATAGGCTCTGGGACTTTGAGTTCTTCTTGCACCATCTTTTGGGCTGTTTGTGCCTGTTCCGTATCAGGATCGGAGCCCTAGGTGTTCACCAGAGCAGGGCAACTCAGTCTCTGGGTTGTGACGTTGAATGTGGGGGTGGGGTCAAAGAGGAGCAATGGCGTCCCATCTGCTGCCTCCCACTGCAGCTGCCAGCATCACCAGGGCCCTCTCGTTTCGTCCCACTGCACGCAAGTGTGCCACCGCTGTCAGCCCTCCGCCACTGGGTTCGCCCTCTGGGGCCTGCACCGTCCATCTTACTGTGCGCGAATGTGCGACCACGGTCAGTCTGCCCCACACCCTGACTGGGTCCGGTCTGCCTGCGCACCTAGGTCAGGGGATCTTTCCTGCCCGACCCAGCTCTGCTGCTGGCTCCGCCCCTCTTACTGGTCTGGTTGAACGGTTAGTTGTTGTCGGACTTCTGTATAATTCAATTTTCTGTTCTTTGACTGTGTCCTTGTTCTCCAAACCTTTGTTGTATTCAAACTTGGTTGTGGGAGAAGGCACAGTGTTTCCACCTATGCCTCCATCTTGGCGGAAGTCTCAGAAAAACACTTGTAAAGCAAAGCCTGACTATGTGGCACAGGAGGAGTGCTCTTTCCTTTCAGGTTCCCTCAGAGCCAGCATTTTAAGGAGGAGTTATCAAATTTAGCTTCATCTTCTTCTTGCTTATTCAGAACTCTTGAATAATTTCTGTAATCCTACCAGTGTTTTGAATAAGAACTGATTATATCCTCAGAGTAAATTTTTTTAAGTTGAAGTGCTGTGTCAAAGAGAATAAATACATTAAAAGGTGACCTGCATGTGACCCAGTGTCAACCCTCCCCAGTACTAAGTATTACTTGATACTTTCTGTCTTATAGTTAAATGTTTCTATGAATTAATCGAGTGTAATTGAGCAAAACATTCTTCATTTGCTTGTCAGGCCCTGCAGAGTTCCATAGGTGGGACCAGTTGCTTGATCCTGCCCGTAATCTAAGCACCTGTCCCCAGGTATGGCCAGAGGGGAACTTGCAATTGAGTGCCCTGTTGTGGTCAAAAGACACAGTTTGGGGGATGCGATTTCTGATCTCTGGATTCAGAATCTCTGCATTTGGGCCCAGGGATGTACGTTTTAGTATCTAAATGTGCTCAGGCTAAAGTTGGGTGCAATTTAGGTTTTTCCCTTGAGAAGCTGGTTGAAACCCACTCCCAGAAAAGTATGTGAGCAGGTCTGTATTCTGCACCCTTGCCAACACCACTGTATTTGAAAATTCTGCCAATTTGGTAGGCAAAAAAAGAGAAAAAAATACTGTTTAGGTTGTGTTTTTGATTACCATATTGTTTTATATCTTTATTTACCATTCATATTTCTGTTTTTGTTTATGTCTTCTGTTTTTTTCCACCTGGCGCGTTAGCGTAGGTCTGGTTGTGTGGTTGTCTGCAGGCACACACCCCTGGACCACCGCTCCCAGAAACGGAGCCCGATGCCTGCTAGGGACTCGGTAGACAATTGTCGAATGCATGAACATTAAAGATAATAACTTTTGTCTTTGTCATATGTTTACCAAATGCTTTTCTCATCATATAATTGTTTAGTTTTCTTTTTTTAATGTAGTCAAATCAGTCCATTTTATGGTTTCTGCTTTGGATAGCATGCAATGCTGTTCAGATTAGAAATGGAATAGTTCACTAAGGAATTATTCCACTCATTAGAAAGTGTTTTATTATTTTGAATTAAAATTTGATGCCCGGTTGCAACCACCCATTGTTCCCATTTTGGCCTGCGACATGGAGAGGGGGGATCATCTTCAGGTTGGAGTAAATCTTACCAGAAATTTCTGGAGCATGGAGACTTTTCCTGAACCTCAAAAAAAGATAAAACTGTTCTAAATGAACAAAATCAAGGTTCATTTTGAATCCTCCCTTTAGAAGTAGCCTCCATTGATAAAAGTGCCATTTAAATACCCATGTTAAGAAATAATAATGTTGTCCAAAGTGAATCATGAGACTAACAGGAGCCTCTTATATATAAGCTGATGTGGGGAAGAGAACAGTGTCCTGGGTCCTTCTCATCAAAACTTCACAGTAGTGTCTGTTAAGAATTAAACTGTGTCTATTCCTCCCTGCCCCCAGTTCATAAGTTGAAGTCCTAACCCCTGTACTTCATAATATGACCTTATTGAGAGAGAGGGTCTTACAGAGGTAATCGAGTTAAAATAAGGTCATTAGGGCAAGCTCTAAACAACACGGCTTGTGTTCTTATTAAGTGGGAAAGTTTAGAGATTGACACATACACGGGGAGAATGCCATGTGAACATGAAGAGGTCATCTCTGAGGAGTGGGGCCTGGAACACAGAATTTCCTCACAGTCCTCAGAAGGAAGAACCAATCCTGCCAACACCTCCGTTTTGGGCCTCTGGTCTTCAGGACTGTGAGATAATAATTTCAGTTGTTTAAGCCACCCAGTTTGTTGTATTTGATTATAGCAGCCCTACCAAATTAACCCAGTGTTCAAATAACCTAGGATATAATTCCTTATATAAAAGGTACCTGGTATGGATCTTGACTTTGATTAATGCAGGAGCAATAATATACTATATCTAATAATATGCAACATTTGCTATTAAAATGCTTGGAGGGGAACTTTGGTGAGAAAAGAATATTCTATGCCAACATTGCGAGAGCCCAGGGTCCCTTGGTGGTTGTCTTGCTTTTTTTCCCACGCGGCTATCTTCCCCACGTGAGCCACTGGGTGAGTACCTCCAGTCAGTTTGATGTCCACTTTGTGCCTTCCTCACCATCACTGCCCATCCCTGTCAGGTCATGGTGAAGAGCACAAGCTTCCAAGAGACTCTTTGTTCTAGCCCTGCTCCTCCCCTTCCAGGTGTATGTCCTAGGGTAGGTGACCTAACTGGTCTAAAATAACCTAACTGCTCTAAACTGCACTTTCTAACCTGTAAAATGGGCATGATAATAGCTACCTTTTAGGATTATAATAAGAATTAAATTAAATAACAGTTGCAAAGACCCTATAGTTCTCAGCTAGCAACTCTTTAAAGACAAGACTTTTAACTGGTTCATCTCTACTCTCTTTGTACCTGGCAGTGATGTGGTCAGTCATTAATTAATTGTTTTATTGAATTAATAGAAGAGGAAGACCTGATGATTTCAGGTGATAAGACCTGATATTTCAGGACCAGAATCAAAAGTGTGCGATTAAAGAGCACATGACAGATGACTTTGACTTTTAAAAGCATTGTGAGACTCCAGACCTTTTGGAAAAGTTTATTTTCCAAACAATCAACTTACCAAAATGTTTATGGGATTTAGAAGTTATTTTTCCAGGAGCTATTTCAGGTTTTTATACATAATTCTTTTCTTGAAATAAAAAACATACTAGATGTCTTTGAGTTGTGTTGATGTGCATTATAAACTCTCAGACTTTGCTCATTGTCAAACTTTTGGAGCGAGTTGTGTGACCTTGCAGACATGTAAAGACAGTTGGGAGACAGGATGTGAGGGGAGTTAGTAGGGTTATGGCAGCCACAGGAATAGCTGCCATTGGACATGTTGTCTGAAGGCACAGGGTAATACAGGAAGGAAAGAATATCTTCACTGTTAGGTTGTGTTTGTTAACAACACTAAGCCGCAATCTCCTTGTGTGGTGTGTGGGGGAAATAAGAGGATTTAGGTTGTAATTAATGTTCCAGAATCATACTCCACTACACCATTAGAAGGACATTAACTAACACATACTCACTGATTTTTGTTTGAAAGATACATTAGTTGTAAATAAATTAGCAAGTTTATTTCAAGATTTATAAGCCTGGGAAGAACGAAATGCTTAGCAGGATAAATATTTTTGGCCCTGCTCTTGTTACATATAATACGGATATCATCTCCTTGTTAGGACTCAATATGGTGCTAGAAACCTTAGCAAAAGACATATTAACAATTTTAACCTCTTCTTCTTATCTACTGCGGAACCTTACCAGAAGGAAAAGAACTTAAATTTTCAGCACATACTATGGTCCAGGCATTTCTGTTCCATATATATAAAAAATGAGAAATATACATTTTAAAATAGGGATTCTGTGTTATGACATAGTTTTCACTCTGCTCTCATCTAATTCAATTTGCAGTGCTGTGTGAACCATGAGTTTTGAGATTTAAAACATTTATAAAAATAAGTGAAGTAGTGTGATGCAGTCATTGGAATGTTAAAATGTACCTACCCTATACACATGATTAGAGAAACATAATCTTGGCTGTAAAAAATTAGCTCTAGAATTTTTTTGGTCTTTAAATTTTTCATTTGTAAGTAAACATGGCAGAAGAAAGCAAGTTTCACTCTGTGTTACTGAAATTCACCACCACCAACAACAAAATGTGAAAAATAGAAGGGGAATAAAAGCTATCTTCAGTGAAACAAGAAAATAGCCATAACCTCAAACCATCAGAAAACCTGGCAAATACTATGAGATTTGAATTGTGGTGAGAAGGGTGCTGAGAGCCAACGCATATATTCTCCAACCTCAGGCAGGATACAGTTTCCCCTTTGAGAAAGGGTCACAATTCTCAAGTGCAAATCTGATGATCTTATGGTTAAAGTGATGATGTCTAAGAATATAGGCAAGTGCAGGGAGAGGAGTGTTACACAGATATTTGTTCTACACTATAAAAGATGCATCCAAAGAAGAAATGTTAAAGACAGGCCTTTTTTGTGGTCAGTGGTCTAGGCTCATTGCTAAGATGGCCTTTGTGAGTAGAGTTCAGTGAGTCTGTGACTTAAGAGGTTTTACCATCCTGGACCTCTTAGTGCAAAAACTGAGGAAAGTGTGTGTTGTAAAGGCTAAGGACATAGCAGGTAGGAAAAGTATTCTGGACACAGACAACTGTAATTGAACAACAATAAAAAAATAAATTCAATACCATCAAAAAATTTTTAAAAATAAATGTATTCTGGACACAAACTTAATTTGAATATTTTCTAACCTATCTGCAGACTACTCTTTAAAAAATTGAAAAAGCTCAAATTCAAGATAAAATCTATTGAACTTATTAAACTCCAAAGCTGAAGAAAGAGTCTCACAGAGATCAAGTCTGAAAATGCAAGCCAACTATGAGTGAAAATGAAAGAAATTGTTCTCAGACTTTTCCACAGTAGCATTCAGTGACAGGAGACAATGAAAACAATTCTGAAGCAAGAATATTGTATCCCTACAATTTTTTATGCAGCAGAATTATCATTTTGTTCTTAAAAATACAAAAACATCAAATATTCTTAAGCATGTATACATTCAGAGAGAAAATGAACTCAGGGATTCTTTTTAAAAATTGCTTGACAATGCAGTCTAACCAACGGAAAGGTAAACCAAAATAAAGAGCTCAGGAACTGAAACTATTACAAAGGACTGGTGAGATAGACTGGTGGGGTCTGTGAAAAACATAGAATTTTAGAATATATTTTAATGTGGACCTAAAAATGAACAATTGTGTAATGTGAATATTATAAACCTTAAAAATGTAAAAGTAAATAATAAACCTAACAAAAATTTAGAGTTAGAAAGGAGAGATTGGAGTAGTAGTATAAGTAAGCTAATTTTCTTATATTTCAAAGCAAGAAATAGATAGATACTGTATAAATATTATATGTCAACATAATGACCCAAGTCCCTTAATGTTTTCTATGAGTATTTCTCATTTTAAAAAAAATTACTATTTTTTATTTTACTTTTTAATTCAATTCCTTGGAGGAGACACCAGTTAACAAAAGTACACAGGTTTCAGGTACACAATTCTATAACACATCTCTGTTCAACATATTGTGTGTTCACCACCTCAACTCAAGTCTCCATCCATCGCCATTTATTCCCCCACATCCTCCTTCACGTCTCCCCCTGGCAATCACCACACTGTTGTTGGTGGTGTCCATCTGTGAGTATTTCATGATTCTAAAGAGATATTTTTAGAAAAAAGATAAACATATCTTTTAAAATCCTTTTTATTGTTATTCTATTACAGTTGTCCCAATTTTCCCCTCTTGCACTCCTCTGCTCATCCCTGCCCCCACCCCAACCCTCAATACCAACCATGTCCCATCCCATGTCCATACATGTTCTTTGTCTAATTTAACCATGGGGGACAAAAACATTTCATACATGTTTCATACATTCATACATGTTCTTTGTCTAATTTAACCATGGGGGACAAAAACATTTATTTAAAGGTCACTAATTTCTTCTATTTCTTTTGTCTTTTTCTATTAAATTTAAATAAAACTTAATAATTTCAAATATGTACAATATGCTTTTGTTTTGGTAACAAAAGTACTTCTGATTTTCTGTTTCTATATCTGTATAAAGAAATGTCTAAACAATTTTTAATCAAACTTTACTATTGTTATTTTGATTGGGAGATCTCTACTTTCATTTTCACTCTTTTTTGTATTGTTTGGGTTTTTAAAATAATGAGTGTGGTAAAGATTACCAATGCACACATTTCCTTGAGGAGAGTTTATGTGACGTGTTCTGGCCAATGAAGTGTGAGTGAACATGAGATGTTACTTTGTTTTGAGGCTTTTTTTTATTGTTGTTCAAGTACAGTTTTCTCCATATCTTGCCACCGCTTTTCCCTGCCCCACCCACCTGCACCTCCCACCCTCAATCCTACCCCTTTTTGGCTTTGTCCATGGGTCCTTTATACATGTTCTTTGACATCCCTTCCCCTTCTTTCCGTTGTTATCCCCTTCCCCCTGCCCCCCACCTCTGGTTACTGTCCGTTTGTTCTTTATTTCAATGTCTCTGCTTATATTTTGCTTGCTCGTTTGTTTTGTTGATTAGGTTCCACTTATAGGTGAGATCATATGGTACTTGTCTTTCACCACCTGGCTTATTTCACTTAATGTAATGCTCTCCAGTTCCATCCATGCTGTCACAAAGGGAAGGAGATCCTTCTTTCTGCTGCATGGTATTCCATTGTGTAAATGTACCATAGTTTTTTATTTTAATTATTTATTTACTTATTTTTAGACACAGGAGAAGGAAAGGAGAAAAAGAGACAGACATGTACCCTGACTGGGAATTGAACCAGCAACCTTTTGGTTCACAGGCCTGTGCTCAATCCACTGAGCTACACCAGCTGGGGCCTGTACCATAGTTTTTTGATCCACTTATTTAATGATGGGCACTAAGGCTGCTTCCAGCACTTGACTATTGTAAATTGTGCTGCTGTGAACATTGGGGTGCATAGGTTCTTTTGAATTGGTGTTTTAGGATTCTTACAGTATAATCCAAGCAGTGGGACTGCCAGGTCAAAAAAGCAGTTCCATTTTTATTTTTTTTCAGGAAATTTCATACTGTTTTCCACAGAGACTACACCAGTCTGCATTCCCACCAACAGTGCACTAGAATTCCATCCTTGTCAGCATTTGTTGTTTGTCAATTTGTTTATGTTGGCCATTCTGACTGGTGAGAAGTGGTATCTCATTGTGGTTTTAATTTGCATCTCTCTGATGGCTAGTGATACTGAGCATCCTTTCATGTATCTCTGGGACCTCTGTATGTCCTCCTTGGAGAAGTGTCTGTTCTGGTCTTTTACCCATTTTTTAATTGGATTGTTTGTTTTCCTGGAGTGGAGTCAAGTGAGTTCTTTATATATTTTGGAGATCTGAAGTTCTATTCTTAATCTCTCTCCCTCTTATGGCAAAACCTGAAGCTTTATTTTGAGGTGGTAGCCTTATAAGTTGGCAGCTCCTCCCCTAGCCTTGCTAACTTAGTGTCAAGTAGATGGAGCAGAGCTGCCATTAATGGACAAGTAATGTGAGCAAGATAGAAACCTGTGATTTTAAGCCCCTGAGATTATGGTGCTATTTGTTAATTTGCTACCACAGTGTAATTAGATCTCCGTTGATGAATATAATGTGCATGTATCAGTTATAATTATGCATTATTCCTCACAAAATTTAAATGTGGCATGGCTTTTTAGTAAAAACAATGTTTATGTTAATGTTACATATTCATCTATTTTTCAAATGGGTTTGAAGCTATTTACAATATCAAAACATATAAATCTGGACCTTGAGAGCTTGTTTGGAGGTTCTAGCAGGAGAGCGCAGCTACTCATGTACCCTTGACCAAAGACCGGTTCTCTCCTCTAGTTGGGCAGGTCATCCTCCTTGACTGAGCATGCAGCTTCAGGAGGAACACACATGGATCGGGAGGAAGGGTCACCCACCCAGCCAGGTCAGCCAAATCAACCCTGGCAATTAATAGTGTGACATGTCACAGCCACAGCATCCTCACATCCTAAAACATATAAATCTGGACAAAAATGTTAAAGATAACAAATTCTTAAAAAGATAAATTTGATTTAAAATAAAGTAGGATATAGTAGACAATTGGAATTTTGGCCATTAAAGACAAATTTAGCCATGATTCTTTGGGCAGACAAGTAAAAATAAGGGAAACATTTAGGCATTTTAAGTTATGTACTTCAGAACAACTTACAGGTATTGAACTGCAGGTAAAATACATGCAAGCATCTTGTGAAACAATATGGATAGTGTCTTACCTGTGACTTTAAATAAATATAATAATGAGACTTCCACCTAAGACAGAGGCATAGGTAGATACATTTTACCTCTTCCCACAACCAAAAGGACAACAACAAATTTAAAAAGCAAAAACCAAAAAAACTGCCAGAAAATTGAACTGTATGGAAGTCTGACAGACAAAGAGCTAGAGAAGAAACATTCATCCAGACCAGTAGGAAGGGTGGACATGGGCAGCTGGCAAAGAGAGGACATTTGGCAAGGCAGCCACTGGAGGACTGGGTGAGTGAGGCAGCAGCTTGGCAAACCAGGTGTTTTCACATTCATATTTGGATGAACTGGGAGGAACAATTGGGAGGCAAGACAGACAGCACAATTCAGGATTCCAGTGCAAGAAACTAAAGCCTCAAAACCTCTAGGTGTAAAAAAGTTGTGGAGGTTATAGCAGTGGGAGAAACTCCCAGCATCACAGGAAAGATCATTAGAGAGACCCATGGGGTCCTAGAATGTACACAAACCCACTCACCTGGGAATCAGCACCAGAAGGGCCCAATTTGTTTATGGGTAGTGGGGGAAGTGACTGAAAGCTGAGAAAGAGCGAAGCAAATGGCAGTGTTCCCTCTCTGACCCCTCTCTCACTTACAGCACCACAACACAGTGACACGGGTTGCCTCACCCTGGTGAATACCTAAGACTGCCCCTTACAACATAACAGGTGCATCAAGACAAAGAAATGTGGTCCAAGTGAAAGAACAAATCAAAACTCCAAAAATAGAACTAAGTGATGAAGAGATAGCCAGCCTATCAGGTGCAGAGTTTGACACTGAAAATTAGGTTGCTCACAGAAATGATTGAGTATGGTTGCAAAATAGAGGAAAATGTGAAGGCTATGCAAAGTGAAATAAAGCAAAATATACAGGGAACCAACAGTGAAGGGAAGGAAACCAGGACTCAAATCAACAATTTGGAATAAAAGGAGGAAATAGATATTCATCTGGAACAGAATGAAGAAATGAGAATTCACAAAAAGGAGGAGAGGATTAGAAAATTCAGGACAATTTTAAATGTTCTGAATCATGGGAGTGCCAGAAGGAGAAGAGGAAAAGCAAGGAATTGAAAACTTGTTTGAAAAAGTAATGAAGGAGAACTTCCCCAGTCTGTAAAAGGAAACAGACTTCCAGGAAGTCCAGGAAGTCACAGAGTCCCAAAGAAGTTGGACCCAAGGAACCACTCACCAAGGCACATCATAATCACATTACCCAATATTAAAGATAAGGAGAGAATCTTAAAAGCAGCAAGAGAACAGGAGACAGTTATCTACAAAAGACTTCCCATAAGACTGCCAGCTGATTTCTCAAAGGAAACCTTGCAAGCAACAAGGGGCTGGAAAGAAGTATTCCAAGTCATGAACGTCAAGGACTTACATCCAAGATTACTCTATCCAGCAAAGCTATCATTTAGAATGGAAGGGCACATCAAGTGCTTCCCAGATAAGGTCAAGTTCAAGGAGTTCTTCATCACCAAGTCATTATTATATGAAATGTTAAAGGGGTTGATCTAAGAAAAAGAAGGAGGTCGAAACCATGAACAGTAAAATGACAGCAAACTCACAAAAACAAACAAACAAAAAAACCCTAAGCAAACAACTAGAACAAGAACAGAATCCTAGAAATGGAGATCACATGGAGGGTCATCAGCAGGGAGGTTGGAGTGGGGTAGAATGGGGTAAAAGTTACAAGGAGTGAGAAGCATAAATGGTAGGTACAAAACAGGGAGAGGTTAAGAATAGTATAGGAAATGGAGAAGCCAAAGAACTTATATGTATGACACATGGACTGAACTAAGGGAGAGGGGAATCCTGGTGGGAGGGGTGGTGCAGTGGGGAAGCTGATGAAGGGGAGAAAAAAATAAGATAACTGTAATAGCATAAATCAATAAAATACACTTTTAAAAATGATGGACATTTAAAATCTATTTGGAACAATTCATTCTTTGAATTTTTCCAGAGTTTGGATGTCAAATGGCCTTTTTAATTTTACTGTTCAGTTTTTAAATATTTTAATTTTTTATCGTTCAAGTACAATTGTCTCCCATTTTCCCCCCACTGCTGGTCTCCCCTACCTCACCATCCATCTCCTATCTCCCACCCTCAATCCTACCCCCTTTGGTTTATTCATAGGTCCTTTATACATGTTCCTTGACGATCCTTCAGCTGAAGGGTCAAATGGCCTTTTGAACACAATATCAACGTCAATTGAGAATAATCCAAGGGAATTCATGAAAATAAATAAATTTTCAGTAGGATTATTTTTGGAGCAGAAAAGGGGTATTACTTTTTCAATAAGAAACACTAGGCAATATTTGGCCAGAAAGAGGACATTTTATGCAGAAGAATAAGGACAGTAGTTTAAAAGGTCTGGGGTTAGGAACAAAGGAGAATTGGAGCTCTAGATAAATAGAGAGACTTGACTCAATCTAGCTGTTTCAAAAAATTCTAACTTTTAGACTCCTATGTGTAATGTTCTATACACCTAGAGAATCTACAGATGTGATATCCAAATGAGTTGGAGATTTTTAGGAATTAAGAGACATGTCATAGAGAGTCCAAAAAACTAGAAATGAGTGACAGTCAACAATTTAATAAATATTTTTGAAAAAGTTATGTTATGTTATGGTTACAGTGATGAATAAGACAGTTTCATCCCTCAAGGAGTTCAGAGCCTGGGTGGGAGAAGGGAGAGAGTGGAGGACCTGGGTAGAGGAGGTAACCTCCAGGTGGACCTTCAGTGAGATGTACGACTTTGTGTACTGGAGATGAGAAAGAGGAAAAAGTAACTTTCATTGACCACAGACTACAGATGTGACACATCTGTAAGAAACCCAGTGAGCCTAGAGATGTTTAGAATTTTACCCCAAAATAAAAGTCATCTTTTCTCAACTTTCCAAAAGAGAAAACATATTTGGAAAAGAACAAATTAATATTTTTGATAACTAAGCCCTAAGTAAAAGATCTGAAAAAAGATTATTAAATTATGTCCAATAAACAATTAGGAAAGAGTCAGCATTGATTCATCTTAAACTAATTTCATTCACTTTTCTGATAGGGTTATAAAACTTCATAGATCAAGTGAATTCATTTTATTTGATAAGGTCTTCTAAAACATCCTCTGGGATATAAAGAGGAATTGAAGGTCTATGAAAGTATTTGGATACAATTTGAATATACTGGTAACTGTTAACTAACAGAGTAGAGAGTAGTGGCATCTTCAGGGAATGTTGTTCTGCCCTATTTGATGTCTTACACATCATTTGGGTGAGGATATACTAGGTATTTTCATCCACAGATAGCATAAAATTGAATGAAAATCAAGATCTGGAATTATCTCAACAGATTGTAATTTTGGGGTGCAAATCTAATAAAAAGAAGTCATCAGATAAATGTGTGTATGTTTTCCATAGAAATGCCATAGCCTGGGTAAAAGACTGGAGGATATATGTTAGGACACTTCATGTGCTATTTATTTACTGTTGGCGACATGCAGATTCCAGTGTTTTCTGCTGTGGTTATGATCCTGTTGAAAGAATATATTCAATGTAGAGTGTGAAAGGGCCATGTTTTAAAAAGTTTGATAAACAGTTACATAAGACACAGTTGAAGAAACTAGAGATAATTAGTCTTAGGGAGCATGTCAGTGTATTTCAAGGATATAGATAGGATTGACATAATCAGATATGTCTTTTAAAAGCAGTAATCTGTCTGCAAAGTGAAGAACAATTGAAGGAGATGAGTAAAGATGGGAAGACTAGTAAGAAATTATCGTAATCCAGATGAGAGGTAAAGGAATAGGAATAGGACAGATTTTATATCCATTTGTGGGATAGAGATTGAGGGGTGTAATGAGATTGCTTTGGGGGAAATACTAGATTCAGGATGTTGGTAAGGCAAGATGGTAAGGCATTTTAGTGACAATATCAGTCAAGCGCTTAGACATTCTTATCTGGTGTACAGAAAAATTGTATTTGGAAATAAGGATACAGGAGGTATCTGAATAGAGTATCAACAGTGATGGACAGCTATATGACCTTTTCAGATCATGGACCACTTCAACACTAAGTAACTCAATTGCTATTTTGTACAATTTTTTTGCAGCAAAGTAAGTATCACTTTGGCATTACAAAGATATGAAAACCAAAATTACTTTGCATAAATTTGCTTAAAATTTCAACACTAGTAAGTGATGGAACCAGACTTAAATTATACCCAGCATACAATATTCTATTAATTTCAGGTGTACAGCATAGCAATTCAACATTTATACACCTTACAAAGTGATCTCTATAATAAGTCTAGTAACCATCAATCACCATGCATAGTTATTATGATACAATTGACTATGTTCCTTAGGCTGTACATTACACACCCATGGCTTATTTTACAACTGAAAATTTGTACTAGTTAATCCTCTTCTCCTTTTGGGGCCTCCCCTCCCCTCTGGCAATCATCAGTTTGTTCCCTGTATCTATCAGTTTGTTCCTCTTTTGTTTTATTCATTTGTTTTGTGTTTTAGATTACACATATAAGTAAAATCATATATGTCTTTCTCTGTCTTATTTCAGTTAACATAATACTCTCCAGTTTCACCCATGTCCCAAATGACAAGATTTTATTTTTCATGTCTGAATACTATTTCAGTTTATATATATGATTGGATAAAGAAAATGTGGTTATATATACCATGTTTTCAGATGATAGATAGATGATAGGTAGATGATAGACAGATAAATGATACACCACATTTTCTTTATCCAGTTGTCTATTGATGAACGCTCAGGTTGCTTTTATATCTTGGCTATTGTAAACAATGAAAATCAAAACCACAATGAAGTATCTCTTCACACTTGTCAGAATGGCTGTTATCAACAGTACAACAAAGAACAAGTTCTAGTGAGGATGTGAAGAATACCAAAGCCTCATGCTCTGTTGGATTATAAACTAGGACAACCCCTATGGAAAATAGTATTGAGATTCCTCAAAAAATTAAGTAGAACTAGCATATAACCCAGCAATTCCACTTCTGGGTGTTTATCCGAAGAAACCAAAAACACTAATTAAAAAAGATATATGCACCCCCATGTTCTTTGCAAATTCTAAGGTTTTTAGTGTGTGATTTTTAACTGCATTAGAGTGCATATCTGATGAGAATTAGAGCAATAGAAGGAAGATTCCACAAGGGAAAGAAATATGATGACCATAACTTGCGACATTTCTAATTTAGGGACTGGAGAAGAAAGTGCCCAGTAAAGGAAAAGGAGACAGGAAAAGTACCAGGAGTGTTTGGCTCTGGAAACTAGGGAGTAGTAGGGGAGTGGAGAGCTTCCAGAATGAGGGAATAGCTAGCAGTCTTAGGTCTTAAGGAGGATCTGTATGCTCGGTGCTGAGAATAGATCACTTTCTTTACAGCTCATTTACCTTTTTCTCATTTTTTACTCTAATTTTAAATGTTTTGTTTTCAGCTCCTAAGCTAGATTATAAATTCCTTGAGGGCAAGGTCCATGTCTTATTTTCCTTCTAGTCTCTGTACTGCCTGACACAGGGCTGTATACATAGACTGATATGAAATGTGCAAGTTCTTTGCATGGGGCTGATTAATCATCACTAGAATTTTTCCAAAGGCACAGTCTCTAGTGCCAAGAGCACATTTGTTTAAAATGTGCGCTTAAATTTGAATGAATCTGCCTAAATGGTGCCATCTGTTCTTAGGCAGTTTCAGAAATGTTTTAATACAATTTTACCTTTAAAAGGACAAACGTAGGGGCATGCCTATGAGACATAAAGATGTCCTTAAATAAACACAGAGCAGACACCCACATATTCAATCACACTTAAACAGCTACACATAAAGAATGTTTTCTGAGGTTTAAGAAAATTTTAGCTAAGAGGACACCAACTACTACTTCATGCAGAAAATATTTATGAGAAGTTACAAAATTGTAGGCATGGACTCCTACAGCATATTATGGCATTTTAATTACAGACTCCAGAAATACAATTTAATTGATGTAAATCTCACATTCCTTTGAAATGGGTACACTTTTGCAATATTCACTAATGACCTACGGTTTACTGTGATTTCAGGATATCAGTTTAGAAGCTGAAGGCAGCTGTTGGGGACAGTCTCTATGGTTTTCATTTATGTCGATTGTCAACTTGACTTTTATTACAGTACTGTAGGATTTATTGTTGTGTGAAAGTAACAGTGAAATGAAACCCATGTTTAAGTTCTGCAAATAACTTACAGTCACATCCAAAACACCTCAACTTAGGTTCTAAATTTGAGTTTGCGGTTTTACATGCACAGTTATTTTCTGATCCACTTTAGCATGCAAAATCACACACTGGCTAGGTTGGATATAGTTATAGTGGCGACAAGTAATGGATCACATTTTCAGCCTATTTAACTCACTAGCTACATCATCATCACCGAAACTATGCCAGTATTTTGACATCTGTGTTTTTTGCTCATTGGTGTAAGTCAACAATGGGGAATATCAATAATTTATAGAATTTCTGGTTGAAATAGCATCCAAGTATGTTAACCTGTCTGCATACATGTGTATCCACATGGAGAGTCTTTGGTTAAGTGCCATTTCACAAAAGGGGAGCTCTGAATACATTTGGTCATATGGACATTCAATCGAAATATTTTATATAATTCTTATTTTTAGATGTTTTTGGATATCAGAATTTACTTCCAATAATTTTTAAATAAAAGAAATAGGAAGTTGAAGTCTCCTTGTTGGCTTTTCACTTTCATTCTTCAAAGAGGCAACCACTATCATTAACTTGCCATATACTTTCAGGCCATAGTTTTATTATTTAACAGCCTAAGTTACATCACCGTGAATAAATATTTTTAGATCACATATTACATTTTAATTATATAAGTTCTATCATAGTGTTTATATCATTTTTTAGCTTGTTATTTTTCCTCGGCCTTCTATTTTACAAATCAGTCTGGGTTAAATCAATGGAAAAGTTGCTTCACTTTAATGCCTCTATAGTGTGATTTATCCCAGTTTATTCATCTTTTCCATAAAAGATGTCCATTTAGGTTGTAAACCTTACACCAGTTTCTTGCTATCCCAAACACTGTTTCAGTGAATGATCTCTCTGTCTCTCTCTCTGTCTCTCTCTCTCTCTCTCATTACCTCTCCCCCTTCTCCTCCCTCTCTCTCTCTCCTGTCCCAGATTTCTCTCTAGGAAATATACCTAGTAATCTATTTCTAGGTTGTGCATTACAGGCATTTGCAGTTTTATCACCTATTATCCAATTGCTTTCAGAAAAAGGTTTTTAATTTATATCCCCACCTGTAGCATGTAAAAGTTCCCATTTCTTTATATTCTTACAGACACTTTTGATAAACTTTATTTTTAAACTTTTTTTGCCAGTACAATGGATATGAATAAAAAAGTTTATTGTTATGGCTCTAATTATTTGGCCTCATTATTTTTGAGTTTAAACATTTTTTTCTAAGTACTTATTGGATCGCTTTTAGTTTTATTCTTTATTGGTTGCCTGTTTATATCCTTGCTCATTTTTTTTCTGAGTTATCTGTCTTTTTCTTATTGATTTGTGAGTGTTCTTTATTTTAAAACTAATCTTTTGTCAGCCATATGTATCATTAATATCTTCTCTTAATGCTTAAACTCTGTGATAGATTTTTATCATACAGAAGTTCTTTAATTTTGGGTTGTTAGGTCAAATATTTTAAATAAATTAATTTTTGTATTTTATGTCTTGTCACAAAACATCCATTACTACTTTGGGCTGATTATAGCATGTTTTCTAATATTAATGTTAAAGTGGTATTATTTTATCCATAAGTCTTTAACACATTCTTAAATTTATTTGTATGTATAGCGTGAGGAAGCTATCTAAAGTTAAACTTTTCAAGATGGATGGCCAGCTATTCCAGCACCTTTTATTGATTAGCCATCCTTTCTCCACTGTGGTGTGATGTCACCTGTGTCCTACAGAATTCCTACAGCACCACTCGTTCTAACTCTGATGACATCGTGATACACCGTGATATGTAGCAGTGCAAGTCCCCTTCCCTGATTCTTCTGTTATATAATTGGTTGTTTTTAATTTCTCAATATTTGCTCTTCCATCTGATTTTTAGAATTAATTTGTTTCTTCTGTTCTGGAAACAAAACCTGTGGTGTTTTTACTTCAACTGCATTCAATATAGAGACATTACTTGTATATTAATTTTCTTTCTCACCCATGAAATAGTATTTTAATCCCTAGCATGTTATTTATTCAGGTTTTCTTTTTGTATCTTTAATATAATTTTGTCTTTTTCCTTACAAATTACACATTTGATAGGATTATCCCCTTATTATCTCATCATATTTGCTGCTATTATGGAGTATTTCCTGATTAATTGTTGCTGGATTATTAGAACTTGATTAATTTTGTATTTTGATCTTGTATCCAGCAACCCTGCTGGATATACTTTTAGTTTTTAACAGTTTGTATATGCTCTTGCATGTTCTATGTGAAATGAACCACCATACCACCATGGTGGTGGTACCACCATATTTTCTGCTAGTGATGACACTCTATCTCTTATTTCCCCATCACAATGTTTTGTATTTATTTTTCTTGTTTGTTACTTTGGCAGGGACCACTGGTTTAGTGTCAGGTAGTAGCAGAGATGCTGGGCATCCTAGTCTATCTATGGATTGTGATTACAATTGTGTAATGAATTCTCTCAATGTGTCTATTCTCACTGCTATCCCATGATAGCCAGATTAAGCATTTCAACATGGCAAGCCAAAGTTCAAGTATGAATTGTGGTCATGTAATGAAATAAAATTATCACATTGGTAAGAGGACCCAAGCTTAGCCTCGTTCAAACTCTTATTTTCTGAATTAACCCATCCACATGTGTTACCAAGCATTCAAGAGGTAATATAGTAAAATAGTTCATTTAAAGGATTTCAGCTATAAGTGTTTTGAGTTTTGTTGTTGTTGTTGTTGTTTCTCCATGGCCAAGGTTGGCTTCATGGGAAATGTCTTATCAGAAATATAAATTTATATCTGTTGATATTTTCCAAAATATTTTTTGTAGACTCCTATGAACCAAGCTTCAACTCGTTCCCATTGCATTTTCACTATCCATTTATCAAGTAAAGAACCAGGATCTGCAACTGTCCGACATGCCAAACTTCATCTGGTGGACCTGGCTGGTTCAGAGCGAGTTGCAAAAACTGGAGTGGGGGGCCAGCTTCTCACAGAGGCCAAGTACATCAACTTATCACTGCATTACTTAGAACAGGTAAAATGGGCACAGTGAGATGTAACAATCGTTTGTTGACCTTGTATTTTGTATCTGGCATTCTCCTAGCATTTTTGTTGTTTTGCTCCTTTTCTTCTTTCATTGTGGTAAAATAGCATAAACTTTACCATTTTAATAATTTTAAATGTACAGTTCAGTGGCATTAAGTACATTGACAATGTTGTGCAATCATTACCACCATTTATTTTCAGAACTTTTAAAAAAATCATTTTTATGAATGTTTGAAACAGCTGTCTCTATTTTTCTATCACCGCTTTTTCCCACTGCACCCTCCCCTGCCTCCCACCCTCAATCCTACTGCCCTTTGGCTATTTCCAGAACTTTTTCATCATCCCAAACAGTAACTCTGTCTCCATCAAACAGTAACTCCCTATGTCTTTGTACTCCTGTGCCCTGGTAACTTTTATTCTACTTTCTGCCTATTCTAGATATGCGTGTAAGGTGAATCATATATATAATATTTGTCATTTTGTGTTTGATTTATTTCACTTAGCATAATGTTTTCAAGGTTTATCTGTCTTGTAGTGCGTATCTGAATTTTATTCTGTTTTAAAGCTGAACACCATCCAACTATACATATATACCACATTTTGTTTATCCATTCATCTATTAATAGACACTTATTTGGGGTGTTCCCACCTTTTGATTAATGCTGCTGTGCACATTGGCATAGTTGTTAGCATTTTGTATGTGCCATTTTATTTAAACCTCACAACAGTCCTGTACTAATGATGTGAGCTATTATCCCCATCTTATGGATTTGAAAACTCAGGTCTTCCTAAAGCCTTCCCGAGTTTCATAGCTAGTGGTGAGATGAGGACTTGAACCTAAAATTGCTTGGCTTCAGATCCTGTGCTTTATTTCACTATGCTTCATCGTTGTTGTAGTAAAATTAGTAGTGGATGCGAATGTAGGTTTAAATGGCCTCCCATGGCCTATTTCTTCATGCTTGTGGGTTAGCTATGGGAACAAAATTTAGAGATGAGCATTATCTTTTCCATTTCTGGTGACTTCACCCAGGTGGTAATTTTGACTCTACGATGGTTCCCTTTGCCTTAACTCCCCTCCAGGCTCCTGCCCAAGCTTGCTACAGTCCTTCCCCATGTGTGTTCTCGTTTTAATTTTTTAAAATATTTTATTTATTTATCTTTAGAGAGGAAGGGAAGGAGAGAAGTATCAATGTATGGTTGCCTCTCATGAGTCCCCTTCTGGGAACTGGCCTGCAACCCAGGCATGTGCCCTGACTGGAAATCGAACCGCGATTGTGTGGTTCGCAGGCCTGCGCTCAATCCACTGAGCTACACCAGCCAGGGCTCGTTTTAATTTGTGAATTTGACTTTGAGGGCAGAGAAAGCTTATCTGAATTTAGCCAAATTAATCTTCCAGAAAAAATTCTCATTTCTAAAATGAGTGAATTGAGTGAGATGGTTTCTCACATTCCTTTCAGCTCAAGCCTCAAGTGCTGAGACTTGAATATTAAAGATAGAAATACTTCCAAACTCTGAAAAGAAGAGAACCAAGATCAAAAACTGTAGTGGAGAAATACAGAGTAGGTTGGCAAGGCAGAGGACCTGTTAATGAATGTTGGAGGCCAGAAGATTTGAGAAAAATAAAAACACCTTTTTTTAAAACTGCCTAATAACCTTTGGAGACTGATGTTGTTTTGGTGTTAAATCCTTTGTAATGGTCAAGATAGCTGAAAAAGCAGATGAGAGAAAAGCTAAGGGAGCTTTGTCCGGACAAGGTGTACGTAGTCAGACTGTGACCCAATGATTCCCAGTAATGCCTTGCCCAGAGATGAGGGTCTGCATGGCATTCAAATCATTTCAGTGACTCAAACAAGAGCCAGCATTCCTGAGCGATTTCTTGCTGAAATAATTCACACTAATTATACTTACCAGAGCTTTTTACTCAATAGGACACTTACAATACATTGATATGATAACATAATGGACTGACTGTATTCAAAGTGCTTTATTTCAAAGAAATGTACGTACTTGTTTCAGATGGTAGCACTGTCTATTTTAATTCCTATTATGACCATCTGTTCATACAAAATAACATTCATCAGTTGAATCAGAATTTCCATCCATTATAATCACTCAAGAGAAATGTGCTGCCCCTAACCCTTTCTTTTCCTTTATTTTACATGATCTTTGCAAGCTGCTACTTGTCATTAAAACTCTTTCTCTTCCCACATATCTTCTCTACAAAATCCTCATAAGATCAGCCTCATGGGGGAAGTGGCATTTGATTTTCTATATAACTGATTCATTTATTTAACAAATATTTGTAAGGAGCAATAACATGCTGCTATCCATGCTTGCCCTGGAGCATAGTGGTGAGCAAAACAGATGCAGTTCTTATCCCAAAGGGCTCATGGTCCAGTGGAGGGACACATACATTGAATAGGTAAAATGAAGTATGCACCTGTAGTCCAGGGAGAGCTATGCAGAGAAAGTACAAGGAGTAAGGATGTCTTGTAATGGGGGACTTAGACCGAGGAGGGGTAGTCATGGAGGTCTTCATAGGGCTGACAGGAGGCAGACACCTGAAGAATAAGTAGGAGTGAACCAGGTAAGGATGGGGTTACAGCATGTCAGGCAGTGAGAACTGGGAGCCTGTCAGCCCTTAGCTCCAGTCCAGGAGGATGGATTCACCCAGGGTCACACTGATGTTTACATATCATTGACCTTTGGGTCTCTGACTATAATTTATCTATCTCATATTCACCCACTGCAGCACTCCAGTTGTTAACTATTTACACTGATATACAAGAGTCTTCACAGAGGTCATAGCACAAGATAATGGAGGGAGGAGGAGGAGATTAGCAGGAGAGGAAAGAAGAACATAAATATAGAAAACTAGTATGTGAATGTGGACATGTGGGGTTGAGTACATCAAGGAGCAGCTTCCAGAGGGAAGGTAGGTAGATAGTATAGAAATTTTTTTTATTTCACACCAAAAGAGATAAGAGGGAACCAAAGAGTCCATAGGAATGAGAATAATAAAAAGAGTAGGCAGATACTGTTAATGAAATAACAATTTGAAGACTTTCATAATCAAATTTTCTTTGTGTGCCTAATAAGACTAGAAGTGTAACACAAATTAGTTTAACTATGTTCATTCAAACAAAACAGAAGAGCCTTAGGCTTTTCAGGGAGTTCTGGCCAAGGTGGAGGCATAGGTAGAAACCTTTCACTTCCTCACACAACCAAAAGGGGGATAACAACCAATCTAAAATCAATAAAGAACCAGAAGTGCCAGAAAATCAAACAGCATGGAACTCTGACAACCAAAGAATTAAAGAAACAGTCAACCAGAACAACCAGACCCATGAAGCGATGAATAAGAGAACCCACAGCAAGGCTGTGGACTGCGTGGGTAGAGCTGACTGAACAGGAAACTGAGGCTCAAAGCTGACTGTGGACCATGGCAGGGTTAGCACAGTAGGAGAAACTCCCAATCTCACATGAGGGTTCGTTGGAAAGCGAGGTAGAGCCGAGCAGACAAGCTGCTTTGTTCCCTTTCTGGTCCCTCCCCAACAGGCAGCATCACAGTGCAGCAAAAAGGGTTGCCCTGCCCTGGTGAATGCCTAAGGCCTTGCCCCCTTATAACTTAACAGGTACCCTGAGACAAAGAATTAGGGCGTGAATGAAAGAACAGATCAAAACTTCCGAAAGAGAGCTAAGCTATGAGGAGATAGCCAACCTATCTGATGGAGAATTTAAAGCCCTGGTAATCAAAATGCTCACAGAACTGATTGAGCTTGGTCAGAAAATGAAAGAACAAATGAAAGATACACAAAATGAAATAATGCAAAATATTCTTGGAACCAACAGTGACAAGAAGGAAACCAGGACTCATGTCAATGATTTGGAACAAAAGGAAGAAATAAACATACAACCAGAACAGATTGAAGAAACAAGAATTCAAAAAAATGAAGAGAGACTTAGGAACCTCTGGGACAACTTGAAATATTCCAATATCCTAATTATAGGGGTTCCAGAAGGATAAGAACAACAGCAAGAAATTGAAAACTTATTGAAACAAATAATGAAGGAAAACTTCCCCAGTCTGGCAAAGGAAATAAACTTCCAGGAAGCCAAGAGAGTCCCAAAGAAGTTAGACCAAAGAGGAACACACCAAGGCACATCATCATTAAGTTTCCCAAGATTAAAGATAAAGGGAGAATCTTAAAAGCAGCTAGAGAAAAGGAGACAGTTACCTACAAAGGAGTTCCCATCAGACTGTCAGCTGATTTCTTAAAAGGAACCTTGCAGGCAAGAAGGGGCTGGAAAGAAGTATTCCAAATCATGAGAGGCAAGGACCTACATCCAAGATTACTCTATCCAGCAAAGCTATTATTTAGAATGGAAGGGCAGATAAAGTACTTTCCAGAAAAGGTGAAGTTGAAAGAGTTCATTACTATGTGGAATGTTAAAAGTACTTATCTAAGAAAAAGAACAAGAAGAAAACTATGAACAGTAAAATGACAACAAACAACTATCAACAAATGAACCTAAAAAAGAGAAAAACAATGAAAACAAAAACTAAGCAAACAACTAGAACAAGAACAGAATCAAAGAAATGGACATCACATGGAGGGTTTTCAGTGGGGAGGGGGAAGGGAGGAATGGGGGGAAAAGGTACAGGGAGGAAGCATAATGGGTAGTGATAAAATAGATGGGGATAGGTCAAAAACATCATAGGAAACAGAAAACTCAAAGAATTTCTATGTACAGCCCATGGACATGAACTATGGTGGAGGGAATGCTAGAGGGTTGGGGGATGCAGGGTGGAGGAGGGACAAAGGGGAGGAAGTTGGGAAAACTGTAATAGCATAATCAATAAAATATACTTTAAAAAAACTATCTTCATTTGACAAATTGTGATTGAGTATCCACTGGGTGCTATGAGTTGTTAGGCAATGGGGATAAATGTATGATTGAGAAACAGTCTGTGCTGTCATATTATCTAGTGAAAGAACAAATCCTGTGAGCAAATTCTCACAATACAGTAAGATAAATGTCATAATAGAAGTTCATGTGTCAGTAAATAATTACATTCTCTCTGTCTCAGTTTCACTATGTAAGATGGAGATGGATTAGGCAATGAACATTTTCGCAACCTTTGTTAAATTAATTAGCTCACATTGGTGATAGAAATTCTATGCAGAATTGTAACTGCCCTTCCGACCGTAGTTGCAAGACCTTTCACCTGCGTACAGGGCACAGACTTTCTGAGATGAGTGCACCTTACTGTGCTCTTAAGTAAGTAACATTCTGTTTGCCAGGGTATTGTTGGTTTTGGAGTTCTCTTTGTGTACACAGTACTTTTTTACCAAAAAGTCTCCTCAAAAACATTTCAAGCCACAATAACAGGGTGCACCTCTGTCCGGAAATCAAGTCCATGCAGGGAAAAGGGGCCATGCGTACTTATTCTAACCATGGGCTTCCCAAGTGCTCCTGGTGTGACCACCAGCCCAAACATGCAGTGAGAAACCACTGCGAACAGGGAGTGTTTTCTGCCTCCACGGAAACCTGAATCGGGGTCACTTCAGCCAGCTATCCAACGTGAGTGGGGCTTCCAGAGTTTCAGTTTCCGCTTGGCTTCCACTGAACGTTTTGTGCTCAGAATTAAAAATGATGGTTTTAGTACTCGTTGTGCCCGCTACAAATCTTTTCAGTTTTCAGAGCATAATTGTCTATGCACTTCTGATCTCTTTAAAGTAAATCTCTTTAATTCATTCAATAGTAAACCAAATTACTGATTTTGGTCATGGTTTCTAGGTACTTGGAGATATTATTAAGTATAATGTGCAGTTTCACTTCTTGTCACTTAAAGAATGTCTTCAGGACCATATTATTATATTATCACATGAAATGCAAAGTGGAAGTAAACTTTAAAAAAAACCAGATTGTATGACTACCTCCTTACCCTGTGCTATTCAGATCCATTGGTTTCTGCCCAATTTAGAGAGCCAGTAGCAGCCCCTCCCTCTGCATCTTCCCAGACACCGGCCATTTCTGGGTGCTTCTGAGAATCTATATATGGGCTGACTGTGGCACTCCCAAGTTCCTCAGCATTACAAAGGTACCTGCTCCAAGTCCTCTTCTGACGAAGCGACCTAGGCTTGGGTGTCTATGGCTAAAACAGGTCTCCAAAGGGACCACAAAGTCCGTAGCCTTCAGACCCTAGCACAGCTCAGTGCTTCTGTTTTACCAAGAACAACGCCAGAAACGCTCTCTGTTGATCTCTAAAACATTTCCATGAGGTAGGCAGGCTTTCTCATCCCGCTTTTACAGGTGGGGATTTTACAGGTAGAGAAACTGAGGCAGATGCATGTAAGAGATTCACATAAGTTCACACAAGTGGAGAAGCTGGATTCTGACTCTAAATCCTGAGTTCATTCTCTTCTTCCGAACTGGCTTCATTTCCTCCATTTTTCTAATTCATAATCCCATTGCAAGTTTTAATTCTTTCCTTTAACAATTTTAGAACCCTTTCTGGGAAGGACATTGGGTTGCCTCCATACCACTCATCATAGGGGATAGTGGCCGGGAGCCCATCCCAGCCCCAGGAGTCACCCTGATGAGGCCAAGCCACTCAGAGCCTGACTTTCTCCTGGTTTGTTCATGGATGGGCCCATGACCCAAACTGGTCTCTAGAGAAGCTCAGATTTTTGTTTAATGATTAGAAAAGAAATGCCCTTTCCCACCTCAGTTATGAATAGGGAAGTCTGTAGCATGAGGGCATTTGGCAGCAATCCTACGGGCATGAGGAGAGGCAGACTTCTACCGTATGAAAGAGCAGAGAGATGGGCATAAGTTAACTCTTTGGTGACAGCACTGAGCCAATACATTTTCCTTATGATTAAAGAAAACTTGGCTTATATTTTCTGTTACTGCAACCAAAGACAAGTTAACTAACACACCATTTCATGTCAATAGGAAGCTCAGTAGGTATATTCTCCTTTATATTACCTAAATTGTCAATAAAGCTGTTGAATAGAAGAGATATCAGTATTATTTTTAGCACAGAGAAAAACAGTGACATCTGCTTTATGAAACAACTTCAAAGTACTTAGAACACTGTTAGAGATTTAACTGATGACTCATAAACAGTAACGCCAACCTCTCTGTGCATGTCAGACTTCCCTTGCCTCTTTCCGATACTTCATTGTCGTCTTGGCTTTGAGGGTCTGGAGCACTTCTCAGAACCCCATGCTGCATCCGTGCCACTCAGACTCGGGTCTGTCACCTTCCCCACTTCCTTTCCAATTATACCAAATCAGTACTCTTAAATCTGATTCTATACTAATGACCCTCATACTGCCTTCCCAGGTGAAGCTAATTAATCTACTCATTTATCTATTCAGATTCATTTAACAAAATCTGTTGAGCACATGTTGTGTTAGTCAGATTTCTTAGTTGCAAACTGGAAAACCCACTCTAATTAATTTAAGCAGCATAGAGTTTATTAAATATAAAGAACCTCAAGAAAAGTTAGGAAACTGGGCTTGGGTACTGCCCAGCTGGGAGCAGAGTAACCAGGAGACACATCTGACGACACCATGAAAGTGCTCCGCAGAGACCACAGTTATCCCCATGTGGCACTTAGACATTAAATCCTAGATTCCAGAAACTTCCCTGCTGCCCCAGGAAAACCAGGTGCCTTTGTTATCACACTGTCTATAAATCTGATCTTCTCATGGCAACCACCTCTTTTCACTCACCTCCCAACCCCACACAGGGGTGTCTGCTTGATGGAGCTGTGTCTCATGTAAAAGCTGAGTTACAAGAGAGACTAGGAAATGTAGTTTTCTAGGAAGTAAAACTGGAATGGGGGCTGTAATGAGATGATTCGGCTTCTGCCACATGTGCTAGGTGCTGGGTGCTATACTAGGCAGTGGTGATGGAAGAGCGATGAACAAGAAAGGGAAGTCCCTGACCTTGTGGAGAAAAAGTCTAGTGGGGAGGCAGATACTAACAAGATAATAAATAAAATTTCAGATAAGTGATAAGAACTGGAAGAAAAATTGAATGTGGCAACAGCTTGGACATAAAGGGTGTTGCTTTTCATAGGAGGTTCAGGGGGAGCACTTGTAAAGAGATAGAGTTTGAGCAAAGATTCAAACGATGAGGAGCAGGAGGCCATATGAAAATCATGTCCAGGTAAAAGGAGCAATGAGTTTCAAGGCTGTGGTGTGGGGTGAGCTTGGCACAGCTAGAGTGCTGTGAACAATGAAAGTGTGACGAGATGAGGTCAGGTAGGTGGACAGGGACCAGATCACATAGGAGTTGGGTCATGATATTGAGTGTACTGAGAAGGTTGTAAGCAAGGTAGTGATTTGAGGTAACTTCCATTTTATAAAGATCTCTCTGGCTTCTATGTGGAGAGTAGACCATGGGAGAGTAGACCATGAGAGTAGACAATGAATCTATCTATCTCCTGGCAAATGAGGGAGCCAGGAAATAGATTCAAAGACTTGTGCAGCTCTCCAAGGAAGGGATGGTGGAGGTTTGAATGGGACTGATGGCAGAAAGGTGGGAAAAAGTGGTCCAATTCTGGGTATGTTTTGTGGCTAACCTAATAGAAAATTGCTCTGGATTGGAAGTTGGAGATGAGGGGAAATAAGGAATGAGGCCTAAAATTTTGGACTGAGCCAGTAGATGGGTAAAGTCTGGGAAAGAATAAGGTTTGGGGGTGGAGGGGAGAGAAAGTCAAAAATAGACACCCAAGCTGTAGAGTTGCCACAGGGATAAACTCAGGGAAGAGGTTGAGGCTGACGGTATAAACTGGGAAGATATCAGGATGTAGATGTATCTGAAGCCAGGGGATTGCATAAGCTTGCATATGGAGAGAGAGCAGATAACAAAAGAAGAGGACAGAGCCCTGCACACTCTGATATTTACAATTTGGGAAGAAGAAAAGGAAGCATTCATTAACTAGTTTTTTATTTTTTTAAATATATTTTATTGATTATGCCATTACAGTTTTTCCAACTTTTCTCCCCTTTATTCCCCTCTGCCCTGCATCCCCCTCCTACCAGCATTCCCCCATCTTTCATGTCCATGGGTCATACATAGAAGTTCTTTGTCTTCTCCATTTCTCATACTGTTCTTAACCTCCCCTGTCTATTTTGTGCCTACCATTTATGCTTTTTATTCCATGTACCTTTTCCCCCATTCTCCCCCCTCCCCTCCCCACTGATAACCCTCCATGTGATTTCTGTTTCTGTGATGCTGTTCCTGTTCTAGTTGTTTACATACTTTGTTTTTTTGTTATTTAGGTTCATTTGATGGTTGTGAGTTTGTTGTCACTTTACTGTTCATATTTTTGATCATCTTCTTTTTCTTAGATAAGTCCATTTAACATTTCATATAATAAGGGCTTGGTGATGATGAACTCCTTTAACTTGACCTTGTCTGGGAAGCACTTTATGTGCCCTCCCATTCTAAATAATAGCTTAACTAGTTTTTGAAGAAAGATGAAAACCATGAAGGAGTGGTGTCCTGATTACTAAGTAGATACTGTTTCTAAAGGAGGCAGTGAATACCTGTGGTAAATGCTTTCTCAGTGCAGAAATCTAGTAAGATGGCAGTCGCTGCTTTTGGTTCAGTGGGGGTTGCTGATGACCTTGCAGAGAGCCAGCCACCTGAGCTTAGTGCTATTGTGAGCAGGCAAGATCAGAATGATCCAGGGGATGGAGAAAAACTGATTAGAGGAGAGAGAGGTTCATTGTAGGAGCAAAATAGGTGAGAGGAGAGGATAGAGAGCTGGCCTTAGACAGGAGAAGGGTAGTCACTGGAGAAAGGGTAGAATGTGGATTTAGGGACAGGGCGTGAGCTAGTTCTGGTCAGGCTGCTTTTATCTAGTAGGAAGGGTGTGTAGCCATCAGCTCAGACTGAATCTAGAGGAGGCTGCGTAGAGGTTTGAAGCACAAGGGTATGGTGTGATTGCCTCATTTATGAGAGGGGAAACGTGATTCTTGAGAGAAATACCACAGGATTTCTTGTTTGTAGTGAAATCTGTTGTCATGACTTTCAGGCAAGGCCAGTGGTGTAAATTGTATACTGCTCTAAAGAGCCCTCAAAAATAATACTCTGGTTTTGTAAACAAAAGGAGTGGAAGTCCTGATAATGGGAATTACACACCTGGAAGGAGGGAAAAGTGGAACAATGGCATGTGTTGGCAGTAATTTCAAGAGCCAGGGTGTTGTGGTGCCCCTGAAGTCACATCTGTGGGTGACATATTCCTGATGCTTTGCAGTGGGCTTCCTAGCACTGGATTCTTCCCAGGAAAGCTGTGAATCTCTGGTGGGTCTTTTTTGGGGACAATGCATACCAGCCTTTCATTCATATATCATCCATCCATCTAGTACCTTCTTAAGTATCTAAGACACTCAGGAGTAAGATGCGTAAGGCTTAGTGAAACCAACACAAATTAGACCTATTACTTAAATTATAGCAAATGTGTACACTGCACGTGTTACAGGCTAGGCACTACTCAAAGTAATTTGTACATTTTAACTCTTTTAATCTTCCCTGCTACCTGTGAGGTAGGTACTGTTTTCCCCCTTTACTACAGGTGAGGAGGCAGAGGCAGAGATACTGAATGAAACGACCCTAGTGAGACTAGAACTTGGACCTGGACAGTCTGGCACCAGAATCTGGGGTCTCCACCACTCACCCCTACTGCCTATTTTTTTTCCCAATGAATCTATAAGTTTTTTTTAATTAATCAGAAACATGTATACACTCCAGTAAGATATTAGTACCATATTGAGTTTTACATTTTGATCACCAATTAGAGAATTCTCCTTCATAAATAGTATAATTCTAGAGGCAAGTGTAATTTCTTCATCAAGTATCAGACTGTTTCAAGTATCAAGGGCTTTAGGCACAGATCTGCTAGAAATATAGTAGTTAAAAGTAAGTCACCAGCCCTGGCTGGCGTAGCTCAGTGGATTGAGCGCGGGCCTGCGAACCAGACGATCACGGTTCGATTCTCAGTCAGGGCACATGCCTGGGTTGCAAACCGGTTCCTTGCAGGCTAACTACCAGCAGGGGATGCACAAAAGGCAACCATACATTGATGTTTCTCTCCCTCTCTCCTTCCCCTCTAAAAATAAATAAATAAATAAAATCTTTAAAAAAAAAGTAAGTCACCAGTGAAGAGAGGCAGCTTCTAATAACTCAATATGTAGTTTTTGTTGTTAAACTGATACTTAGTTTTGATTTGCTTACAGATATAAGTTACTTGGTTGGAGGCAAATTTTATTAGTTTAAAATTATCATTTCTTTTTTTAATTTAGCTTATAAATTGTTGTTCAAGTACAATTTTCTGTCTTTTACTCCCATCCCAGCCCACCCCCGAAGTCCTTCCCCTCCCTCCCATTTCCACCTCTCCTAGTTTATGTCCATGTGTCTTTTGTACTTGTTTCTGTAAACCCTTCCCCTTTTCCCCTGAAATTCCCTCCCCTCTCCCCTCTGTCACTGTCAGCCAGTTCTCTATTTCTTTGGTTATATTTTGCTTGTTCGATTGTTTTATTGTTTAGGTTCCTATTAAAGGTGAGTTCATGTGGTATTTGTCTTTCACTACCTGGCTTATTTTGCTTAGCATAATGCTTTTCAGTTCCATCCATGCTGTTGCAAAGGGTAGGAGCTCCTTTCTTTCTGCTTCATGGAATTCCATTGTATAAATGTACCATAGTTTTTTTATTCATTCATTTACTGATGGGCATCTAGGTTGCTTCCAGCACTTGACTATTGTAAATTGTGCTGCTATGAACATTGGGGTACATAGGTTCTTTTGGATTGGTGTTTCAGGGTTCTTAGGGTATAATCCTAGCAGTGGAATTGCCGGGTCAAAAGGCAAATCCATTTTTAGTTTTCTGAGGAAATGCCATACTGTTTTCATAGTGGTTGTACCCGTCTGCAATCCCACCAACAGTGAACTAGGGTCCCCTTTTCCCCACAACCTCTCCAACACTTGTTGTTTGTTGCTTTGTTTATGATGGCCATTCCAACCTGTGTGAAGTGGTATCTCATTGTGGCTTTAATTTACATCTCTCTGATGGCTGGTGATACTGAGCATCTTTTCATGTGTCTCTGGATGTTCTGTATGTCCTCCTCGGAGAAGTGTCTGTTCAAGTCCTTTGCCCCATTTTTTTAATTGAGTTGCTTGTCTTCTTAGAGGGATCACAATACCTGATATCAAACTGTATTACAAGGCCACTGTAATCAAAACAGCCTGGTACTGGCATAAGAACAGACACATAGATCAATGGAACAGAACAGAGAGCACAGAAATAAACCCAAGACTCTACGGTCAATTAATATTTGACAAAGGGGGCAGAAGCATAAAATGGATAACCTCTTCAACAAATGGTGTTGGTAGAACGGGACAGCTATGTGCAGAAAAATGAAACTCCATAACCAACTTACACCATACACAAAAATAAATTCAAGGTGGATAAAAGACTTGAATATAAGCCATAACACCATTAAAGTCCTAGAGGAGAGCATAGGCAGGAAAATCTCAGACATTTCATGCAGCAGCATTTTTACTGATATATCTCCTAGAGCAAGGGGCATAAAGGAAGGAATAAACAAATGGGATCTCATCAAATTCAAAGGCTTCTGCAAGGCCAAAGAAAACAGCATTGAAATAAAAAGAGAACCAACTGTATGAGAAAACATATTTGCCAATGATACCTCAGACAAGGGGTTAATCTCCAAAATATATAAAGAACTTACATGACCCCACTCTAGGAAGATAAAATTATCATTTTTAAGTCTTAAAAATACCATTTTCTTAATTTAAAATGTTTACTTCTCTGGTTAAGGCTACTTCAGATAGGCTACTTCTGATGCCTATAAAAGGTATCAGAATAATACTGATCTGCCCCTTTTACCTTGAAGATGAGACTGAGTTTGTTAGGATTTTTCAAATCTGGCATGATTTCCTCTCGAGTCTTTATATGAGTTTTCTAATAGCTAAAAACAGAATACTAATGTGTCCCATTTTGTACAAGTTACATCATCTGTCCCAAAATTGCAGGGGTCATCTTGGTATGTATTTCCTACAATTACTTCATTCTATCTTCACCACGACTGCACTGGATATTGTTAAGATATTTATTCTGAGCCTGAGTTCTGTGTGTCACCATGCATTTGGTTATTATTCCCTTCAGTATTTTTACTGTAGTTGCCCCTCAGTTGTTGGACATACATTTTCTGCGAAGCTGATAACATTATTTTTTGCCTCACCTCAGGTTATCATTGCCCTTTCAGAAAAACACCGTTCCCACATTCCATACAGGAACTCCATGATGACCAGTATCCTAAGAGACAGTCTGGGCGGGAACTGCATGACGACCATGATTGCAACACTCTCTCTAGAGAAAAGGAATATTGACGTATGTTGGTTCTTCTTTCTGGAGCTCTTGGTCTGAGTTTTAACATTAGTCTGTGCAGTAGAGTTGAGGGTCCTGGGTGGGTTTCCATCTTTTCAGCTGGGTTAGAGTATGTATTCAGGTTAGAGTATATCCTCCAGAATTCACACCTTTGGGTTATTTGTCAGCATTGTAACGACCCATTTGAGAATTGATTTCACATATACAGGATGGTTTTAGGAAGCCCCATACACAAGTTTGAGAAGACCTCCTGATCTGGTTACCTTGGGCCAGAGACATGAGAGAAAAGACCCATCAGCTTGTCCTGCTCTATTTTTCTCTGGTTTGCTAAGATGCCTTGGAGACATTTCCAAGGTGTGTTCCTCAGCGTCTTTGGTCACAATACCCAGGATGCTTTGGCAGGATCTGGCTAACAAATGGCTTTCCTGAGTTGCTTTATGATGTTTCATGCATTTCAGTTTAGTATTTGGGATCCAGATTTTCTCTGAAAGAAGTGGCAGGGGGCCTCTCCAAATAAGGCCAAGCCCCAAGTGCACTGTATTGTGCCTTGAAAGCCTCTCTTCTTGGTCTGTCACAGATATTTCATTTGTAGTCCTTCATGTTTATGGATTAGCTTATCTCCTCTGTTTATGATTTGCGTAGGTGGTTCTGCTTTAACAATCAATAGTTGAGAAACACATACCAATTGGCATTTAGAACCTCAGGATCTCCCACACCTTTGGCATTGATCATTTTATTAAACCCAAGCCACATTTTAATAAAAATAATGTTCCAGAGCAAAACTCCCTAATCTAGAAGCATGTTTCCTCATTGTTTTGTACATGTCACTCTTTAGATGTGCATCTTTTTCCTGTGAACAAAAATTAAGTTTTATCTCTCTGTGCTGTAACATTTTAAGGCATTATTTGTTTTCTTAGGAGTCTATATCTACCTGCAGATTTGCACAGCGGGTGGCGCTCATAAAGAATGAAGCTGTTCTTAATGAAGAAATTGACCCCAGATTGGTAAGTAAACTTTAGGCACTTGCTTCCCCTAATCAGGCAATGTTCTAAGTCCTGGGAACATATTAATTCATTTAATTCTCACAACAGCCTCATGAGTAGATGCCATCTCTATCTCCATTTTACAGATGAGAAAACTGAGGCACAGCAATATTAAATAATTTGTTCAGAGTCCCAGTGCTACTAAGTAGCAGAACCAGGGTGCAGACACAGTCTGACTCAGGGTCTGTGCCCTTACCTGCAGCCCCCCATTACTCCACTAGTAAGGTGTGTGGTGAGTCCTGAGGAGATTTACGGTGGAATCACATACAGTTACATCTGTGCGCAGGTCATAACCTTTCAAAGCACTTAACTTTCTGGAGATAATAATAATAGACCATCTTTTGGAAAGCTGTAGGAAAAAAAAGAAGTCCTAGTGTTTATTAAATAAAACCATGTTTTAGATAACTGTTGTTATTTTTCTAGAGATTTTTAAAACTTAACAATGGTTTGGTCCATGAAAAAATGGTCAAGCTTTCTAGTTTCATGAAAATCAAATGTACTTTATCAAAGTGCTTTTTGAAACAAAAATGTTTGCAAGTTACCTGATTCAGCTACTCATTATAAGCGCAGATATTTTCTTTATTCTCTATTTTGTTAGTCTTACATAAATGAAATGCAAAGTGGAATCAACTCATGCCAACACAAAAAAGGTTAAAATAAAATTTTCAATTTTGTAGAACTCCAAAATTAAGATTATATTACTTTGCAAGTCACTCAGCTTTCCTTTTATTTCTTTAATTTTTCTAGAAAACAAGCTGGGGGAAGCTTAGTAGTATGCATTGTAAAAAATGATGAGAAGTCTTAGCAAGAGTGTTTCATTTACAAAGTTCTCAAGTTCCAAAAGAAAAATCTCAAATTCACTTTTACCCATATTAATGACTTCCTCTTGATTATTTGCCCTTCTTCCCCTGAAATCATTCTATTGAAGGGTAGAGGAGAAGGAGGAAAAAGAAATAATGGAGCTATGCTTTGTCCTGCTCGCCTCAGGGGGCTTGAGCTCCCCTGATGGAATTCTCTTTAGAAGAAACCAATGGGTGAGGCAGGATCTGTTCCAGTCCCGGCCCTGGTCAGATACAGCGTCACACAGGGCCCTCACTGGAAAAAGGAAACAAATTTCAAAGGAATTGTGTCAAGTGGAATTGAACTCCTAGGATGAATTCTTCTCCTGTCCCAACCCTGCCAACTGCCCTGTAACATTACTGTGCAGAAGGAGAAAGACAGTGATGGGAGTATTATTAGCTGGAAGCCAGAAATTAGTTGATAATTAAAGGAAAATAAATATTAGACATTGGGACTTTTTTCTTTAAATTTGTCTAGAGAGACTTTTCTTTGAAGTAACTTGAGGAGTTTGAAGATAGGTAAACATTATCATGTATTTGATGCAGGTCAGTTGGATATTTAAAGAAAAAAAAGAAATCGGAGTCAAAAGCTAATAGCTGATAATTGAACAAATGCTGAGGTCTTCCTGGTGCAGAACAATCTGGTAATAGACAAGTGTGGTTTCCTGGTCCCTTTTATAATTGCTTCAAAAACTGACATTGCCATTCATTATTTTATGTACAGAGCATTCCTGAAGCACACATGAAACTGAAAACTTGTCCTCAAACCACCCAAAATACAACTTGAGTGAGATTTCCTATGTCTTACTCTCAACATTTAATGGCAAATATGGACCAGCCCTGTAATATTGGACTTGCTCCCTTCATCAGTATTAGTGCCTCAGAGAGACAAGGTGATAAAATAACTGAACAGATATGAAGGAACTAACCACAACCCATGGACAAGATTGGGTTTGACCACCCATGGTCAAACAGGGTGGGGTTTAACTATGAAAGTGGGGGGTGGGCTGGCCAGAGGGAGTTGAAGGGGAAAATAATTGGAACAACTATAACAGTATAAACAATACAACATAAAAATAAAGTAAATAAGATGCATATAGGTAGAAAACAAAAACAAAACAAAACAAAGTCTGTGTACAGGCCAGATTCTGTGGTCACTGGGCATGTGTCAAAATCTTCTCAGGATGGCTCTCATTCCAAAATTCCTGCAGTAATTTGAGGGAAAGTGTGACTGGGATAACTTCAAAATCATGAAAAGTTAGCTAAGTTGTAAGATTTCTCTTCAGTAAAACAGAAGGTAATTTGTTTGTTGGCTTTGACATTGGAAATGTCAGTAGAAGCAGAAAACATGGCATCGAGATTAATTTAGTAGAGGAAGGGTAAAAATGAATGACTCACATACTTCTGTCCAAGGATTTTCATTCTGCTTAGCTTCATGATTCTAAGAATGTTTTTGAAAAGAAGCAACAACCAACATCAACTCAATTCTGCACATTTAAATGAAATTCTAGAAGTACTGTCATGTTCAAAATATTTATATCACCTTTTTTTGAAATTCTGGCCCTGTTTATATGGTACAGATAATATGAAACTCACCTGTATAAAATTTAACAAGCATCTTTTGAAATATATGTCTGAAGCTGGAGGAAGCAAGAGAATTCCCCAGAGCCGGGAAACAAAGCTGAGGCTGCAGTTGTCATGGAGAGAGAGGATGAAGGGGGTTTTAATAAAGGCATAGAAGTCAAAGCCCTTGGAAGGTGCATGTTGAACCTAAGACATCTCTTCTCTCTCCAATAAAACCGGTGAAAAGTTGAACCTAGAAGGAAGAAATCTGTTTCCTGGCTTAAGGAGCTGCAAAGGAAATGTTTTGGCCTTAGCCTAGACTAAAGGTAGAATAAAACATTGTTTCTCTGAAAATCTGAAATTCTAAAGCTCTGCCTCACATGAGTTCGATGTTCAAATTTGCATGATTTTCTTAGTCTGGTAACCCCAAGCCAAGAAGCTGGAAAATGGATACTTAAATAAATCAAAAGAATAGAAATACAGAAACTAAAAAGCATAAAAAAGTAAAAACAAAAAGCCAAAGCAAAGATAGAGTTGAGAAAAACAAGAAAACCTGAAGTTTAGTTTTTTAAAGATTAATAAAATGAATAAACCTCTGGAATATCTAATGAAAGAAATCCATAAAGAAGGCACAAATTGATATAACAAATACTTGAAATGCTGAGAGATTTAACTAAAGGTACATTAAATATATTAAAATAATAATAAAGTATTTTGAATGATTTTATGGTATAAATTTGAAAACTTAAACAAAGTGGACAACATCCTAGAAAAACATAACACTGAAACTAAAGCAAGAAAAATTCAAAAATATTAATAGATCTCTAACTAATAAATAAGTTGACTCAATAATAACAAGCTACTGAAAAGAAGGATAGGGAGAAGAGAAGGAGGGAAGGAACAGACTCAGTGTTTTTTTTTTTTTATGTTTACCAAATATTAAAGAATAAAAGTTGGATTTCACCCACTAAATCTTACTTTAGGAACTTTGCATTATGATCGATCATATGATCATTAATATAATAGGTGGTATCATTAGAAAAGAAATGAATGTATAGTAAAAGAAAAATAACCATGGGAAAAATAAACACCAAATTTAGGGAATTTTAAAGGAAAATTCATTTAGGGAAAGCTATACAGGGACAAGGGCTTTAAAAGAGTCTGTAATGTTTTATTTCTGTTTTTTTCAGTCATAATATTTTTTAATTTATTTTTTGTTATTTAAGTTCAGTTGTCTCCATTTTCACCTTGCCATGCCCCCATGACAGACCCATCCCCTCCTCCCATCCCGAACCTACCACCTTTGGCTTTGTCCATGTGTCCTTTTTTTTTTTTAATTTATTATTTTTTAATTTATTTAACTTTTGTTCAAGTACAGTTTTCTTTCTTGTCTTCCCAGCCCTGCACCCCCCAGTGCTCCCCACCCCCCTCCCATCTCCGCCCCCGTCTTAGTTATTGTCCATGTGTCTTTCATACTTATTCATGTGAGTCCATCCCCTTTTACTCTGTGCTTCTCTCCCGTCTACCCTCTGGACCCTGTCAGCACGTTCTGTATTTCAGTGTCTTTGGTTACATTTTGCTTGCTTGTTTGTTTTGTTGTTTACATTCCTGTTAAAGGTGATATCATATGGTATTTGTCTTTCACTGCCTGGCTTATTTGTCCTTTATATATGTTTGTCCATGGCCCTTCTCCTGTATCCCCCCATTATCCTTCTCCCCCCTTTTCTCTGGTTACTGTAAGTTTTTCCTTTATTTCAATGTCTCTGTTGTTTATTTCTTAAGCTAAGTAGTGGGTACATTGGTGTTCACTTAAGGGGTTTCAGTTATGTCAGTTGGTGTGCAAAGTGTTCTTATACTCCTTTGTATCTCTGAGGTTGTTCATAGTAACAAAATAATTACACAACTTAAGGTGATTCATCACATTTACAGTTTAAAAGATGAAAATTATGTGATCACATCATTAGATGCAGAACAAAATATTTGCTAACATTAAACATTCACACATTGGAAGATTCATCAAACTTTGCATATCGAACATTCCTTTTTTCTAATTTTTAAAATTATTTTATTATTGTTCAATTACAGTTATCTGCATTTTTCCCCCACCACTCCCCCCCATGCCAACCAATCCCACCTCCCTCCCCTGCTTCCACTCCCACCTTGGTTTTGTACATGTGTCCTTTATACTTGTTCCTGAAAACCCTTTTCCCCATTATCCCCTCCCACCTCCCCTATGATTACCGTCAGATTGTTTTTAATTTCAATGTCTCTGGTTATATTTTGCTTGCTTTTTCCTTTTGTTGATTAGGTTCCAGTTAAAGGTGAGATCATAATGGTATTTGTCACTCACTACTAAGCATAATGCTCTCCAGTTCCATCCATGCCATTGCAAAGGGTACAAGCTCCTTCTTTCTCTCTGCTGCGTAGTATTCCATTGTGTAAATGTACCATAGATTTCTGATCCACTTATTTGCTGATGGGCACTTAGCTTTCTTCCAGTGCTTGGCTATTATAAATTGTGCTGCTATGAACATTGGGGTGCATGGGGTCTTTTGGATTGGTGTTTCAGGGCCCTTAGGGTATAATCCCAGCAGTGGAATTGCTGGGTTAAAAGGCAGTTCCGTTTTTAGTTTTCTGAGGAAATTCCATAATGTTTTCCACAGTGGCTGCACCAGTCTGCATTCCCACCAACAGTGCACCAGGATTCCCTTTTCTCCACATCCTCTCCATCATTTGTTTGTTGATTTGTTTGTAATGGCCTTTCTCACCAGTGTGAAGTGGTATCACATTGTGGTTTTAATGTGCATCTCTCTGATGGCTAGTGATGCTGAGCATCCTTTCATATGTGTCAGGGCCCTCTGTATGTCCTCCTTGGAGAAGTGCCTGTTCAAGTCTTTTGGCCATTTTTAACTGGGTTTTTTATCTTCCTAAAGTGGGTCGTGTGAGTTCTTTATATATTTTGGAGATCAAACCCTTGTCTGAGGTATCATTGGCAAATATGTTTTCCTATCCAGTTGGCTCTCTTTTCATTTTGATGCTAGTTTCTTTGGCCTTGCAGAAGACTTTTAATTTGATGAGGTCCCATTTGTTAATTCTTTCCTTTATGTCCCTTGCTCTAGGGGACATATTTATGAAGATGTTGCTGTGTGGAATGTCTGAGATTTTCCTGCCCATGTTTTCCTCTGGAACTTTTATGGTGTTACGCACATATTTAAGTCTTTTGTCCACTTTGAATTTATTTTTGTGTATGGTATAATTTGGTGATGGAGTTTCATTTTTTTGCATGTAGCTGTCCAGATCTCCCAACACCATTTGTTGAAGAGGCTATTTTTACTCCATTTTATGCTGCTTCCCCCTTTGTCAAATATTAATTGACCATAGAGACTTGGGTTTATTTCTGTGCTCTCTGTTCTGTTCCATTGGTCTATGTGTCTTTACTTATGCCAGTACCAGGCAGTTTTGATTACAGTGGCCTTGTAATACAGTTTGATATCAGGCATTGTGAACCCTCCTACTTTGCTCTTCTTTCTCAAAATTGCTGCAGCTATTTGGAGCCATTTATGGTTCCATATAAATTTTTGAAGTGTTTGTTCTATATCTGTGAAATATGTCTTGGGTGCTTTAATAGGGATTGCATTGAATCTATAAATTGCTTTGGGTAGTAGTATGAACATTTTGATTATGTTAATTCTTCCAATCCGTGAGCATTGTACATGCTTCATTTGTTTGCGTTTACCTTAATTTCTTTCTTCAGTGTTGTGTAGTTTTCTGAATGTAGGTCTTTTACTTCCTTGGTTAAGTTTATTCCTAGGTATTTTATTTTTCTTTTTTCTATACATAAAATTGGATCTTTTTCCTGATTTCAGTTTCTGATATTTCATTGTTGACGTACAAAAAAAGCCTTTGGTTTCTGAATATTGACTTTGTATCCTGCTGTTTTGCCAAATTCACTTACTAGGTTGAGTAGTTTTTTGGTGGAGTCTATAGGATTTTCTATGTATACTATCATGTCATCTGCACACAGTGACAGTTTTGCTTCCTCCTTTCCAGTTTGTATGCCTTTTATTTCTTTTTCTAGTCTGATTGCTGCAGATAGAACTTCCAATACTATGTTGGATAGGAATGGTGAGAGCAGACATCCTTGTCTTATTCCTGATCTTAGTGGGAAAGCTCTAAGGTTTTTCCTATTGAGTATGGTGTTGGCTGTAGGTCTCTACAGCCAACATGGACTTTATTATGTTGAGCTATGCTCCCTTTATTCCAACTTTGCTAATTTTTTATCACAAATGGGTGCTGTACCTTATCAAATGCTTTTTCTGCATCTATTGCTATGATCATGTGATTTTTGTCTTTCCTTTTGTTTAAGTGATATATTGTGTTTATTGATTTGCGAATATTGTACCGTCCTTGCATACCTGGGATGAATCCCACCTTATCATGGTGTATGATCTTTTTTAACATATTACTGGATGAGGTTTGCCAATATTTTGTTGAGAATTTTGGCATCTATGTTCATCAGCAATATTGGCCTGAAGTTTTCTTTCTTTGTTATGTCTTTATCTGATTTTGGGATTAGGGTGATGCTGGCTTCATAAAAAGAGTTTGGGAGTGTTCCATTTTGGGGGATTTTTTTGGAATAATCTGTGAAGGATAGGGTTTAGCTCATCTTTAAATCCTAAAAATTCTTCTGTGAAACTGTCTGGTCCAGGGCTTTTGTACATTGGAAGCTTTTTGATTACTGCTTCAATTTCATCAGCCATTATTGATCTATTCAGGCTTTCTGCTTCTTATTCCTTGCGTTTTGGAAGATTATATTTTTCTATAAATTTGTCCATTTCACCTAGGTTTTCAAATTTTTTGACATATAGTACTTCATAGTAATTTCTTACAATCCTTTGTATTTCTGTAGTATCAGTTGTAATCTCTCCTCTTTCATTTCTGGTTTTGTTTACTTGGGTCCACTCTCTTTTTTTCTTGATGAGTCTGCTTAAAGGCTTGTTGGTTTCATTATCTTTTCAAAGAACCAACTTCTGGATTCATTGATCCTTAGAATTGTCCTTTTACTCTTTATGTCATTTAATTCTGCTCTGATATTGGTTATTTCCTTCCGTCTACTTGCTCTGGGCTGTCTTTGTTGTTGTTCCTTGAGTTCTTGTAGGGTTTGGTTGTTTACTTGAAATAGTTCTGTCTTTTTTAGATAGGCCTGTATCACTGTGAACTTCCCTCGCAGGACTGCCTGAATATTGAATGTGCTTAGAGTGATTAAGGGCATCAACCAAATATTACAACAACCATTTTATTTTATTTTTTTTTATTTATTTATTTATTTTTTTTTATTTTGATACTTGCTTTATTACAGGTAGTCTGGAATTGGACCCACAACATCTCCAAGGTATGCCTATATATATATATATATATATATATATATATATATATATATATACATATATAAATTAGATTTTAATGCCACTCTGAAATAACAATTTGACCCTCAAATTTGTGCTCTTGTCAAGTGGCCAGTTGCCAAATTGGCACTTTTACAGCAACCATTTTAAAAGGGGATTGTTAAAGGGAATAAGGCAAGCATGCCTTTTCTTTTCTTTCCTTTACATATTTGCTCATCTGGACATAAAAGTTAAATAGAAAGATCTAAATTTTAAGAGTTAAATGAAATAAAATGAAACAAAATATTCTAAACCAAGCACTATTTACTTTCTATTTTTAATATCATTCTGAAACACTTGGAAGTCCTAGCTAGGACAGAGACAATTTTTAAGAAATGAATGAGGATTTGAGAAAGAAGAACAAGTTCTATTATTACTTGCACACAATTTGGTTGCTTATATACAACATTCAAGAGAGCATTTAATGATAAACAGTCCAAAATGATGTTCATAAAATTATTTAGTGCATAATCCATATATAAAATGAATCACTTTCCTATAAATCAAAAAACCAACAATTAGAAAATGCAATTTTACAATAATTGCATTTACAATAGCAACAGACTTTTTAAAATTCTAGGAAAAATCTAATTAAAGACATGAGGTATTTACAGAGAAAACTATAAATCTTTATAAAAAGAATCAGTGGAAAACCATACCATGTTTATGGATATGATGATTCAGCATCATGAATTTGACACCTGACTAAATTTATTTTATTTATTTTAATCAAATTTATTTTCTGTTAAAATTTGAGGAGAGCATTTGGCAGAATTTTATAAGCTGGGTCTAAAATTTATATGAAAGAGGAAATGACCAAGAATAGCCAAGTCTGTTATGGAAAAGAACAAGATGGAAGTGTCTTGTTCTATCTAGATGCCAAAATGTTTTAAACTCATTAAAACAGAGTGGCAAGCCATATATATAGGCAAGCAGAGAAATGTTGTTAGCCAATAGCCTAGAAAAAGATGCATTTATATGTGAAAATATGTTATATAACAGCAAACCTATCATGGCTAGCTGTATAAAAACTAAACAAATTAGATCCAGATCTCATACTTTATACAAAGTAAAATCAACCTGAATGTGATAAGCAAAGCTTTAAAACTTTTATAGAAATATATACGAAAATGTTCCTATGGTTTTAGGTAAAATAGATTTTCTTTAAGGATACACAGGAATACAACTCGTAAGGGAAGAAATTGATAATAAAATTATATTGAAATTTAAAACTTTCATGTACCAAAAACAACACTACAAAATGAAAAATATGACATCAATTGGAAGAAAGTGTGTGTATTGAACAAAACTAATAAAGTGTTCATATCCAGACTATGTAAAGAAGCTTGCAAATGAATAAAGAGAAGCAAAAACAACCCAATTGAATTTGAGCAAGAATGTGAATAAATAATTCACAGAGGAGCAGACCCAAACAGCCCATGTATATGAAAACAATCAACTTCTCTAATAATCATGAAAATGCAGATTAGACCTGATTGAGATACCATTTTACATGTACCTGATTGACAGAATTAAAGTCTCTGCCTGTGCTACATATGTAGTGACAAAAATGTGGGAAAAGGGAACATGTATACGCAGCTGATGAGAATGGAAATTTATACAACTCTGAAGAAAAGATTAACAACATATTATGTAGGACTTTCAGCCAAGATGGAGGCATAGGTAGACACACTTTGCCTCCTTGCACAACCAAAAGAACAACATATAAAAAAAAATCCAGAAGTACCAGAAAATTGAACTGTATGGAAGTCTGACAACCAAGGAGTTAAAGAAGAAATATTCATCCAGACCAGCAGGAAGGGTGGAGAGAGGTGGGCAGCCACATTGAAGAGGACTCTTGGCAAGAGGGTGACTGGCAGAGTTGGAGAAGCAGTGGCTGGTGGAGGGGGCAGTCCCATATTTGCATGCGGATAAACTGGGTGGAACAACCAAGGATTGAGACAGACCTCACAAGGCAGGGTTCCAGCATAGGAAAGTAAAGCCTCAAAGCTCTGACTATAAAACCTGTGGAGGTTGAGATGGAAGAAACTCCCAATATCACAGAAGAGTCCATTGGAGAGACTCACAGGGTCCTAGAATGTACACAAAACCACCCACCTTGGAACCAGCAACAGACAGGCCCAATTTGTTTGTGGATAGTAGAAGAAGTGACTGAAAGCTGTCAGAGAACTGAGCAAGCAACATTTTTCCATCTCAAACCCCTCCCCCACATAGAGCAACACGGCACAGCAACATCGGTTACCCTGCCCTGGTAAATACCTAAGGTTCCACCCCTTTCTATGTAACAGGTGCACGAAGACAAAAATATAAGGCCCAAATGAAAGAGCAGATCAGAGCTCCAAAAATAGAACTAAGTGATGAAGAGATAGCCAACCTATCTCTATCCTCAGATGCCCAGCTCAAAACATTGGTGATCAGGATGCTCGCGGAATTAGTTGATTTTGGTCATAAAAGAGAGGAAAATGTGAAGGCTACGCAAAGTGAAGTAAAGGAAAATGCACAGGGAACCAACAGTGACAGGAAGGAAACCAGGACTCAAATTAATGGTTTAGAACAGAAGAAAGAAATAAACATCCAACCAGAACAGACTGAAGAAACAAGAATTCAAAAAAAAAAAAAAAAGAGGAGGGGCTTAGAAACCTCTGAGACTACTTTAAGCTTTCCAACATCCAAATCATAGGGGTGCCAGAAGAAGAAGAAGAAGAGCAAGAAATTGAAAACTTATTTGAAAACACAATGAAGGAGAACTTCCCCAATCTGGCAAAGGAAATAGACTTCCAGGAAGTCCAGGCAGCTCAGAGTCCCAAAGGAGTTGGACCCAAGGAAGCACACACCAAGGCACATCATAATTACATTACTCAAGATTAAAGATAAAGAGAGAATTTTAAAAGCAGCAAGAGAAAAGGAGACATTTGCCTATGAAGCAGTTTCCATAAGACTAGCAGCTGTTTTCTCAAAAGAAACCTTTCAGGCAAAAAGGAGCTGGAAAGCAGTATTTACAGTCATGAAAGGCAAGGACCTACATCCAGGATTACTCTATCCAGCAAAGCTTTCATTTAGAATGGAAGGGCAGATAAAGTGCTTCCCAGATAAGATCAAGTTAAAGTAGTTTATCAGCACCAAGCCCTTACTATAAGAAATGTTAAAGGGACTATCTAAGAAAAAGAAGATCAAAAATGCAAACAGTAAAATGACAATAAACTCACAACTATGAACAACCAAGCCTAAAAAAAAACCAAAAAACTAAGCAAACAACTATAACAGAAACAGAATCACAGAAATGGAGATCACATGGGGGGGTTATCAGCAGGGAGGGGGAGGGGAGAATGGGAGAAGAAGGTACAGGAAATAAGAAGCAGAAATGGTAGGTACAAAATAGATGGGGGGGTGGGGGTGGGAGCTTAAGAATAGTATGGGAAATGGAGAAGCCAAAGAGTTTATAAGTGTGACCCAAGGACATGAACTAAGGGCAGGGGGCATGCTGTAGGGAGCTGGGATACAGGGCAGAGGGGAATAAAGGGGAGAAAAAAATGGGACAACTGCAATAGCATAATCAAAATATATTTTTAAAAAAGAAAAAATATATATTGTATAATAAAGGGAAGATATGATACTCTACTATCACACAATTCCCCATAGTGTGCACTATGGGGAAACTCACATATGTGCCCAGAGACAAAAATCCTAAATGTCCATCAACAGGAAACGTGGATAACTAAATTGTGATCTATTCCCTTACTTAAGTTATATATATATAATCTCTCTGAAAATTAAGGAACTAGAGTGACATTATGCAGTACAAATTGGTATAAAGAAACTTGGGACTGGCTGGTATAGCTCAGTGGATTGAGCGCAGGCTGCAAACCAAAGGGTCAGTGGTTCGATTCCCAGTCAGGGCTCATGCCTGGGTTGTGGGCCAGGTCCCTGGTGGGGGCCACTTGAGAGGCAACCACACATTGGGAAAAAAAAGTTGCAAGTACATGTTCTTATAAAAGGCAGTGTCGGTGCAGTGATAATAACATTTCCATAAAATTAAAGGTGTAGAAAATGATACCATACATTATTTACAGTACATCCATACATGTGGAGTAATATCTGAAAACATGGGGAAATGCTCCCCAGCACATGCAGTTTAGTGACAACCTCAGGAAGGACAGAAGGGGAATAGGAATAAGGAGTTCTAGTTTTGTCAGTAATGTTTTATTTGTTAAAAAGAATTTTAAAACTATTCTAACAAAAGATTTAACAGTGCTTAGTAGTAGGTATGGGGGTGCCTTTTACATCATTCTCTATACATTTTTACATCCTCAAAATACTTTATAATTTGAAGATGTATGACCCTGGTCAGATGTCTCACCAAAAGGTATCAGGTTCAGTTCCCCATCAAGGCACATCCCTAGGTTGCAGGTTCGATCTCTGGTCTATCATCTAGGCGTGTATGGGAGGCAATTGATCAATGTCTCTCTCTCTCTCTCTCCCTCCCTCCCCATCTCTCTAAAATCAATAAACATATTCTTGGGTTAGGATTAAAAAAACAAAGAAAAATGTATGTTCTCTCTCACCAAGTTCCCTTTAATTAGGAGCTGACGTTTACTCTCTGCCTTGCCGTTTGTAGATGATTATCCGCCTACAAAAGGAAATCCAGGAGCTGAAGGACGAACTGGCCATTGTCACTGGGGAGCAGAGGACAGAGGCGCTCACAGAGGCAGAGCTCCTTCAGTAAGCATGCAGACTTTTTTTCCTTTTTCCTTGACAGTATAAGGTTGTGTTAACTTCTTTGTTGGCCCTAGTGTTATGAATTCACCTCAAAGCGTGAAGGTCTCCTGGGACAGTCTGAAATTCCATGGAGGCGCCAGTTAAGAGTGGCAGCTTTCCATGAAAAGCTGGCTCAGGCTGGTAGTGTTTTTGTCCACCAAGCTTTGAGGAAGCAGGGAACAGAGCATGGAGGGTGGGAATGCCCTTCTTGTGCCAACTAAAGAAAAGGGGTTGTGTAATTGTCATGCAGTTTTAAAACACATCTACCAAACACTCTCACACTGTGGACCTCCGATCTGAAAGGAAGTCAAGAATCTCGTTTTGTATTAAACAGCATCTTGCTGCAAGCACCAATAAATCCCCTGCAAAAGTAAGCTCTCTCTTTTAATACATAGGTGGCCCATATACTATTGTTCAAACACTTGAAATGGAAATGAAACCAGGTGTTCAGGGCTTTACATGAGGGCAGCATCATTCAGAGCCTTCAGATGTGTGGCCATATGGCATGAGATGACTCCCATTTTCTCTCTAATTATGAGGGGCTTTCTTGTTGTTTCTGTGCTGCTTAGGAAGTGTTGGTGGAGCGATAATAATAGACAAGGCTTGGAAGGCAGTGGTAGTTTCTATTTCCAAATAAGAACTAGAGCTACACAAGATCTTTCTAAATGTATATTGCCATTTCACCTAACCCTCTCTCAACATAGAAAATGGTAAATAACAGAGATAATAAAAGTATTTTCTTTAAACTATTTCATGGCTGCCCCTGGAGGTAAGTCTAAGCAAGTTTTCTGTTATACAGTCAGCTTCTATTCCTCTACATAGCATTTCCTAATTTTAGAAGAGTGTGTTTAATAATATGATAGGCCCTTAAGGCTTTCCTCACAAAACTCCTTTGTGGCATATATGCAACTATAAGCTGAAATATCATGCCAAAATTCACATTTTTAAAAATTTCATGTCACTCCTTGAAGTAAGTTGAGGTATCTTACGTACTGAGAATTTCTTCACTATGGTCCTCCTGTCACCTCAAAAAAGGAATTACCAATTATTATCTTTGAAGGTGTCACCTCAGAATTTTGATTTTCATGCCATGGTCCTGCCAGGAAGATAAAATCATTCTAAACCTTTCCACAAAAGGAATTGAATAGAGGATACATACTGTAAAGGACGTGGTATAGTGGACACGCTGCAACATCCAGCAATCAGGACAGGCAGTAGCTGCCATGGCCCTGGAACAAGGGACAGGGGTAGAAGGTTGTGATAGCAAAGCCTGAGTGGAGCTGACATACATGAGCTGGACCACAGTGAATGCTGTCACCAATGGAAGCAGGGCCACTGAGAAGCCCCAGGTGCTGGGAAAGGCATCATCCTGGTAGGAAGCCCTAGCTTCTCCCTCTTCTCCCCTTCCAGCCCCTTTCCCAGTGACTCCCATTGGCTGAACTACCCAGAAGCCAGCTGTTAAAAAGGTCATGGAATGGAGTTTCCAGGGACAAAAGGGGAAATGACCAACATATCAAATAAGTACCAGTGTTTTTCTTAATTCCTGTGTATCCTGCATATGACTCAGGAGGCTTGGTTCAAGGGTAAAATTCTGAAGTCAGATTAAGTAAATGTACACTGCAGGTAGTCTCAGCTGCACCAAATCTGGGGAATTGTAGAGCTGACATAAAAAAGCATCCAGTGCTTGCTTTGGCAGCACATATACTAAAATTAGAATGACACAGAGAAGATTCACCTGGCCCCTGTGCAAGAATGACACGCAAATTTTTGAAGTGTTTTGTATTTTCGACCAATCTTAAATTACAACTAAATTGTGGAGAGGTCACCCAGAACAAAAAACAGTACAATGATGAAAGAAGAGCCTTATAACCTTGGATAGACAGAGGAACTATCTTCAGCACTGACTGGTGGAGAGTGTGGTGGAGACTTGAGAAGGCTGGATGGGCACCCACAGGTGGCAATGTAAGAGGGATAATTAAGCAACTGGTTGGATCCCCTTGAGAAGTGTGGGGTCTAAACCTTTGGCTTGGATTCCCAGCCTAGAGCACCAGAGCCCAAAAACTACACAGGTAACAACTGACAGTGAAAAGCAGCTGGGTTTCTCTCTGCCAAAGATGGAGAGCTTGAGATATAAAAAGCTGTTTAAGGGCCAATGCACAAAATTTCATTTTCAGCCACTTACCCAGGGCTCCAGCGGATGTAGAGCAGCACAGGGTATGCTGGAGATGCCTAAGGAGAAACTGGGGACAAGAGTTTTGGGTAGAAAGCTGAGAGAGTAGATACCAGGATCCCAGTGTGGAGTCATCCCCCATACTGCAGCAGCCATCCTGCACAGGCAGACCACTTCCCTCCAAGCAGCAGCAACCTGAGGAGAAACAATAGCCCTGACACCAGGAGGAAGTCTTTCCTGCCCCATGGGGGCATAAGCCTGACTGCTAGGTGCAGTGTGACTAGATTAACAACAGAAGGAGACAGCCACAGACAGTAGATCCCTGGCAGACTTGGAGGCAGGCTGCTTAAGTTCAGAAAGGTCAACATCTGATTTCACCAGAGATCAATACAGAAAGAAAAAAACAGTGGTAAATACTAGAGTCTACCAAGACAAAATCCACTGTGATCTCCTCCATGATTAGCAGTATTTTCTTTCCTGCATAGATTTTTAACATTCATTTCTTTTCCATCAAGTTTGTGCATATTAAGTTACTATATTTTATATTATAGTTTATTTCTCTCCTTTCTTATAATAGTCTTAATGTTTTTACCACCTTATTAATACTGATTCATTTGCTGTTGACAGTGGTATTGTGGAAGGGAGGAATATTTTTGCGGATGTAGGTTTGTTCCCTAGGCTTTGTGATTTTGTTTTGGCAGCACTTGCACAATAGGATACAAGTGCTAATTATAGTGAGAGAGGAACACAGGTATAAAGGGAGTAAAATGGCAAGGAATAAGTACTTATCAATAGCTACCTTAAATGCTCCACCTAAAAGACATAACTGAGTGGATAAGAAAACATGACCTCTACGTATGCTGCCTACAAGAGACCCACCTCAGAACAAAAGACCTACACAGACTGAAAGTGAAGGGTTGTAAAAAAATATTCCAAGCAAATGGACAGGGAAAAAAAAGCTGGGGTAGCAATACTTATATTGAAAATAAATAGACTTCAAAACATGGTCATAAAAAGATACAGAGAAGGACACTTTGTAATACTTAAGGGGAGAATCCATCAAAAAGACATAAACCTTATAAATATATATGTACTCAACATAGGAGCACCCAAATATATAAGGACAATTTTGGAGGACTTCAAGAAAGATGTAGACAGCAACACACATATACTAGGGGATTTTACCACCCCACTATCAACAATGGTTAGATCTTCCAAACAAAATATCAACAATGATATTGTGTCATTGAACAATGTCCTAGATCAAATGAACTTAACCGATATATATGTAGAACGCTTCATCCCAAAGAAGCAAAATACACATTTTTTTCAAATGCACATGGAACATTTTCAAAGGTAGACCACATGATAGGACACAAAACAAGCCTCAACAAATTCAAGAAAATTGAAATCATATCAAGCATTTTCTCAGACCACAATGGCCTGAAATAAGAAACCAACCTCAAGGAAAAAAATCAAAAGCACTCAAATTTGTGTAGTTTTAATAACATGCTATTAAACAATGAATGGGTTAAGAATGAGATTAGGGGAGAAATCAAAAAATTTCTGGAACAAATGAAAATGAATTCATAACAGTCCAAAACTTATGAGACACAACCAAGGCAGTCCTGAGAGGGAAGTTCAGAGCACTACAGGCCTACCTATAAAAGATAGAAACATTTCAAATGAACAACCTAACTATAAATCTACAAGAACTGGAGTAACAACCACAAACAAAGCCCAGAGCGAGTAGAAGGAAGAAAATAACCAAGATCAGAGCACAATTTAACGACATACAGACTAAAAGAACAATTTTAAAGATCAATAAATCAGGAACTGGTTCTTTGAAAAGATAAACAAAATGGACAAGCCTTTAAGCAGACTCATCAACAAAAAAAAGGAAAGAAAAGAAAAAGAGAGAGGACCCAAATAAACAAAATCAGAAATGAAAGAGGAGAGATTACAGCTGATACTACAGAAATACAAAGAGCTGTAAGAAATTACTATGCATGACTATATGCCAAAAAATTTGAAAGCCTAGGTGAAATAGACAAATTTCTAGAAAAATATAATCTTCCAAAACTGAATGAAGAAGAAGCAGAAAGCTTGAACAGACCACTTACAGCTGGCAAAATCAAAGCAGTAATAAAAAAAAAAAAAAACAACTCCTGGCACACAAAAGCCCTGGGCCAAATAGTTTCATAGGAGAATTTTACAAAACATTTATGGAAAAGCTAACCCCTATCTTTTACAGACTATTCCAAAAACTCCAAGAAGAAAAAGACTCCCAAACTCTTTTTATGAAGCCAGCGTTATCCTAATCCCAGAACCAGATAAAAACATCACAAACAACGAAAACTACAGGCCAATATTGCTGGTGAACATAGATGCTAAAATGTTCTGCAAAATATTGGCAAACCTCATCCAGCAATACATTAAAAAGATCATAAACCATGATTAAGTGGGATTTATCCTAGGGATAAAGGATGGTACAATATTTGTAAGTCAATAAACATAATACATCACTTAAACAAAAGGAAAGGCAAAAATTACATAATCATATCAAAAGATATGAAAAAAGCATTTGATAAGGTATAGCAGCCATTTATGATAAAAACACTCAGCAAAGTGGGAATAGAGGGAGCATAGCTCAATGTAACAAAAGCCATATACAACATCATACTCAATGGTTAAAAACTAAAAGCTTTCACACTAAGATCAGAACAAGACAAGGATATCCACTTTCACTAATTTTATTCAAGACAGTATTGAAAGTCCTGAACACCACAAGCAAACAAGAAAAAGAAATAAAAGGCATCCAAATTGGCAAGGAGGAAGAAAAATTGTCATAGTTTACAGATGACATAGAGAGTTTACATAGAAAGTGACGTTGATAGTGTACACAGAAAATCCTATAGCCTCCACCAAAAACTACTTGACCTAATACCTGAATTTGGCAGAAAAGCAGGATACAAAGTCAGTATTCAGAAACCAAAGGCCTTTTTTTGTACACCAACAGTGAAATATCAGAAACAGACATCAGGGGGAAAAATTCCATTTGATATAGCAACAAGAAAAATAAAGTACCTAGGAATAAACCTAACCAAAAAGGTAAAAGACCTATACTCAGAAAACTATATAACTCTGAAGAAAGAAGTTAAGGAAAACACAAGTGGAGGCATGTACTATCCTTATAGATTGGAAGAATTAACATCATCAAAATGTCCATACTACCCAAAGCAATTTATAGATTCAATGCAATCCCTAATAAAATACTGATGACATATTTCACAGATATAGAACAAACATTTCAAAAATTTATATGGAACCATAAATGACCCTGAATAGCTGCAACAATTTTGAGAAAGAAGAACAAAGAAGGGATCACAATACCTGATATCAAACTATATCAAAGCCACGGTAATTAAAATAGCCTGGTACTGGCATAAGAACAGACACATAGACCAATGGAACAGAATAGAGAGCCCAGAAATCAACCCAAGTCTCTATAGTCAATTAATATTCTACAAAGGGGCAGAAGCATAAATGATGTCAAAATAGTCTCTTCAACAAATGGTATTGGGGCAATGTGGATAGCTACATGCAAAGAAAGGAAACTTGACCACCAACTTACAGCATACACAAAAATAAACTCAAGATGGATAAAACACTTAAATATAAGTTGTGACACAATAAAAGCCCTAGAGGAGAACATAGGCAGGAAAATCTCAGATTTTTCATGCAGCAATATTTTCATTGATATGTCCCCTAGAGCAAGGTACATAAAGGAAAGAATAAACAAATGAGACTTCATCAAAATAAAAAGCATCTGCATGGCTAAAGAAAACATCAGCAAAATGAAAAGGGAATTAACTATATGGGAAAACATATTTGCCAATGATACCTCAGACATGGGTTTGATCTCCAAAATATACAAAGAGCTCACATGACTCCCCGCCAGGAAGACAAACAATCCAATTGAAAAATGGCAAAGGACCTGAACAGACACTTCTCCAAGGACATACATAGGTCCTAGAGATACATGAAAGAATGCTCAGCATCACTAGCCATTGGAGAGATGCAAATTAAAACCATAATGAGATATCACTTCACATGGATGAGAATAGCAATCATAACCAAATCAACAAACAAGTGTTGGTGAGGTTGTGGAGAAAAGTGAACCCTAGTACACTGTTGGTGGGAATGCAGACTGGTGCAGCCACTATGGAAAACAGGATGGAATTTCCTCACAAAACTAAAAATGGAACTGCCTTTTGATCCAGCAATCTCACTACTGGGATTATACCCAAAGAATTGGGAAACACCAATTCAAAAGAACCTATGCATTCCAATGTTCATAGCAGCACAATTTATAATAGCCAAGTGCTGGAAGAAACCTCAGTGTCCATCAGTAAATGAGTGGATCAAAAAATATGGTACATTTAGACACTGGGGTACCACACCACAGAAAGGAAGAAGATGCTTCTACCCTTTATGATAGCATAGATGGAACTGAAGAGCATTATGCTAAGTGAAATAAGCCAGTTGGTGAAAGACAAATACCATTATAATCTCACCTATAAGTGAAACCTAATCAACAAAACAAATAAGCAAGCAAAATATAAGCAGAGGCATTGAAATAAAAAACAAACTGATAGTTACTACAGGGGAGGGGGGAGAGAGATAATGTGGGAAAGAATGGGAGGGGTTGTCAAGGGACATGTGTAAAGGACACATGGTCAAAGCCAAATGGGGAGAGGTTCAAGGGTAGAAGGGGGGTTTGGGCACGGAAGGGGAAGTGGTAGGGGGAAAATGGAGACAACTGTACCTGAACAACTATAAAAAAACTCTCACAGACTATACTTTCATACACACAAAAAAAATTGTGTAAGAAACAATGAGCAAATTTTATTACATCTTCTTAATATACTTAATATTGTATTATATTTACATTATATCTTTTACTAACCTGTTATTTATACATAAACAGATATTTTCATTTAAAAGGTATTGAGAGCAATTGAATGCTTTTCAAGGAGTTTGGAGGTAGAATTAGCAGAGAAAATTGTGGCAACAGATTTAGAATACTGAAGAACTCTTAGGTTATGTATTGTTTTCCTTTTATCCACAGGTAACACACGTACAAACAGAGTCTACATACAATCTGTAGGGCTGCCATTAGGTTTTTTGGCAATTCTATCATTCATTCATTCATTCATTCACTCATTCATTCAACATTTGTTGTTCATCTAGTATTCACAAAAATCTACTGTAGGCCCTGAGAGGAACACAAGAATGAACAAAACCTGAAACCTGACCCCCACTCAAAATTTAATGGCAGTGACAGACACGAGCACAAGTAATTATGATGTAGTGTATAGTGTTATGAAATTCAGATATGAATAAAACATGAGATTGCAGAGATAGTGATGATTAATTTTGAGCTCAGAAACCATGTAAAATTAGTTCTTGTGCTAGTAAGTAAACGTCAACAGTTTCTCATGAAATGACTTTTCTGCTGTCAAGATAACTACACAGCATTACGTGTATTAATGATTTTTAGTCAGCAGTTAGGGAAATGGCACACACTACATCCACCCCTCCTGGGCAAAGCACAGGCCTTTCCAGCAATCAGTAACTTTGGTGCTTGTTCAAACTGGCAGTGAGCATTATTCAGATAACGTGTTTTTTTGTTATATTGTTGCAGTTATGTTTTTCCATAATTACCAAGACTGACTGTTGGTGCAACTTAAAAATCATCAGATTTATCGTCTAGAAGTAAAAGAGATAAATTAAAACCTGCCCCTAATGTGGCAGTGCTATTTCATATCATTAGACTGCACTTCTCTGTTGTCTAGGGCACATGCACTCAGGAATGTGAGTCGGCTTCCATTCTCCCATTGCATCCAGGCCTGCCCTGGGTTAGGGTGGGAGGAGGTTAGTGGTGTTGAAGAGAGGAAGGGTCCATGGTGTGGCAGGACAAAGGGCAGATGTGCTTGACCTCTGGTCTGTTTCTCTTCCTCTTGATTCCCAAGCTTATGCTGACTGACATGGCATGAGAACATTCTTATCAGGCACTCTGTGAAGGATGTCAGAAAGCAAATATTTAATGGATAATGTATTCTATTCTGTATGCATTGGACAGTTTAGAGATGTTGGTTAATACCTAGCCCTATCAAATAGTTATATATATATAGTTATATATATATAGGCTCATTTTATTTTATTTTTTTAAGATTTTATTTATTTTTCTTAGAGGGGAAGGGAAGGAGTGAGAGAGAGAGAGAAATATCAATGTATGGTTGTCTCTTATTTGTCCCCTGCTGAGAACCGGGAACTGGCCTGCAACCCAGGCATGTGCCCTCACTGGGAATCAAACCGCAATCATGTGGTTCGCAGGCCCGCGCTCAATCCACTGAGCTACACCAGCCAGGGCCCTATCAAATAGTTTCAAACTATTGCCAACATTTCAGTTCTTAATGTAAATATATGTTGCATTGATTTGGATGCTTCATTTGAAGATTTCAGATGTCAGCCTCCAGTTATTATAATATTTTTAGTTTATATCTCTTTTTATTTGCCTGTGTAAATTTGAAAAGAGACAGCTGGATGAGGCTGCATAGCCATGTTAATGCTTATATAGAATTTATTGGGTGAAGATTTGATTCTGATTGATTCTCTAAACACATACCTCTTTCTTCCTCTAGTAAAAAAAAAAAGAAAAATCCTTTAGATTGAGGATGTCAAGCTCTTTTTCACCCGGGGCCACATCAACCTCACAATTGCCTTCAAAGGGCCAAATGTAATTTTAGGACTTTATCAATGTAACTACCCTTAACAGTTAATCAAGAGTGTGTTGCTGCCACTGGATAGAAACAAGGTGTCAGGCTGGATAAAATAAGGTGGAGGGCGGATTCGGCCTGCAGGACTTGTGTTTGCCACCTGTGCTTTAGATGTCTGGCTAGGATGGAAACAGTATATCCTGGCTCAAGTCTAAATGAATAGAATATTTGCAATGTAACAACAGTATACTTCTAAGCTGGAATCTAATTGGATTTCTTGGACTAAAATTCACCCAAAGTGAACTTCCAAACCTCCAGATCCTTTTCTTTTTCCCACCAGCTTTATTGAGAGGGGGACCCCCGAAAAAATGAAATTATCTTCTGGAGGGCAGGCCCCTTGTAATACAGCCTTCCCCTGCTAGGTGAGTGTTCTAGATACCCATCTGTATCAGTGTACCAGCGGGCATTGTTGTAAGAGGCTGCATTTGGCTTTAGTGAAATTTTTTTTGAAGACTCTTTCAGTAGGTTTGCTCATTTACTGATGGGTGATTTACCAGTACACCTGCCACACCACGCTGAGTGTTCAGCCATTTTTTACCAAAAACAGCATGACCCCTATGCCCCACCCTCCTTATTCACCTGATCTCACCCCAAGAGACTTTTTTTTCTTTCCCCTATGAAAAAAGTCCTCAAAGGGAAATGTTTTGTCAGTGTGGAAGAGGTAGAACAACAAATGGCAAAAGCACTAAATGGCATCAAACTCTACGCATTCAAGAACTGCTTTGAGCAGCAGAAAAAAGTCTCGATAGGTGTATTGCATCAAATGGAGAGGACTTTGAAGGTGATTAAAGTTTAAATATGTAAGAATAAATACATAATTTTTATAAATAAATTCTGTTTTTCTGGGTCCCCACTTGCATAATAGACATAAAATGTTGTGTTAATTTTAAGGTGTACAATGTGATTATTTAATAGTATACATGTATAGTGAATTGATTACCACAAGAAACTTAGTTAACACATTCATCACTTCACATCATTGCTTTTGTCCGTGTGTCTGTGTGTTGTGAGAACACTTAAGATCTACTCTCTGAGCATCTTCAAGTATATAATGCAGTACTATTACCTATGGACAGCATGCTGAACATGAGATCCCCAGAAATTGTTCACCTTATAACTGGGAGTTTGGACCTTTTTGCTTACATCTTCCTATTTCCCTCAATGCCTAGCCTCTTATAACCATCAATCAATCTCTCTTTCTGAGTTCACCTTTCTTATTTTACACATATAAGTGGATTCAAGCAGTATTTGCCTTTCTCTGCCTTGTTTCTCTTAGTTAAATTTTGCAAACAAATTAATCCTTCAACCTGAATGTTTTGAGCACCTACTACATGCTAATTATTTTAATAGGTGCTTTAGGGGATTCAGAAATATAAGATACAGAAAGTTGCATGTTTTATTCCAAGAAGTTATAGTTTTATTGGGAAGTAATATATATACACAATACACACATTTACACCCACATATATATGTATATCTAACACAGAGAATAAGAAAATAGTGGAAAGAAAAAATGGACAGTGAGAATTGTAAAACCTTACTTAGAGTTCTAATTCTACTCATATTAGTTTTTAATAGCTCTGCAGACTTGTTTCCTTGTATGTGTGAACTAAGAGAATTAGACTAAATGCTATCTACCAAGTCTTTGCACTCTGTGTTTTAAATCAAACATCAAAGCCCTGGCTAGGTTGCTCAGCTGGTTGGAGCACTGTCTCAAAACACCAGAGTTGCGGGTCTGATCCCCGGTCAGGACACCCACAAGAATTGACCAGTGAATGCATAAGTAAGTGGAACAACAGATTGATGCCTCTCTCTCTCAAATCAATAAATAATTACAAAAATAAATAAGTCTAATATCAGTTTGTTGCACACAGTTCAATACATTATTTACTCATTATCTGTGATACTGAAAAACTAAATCATGATGTAGAAACTCAGATGAGGGAAGTCATGGCAGATATCACCCACTGAGCAAGCTAAAAAAGCCTGAAAGGATATCAAAAAGGAGAAGGTAGCATTGTAAGATGAAGGGGGACCACGGAAACAATGGTGCTGAGAGGAGATGCGCACAGTGTGAGGAAGCGAAGGGTGGGGGGGCCAATAGCAAGAGACCAGTGTGGGGCTTGCACAGAAGAGGCACTAACTAGCAAGGATCTGGACTGAAATTCACTCCTGGCAGGAGCCTGGGGTTCTTTTGGGACTATCGAAGAATAGGATTAAACAGATAAATGGAGACTTTTTTATGGGTTATGAACTTCATAGGTAGAGGAGCTACCATATTTAATGTAACTGGGAAGCATTGTCATTTAAGAGCATTGCAATTACTTCATTCATCTAGTAATGTTTACTGTGCTCTTTGTGCTAGGCACTATTCTCAGTGCAAGAATATAGGAATGAACACAACAAAGTCCTTCCCTCGTGGAGCTGTATTCTAATGGGGAGGAGATAATACACAAGATCAATAACTAAAATACAGAGCATTTCAGAGAGCAGGAAGTACAAAGAGAAACTTAAACTAGAAGTGTCCATTTTAACAGGGTGACTGTGAAAGAATTTACATGATAAAGATTTATATGGCTGTTACAATGAATAGAATCAACAGGACTGAGAAGTCAAGAATGAATCACAATGGGGTTCGGAGTGATGGTGAAGGAAAAGACAGTAAACAGTGAGTAGAAGAGACAAATTTCAGAGAATTTGTTGAGGAAGAATCAACAGAAGTGATGGCCACAAATATAAAAGATATGTAGGAAGGAGAGTAGTAAAAGCTCAAGACTTAAAACACGTTATCAGGGGATGAAAATCTTGGGAAAAGAAGTTGGTCGAGAATAAGAAATATTCTGTTCTTAACATAATGAAGGAGTGTATGATGTACAGGTTGAATTCTGGAGCTTTAAAGGAAGGTTGAGGATGAAAATTTAAATATTGAAGCAATATATTGAGTTGATATAATACTGAGGTGAAAACCAAAAGTCAGCTCAGAAATTCTGTGATCTGATTTGAAGTAGGTAGTAATCAGGATCCACAGAAACACATCTCCCTTCATTCATACTTACTGCAGAAGTCTGCTGACTGAATTTATACTTAGCCACATTCCCCTAATTCCCTCCCTTGTGTCTATTTGTATATGCATAATCAAATATTCCATTCATTGAATATTTTCCAATGGGGCAAAAAATCTCTTTTTAAAAGGGTAACAAGGAAATACTATGAATGACTTATGACAATATATTTGCCAACTTAGATAAATTTGACAGATTTTTAGAAGATACAGACTACCAAAATTCTCTCAAGGGAAATAGAGAATCTGAACAGTCCTGTATCTACATATGTAAATTAATTTGTAGTAAAAGTCTTCCAACAAAGAAATTTCAGGCCATAACATCACAGAAACCCTGCCAAACTCTTAAGGCATAAACAATACCAATTAAACAGAAACTTTTTCAGGAAACAGAGAAGGAGGGAACAATTCCCAACTTATTTTACAAGGCCAGTATCATCCTAATAACAAAAGCAGACAAATGTAAGAAAAGAAAACTACAGACTAACATTACCTATAAATAAAAATATTTAATAAAATACTTGCAAATAAAGTCCAACAAATATAAAAAAGATAATAGATAATGGAAATTATCCCAGGAATGCAAGAGAAGTTTACCTGTCAAAAATAAATCAGTGTAATTCGTCATATCAATAAACTTAACAGCAACAACAATAAAAATCCATTTGATTATCTCTGCAGATTTAGACAAAACATTTAACAAAATTCAACTTATACTCATGGTCAAAAGTCTCAGTGAAATAGGAGTAAAAGGGAACTTCCACAACCTAATGAAGTACCGTATGTCATCATTATGTATATGAAATAAACAGTGAAAGAATTCTTTTTCCCTAAAATTGAAAACAAAGGCATTCTTTTTTATCACTTCTACTAATTACCATACTAAGGGATCTAGTCAATGCAATAATTAATATGATTGATTAATTAATTAAAATAAATAAAATATATAGTATAAAGAATCAGAAAGGAAATGATAAAACTATCTTTATTCACAGAGAACATGATTGTCTATGTAGAAAATACAAAAAATCTAGTTTAAAAAGGCTAAGAGAACTAATAGAAGAGCTTAACCAAGTTGTAAGATACAAAGTCAATATGCAAAGTCAACTGTGCTTCTATATACTAACTCTGAACGATTAGAAATTGGAATAAAATGCCAGCATCATTTACAATAGCATCAAAAACAAAACACTTATAGATAACTCTAACAAAATATATGCAAGATTTGTATGCTGGAAAATATAAAACATTGATGAAAAATCAAAGAACACTTAAATAGTAATATAGCATGTTCATGGATTGGGCTATTTAAAACTGAGATATAAGTTCTCCCAAGATTGATCTATAGATTAAATGTAATCCCAATCAAAATTCCAGCAGGTGTGTGTGTGTGTGTGTGTGTGTGTGTGTGTTTGGAAACTGACAAGCAGCTTTTGAAATTCACAGAAATACAAAGGACCTAGAATAGATAAAACAACTTGGACAAGAATAACAACCCATACGTTACACCACATACATTTATTTAAAATGAATCTCAAACCTAAATGTAAAACTTCAAAAGAAAAGACAGGAGAAACCTTTGTGACCATGAATTGGACAAAAATTCTATAGGACATAAAAAGCACAAACCATAAAAGGGAAAAATTGTAAACTGGACTTCATCAAAATCTAAAGCATCTGCTCTCTGAAGGATACTGTTAAGAACATACATGTCCCCGAGCTGGGTATGGTTGCGCCTGGTTTTCGGATGCTGGTCTCATATCAGACAGGAACGAAGTAACTCCTTGTTGATGCCAGCTTGGCTTCGGTCTGTGCTAATGCCTGGTTCATGCCCTAGACACATGGAAAAAAGAAAAGGAAAATAAAGAATGTGTAAATAATGCAGATTTAAAGACCATTTTAAAAATATGTATCTGACAAAGATTTATATCCAGAATATTGTTTAAATTAGCACAATTTAATAAGAAGACAAACAATAATATGGACCAAATATTAGGCTCGACATTGTATCAGAAGATATTCAGAGGCAAATGAGGACATGAAAGCTCAAAATCATTAGTCACCAGAGAAATCAAATTACAACCTTAATGAGATAATATATACAATTATTAGAGTAGCTTTTTAAAATTAACAATAACAAGTGTTGGTGAGGTTGAAAACTGAAACTCTGATACGTTGTGGTAGGGTTGTAACATGGTATATCCCTTGGGAAAAACTATTTTGCAGTTTCTGATAACATTAAGTGTAACACTCACCATAAACCCAGCAATCCCATTACTGGGTGCCTATCTATGCCCACACAGACTTCTACACAAATATCTATAGCAGCTTTACTCATAGACTCCCAGAACTGGGGACAGCCTAAACCAGTGAGTGTCTAAGTGGATTTTGGTTTAGCTAAACAATTGAATCTTACTTAGCAGTAAAAATGGAATGAACTATTGATACATTTGACAACTTTGAATGAATCTCAAAGGCATCATGGTAAGTAACAGAAGCCAGCAGACGCAGGAGGCTATATAGGGTAGGATTCCACTGGTGTGGCATTCTGTAAAAGGTACAACTATAGGACTAGGAATCAGATTAGTGGTTGCCCAGGGGCTGGTGGGGGAGGGAATTGATTATAATGGAGCAAGAGGGAATTGTTTAGGTGATTGAAACATTCCGTATGTTGATTTTAGTAGCAGTTATGAAACTGTATACATTTTGTCAAGACTCATAGTAATACACATCTAGAAAGAGTGAATTTTACTCTCTGTAAATTTAACCTCAACTAACCTAAATTTAAAAATATATATTATAAAAGATAATATAAAGTTAAAAGACTACTAATTAAACAAAGCCAAATAAAATAAAACTGTACAGTGAAGAATTTTCATTCTGTATTTAGTTTAAAATAGCAACTTATCTTTGACTACAAGTCCTTCAGTGCACGCAAACACATCTTTTCACAATGAATTACTACCCTCACAAGTTAGAACTTGCTGATTCCTGCTCTGCTACCAAACTTATGTACCAACCTGCATCTGTATCCACCCTCTCCTTCCTTCCCTGCACAGTGGAGAATGTGTTCTGTCTCCTGTCTAGAGCTGGCCTCACCAACTGTACTCAATCTCAGGCCCTTCTGCCATCTCAGGAACCTCAGCTATCCTTCTGGGGGGTTTTATGTTCAATTTCTCCCTCTTTACTGGACTCTTAGTAGTATTTGAATGGGCTCAATTTTTTCCCCGTTTTAAAACCAAAATATTTCCCCTTGACCCAATCTCCCCCACTAGCTACTGCTTACTTTCCTCTCCTTTAAGCTGAACTACTCCAAGAAGTTGCTCTCACTCACTGTTTCCGTTTTCTTCCCTCCATCCCTCCTCAACACACTCCAGTCTGGCTTTGCCGCATCACACTGAAGTGTTGTTACAGTTACCCATGACCTCGATGTTGATAAATGTAATAGGTATATTTCAGTCGTCATCTTTCTTGACTTTCCAGCAGCATTCTGTGTTACTACCACCCCACTGAAATATTCTCCTCTCTTGTTTTCTTCCCATCCTATACTGCTGGTTGGCCCCCTGGCCCAGACCCCCTCCTTTATGTTGGCATTTCTTAAGATACTCTCCTAGCTCCTCCTCTTCTTTTACTCTGCACTTTTTCCTATGATCTCATCAACCCCCTCACTTCAGTTGCCATCCAAATGCTGATTACGTATACCCACTTTCTAGCCCGTATTTTTTCTCTGAATGCCATATTCATTAATCATAATCACCTACCTCGCAGCTGACATCAAACTCAAAATTCCCCAAATTGAAGTCTTCTCTACCTTTCTCCAGACTTGGTCTCTGCCTCTGAATGCCCATCAGTCAATGTCTCTACAAGTCCTATAGTTGCCTGGGCTAGAAACTTTGAACTTACCTCTGTTTCTATCCTTTTTCTTATGCCCTAAATCCAATCCACTTAGATGTTCTNGGCATTTCTTAAGATACTCTCCTAGCTCCTCCTCTTCTTTTACTCTGCACTTTTTCCTATGATCTCATCAACCCCCTCACTTCAGTTGCCATCCAAATGCTGATTACGTATACCCACTTTCTAGCCCGTATTTTTTCTCTGAATGCCATATTCATTAATCATAATCACCTACCTCGCAGCTGACATCAAACTCAAAATTCCCCAAATTAAAGTCTTCTCTACCTTTCTCCAGACTTGGTCTCTGCCTCTGAATGCCCATCAGTCAATGTCTCTACAAGTCTTATAGTTGCCTGGGCTAGAAACTTTGAACTTACCTCTGTTTCTATCCTTTTTCTTATGCCCTAAATCCAATCCACTTAGACGTTCTGTTTACTTTGTCTTCAAAACATGTCCTGAGCAGTGGAGTAGGGTCGGGCTGGAAAGACCATTTGGTCCGTCCAACCCAGGGGCTGAGGCGGAGGCGGTTGGTGGATCCCAGGCATGGGGTGGCGACAGGCGGACCCAGTGAAGGCACAGGGCGGCTGGCTGACTGCAGTCACACATTCGCACACAGATAAACCAAGTGAAGGAGTGAACAATGAGACAGACTGCTCAGGCCAGAGCCCCAGTGATGGGAATTAGAGCCTGAAAGCACCAACTGGAAAGACTTTCTCTGGGTCGAGGGGCCAGGAGAGGCTCCCAGGCTCACAGAGAGTTCGTTGGAGAGACCCACAGGGTCCTGGAGAGTACACGGGCCCACACACCCGGGAACCAGCACCAGAGGGGCCCAATTTGCTTGTGGGAAGCCGAAGAGGACACAGAAATCAGAGAGAGAGCAGAGGGGAGCAAAGCGCCATTTTTTTCCCTCTCTGACCCCGCCCCCACATACAGCATCACGACCCAGCAACTGGGTCCCCAGCCCTGGTGAACACCTAGGGCTCTGCCCCTCATACATAACAGGTGTGAACAGACCAAACATTATGAGTCAAGAACAGGTGAAAGCCCCAGAACCTATAATTCTAAGTGATCAAGAAATAGCCAACCTTTCAGATGCACAGTTCAAAACACTGGTGATCAGGATGCTCACAGAATTGGTTGATGTTAGCCACAAATTAGAGGAACATATGAAGGCTAAACTGATTGAAATGAAGGGAAATGCACAGGAAACCAATAGTGATGGAAAGGAAACTGGGACTCAAATCAAGGGAGTGGACCAGAAGGAAGAAAGAAACAACCAAACAGAAAAGAAGGAAGAAACAGGAATTCAAAATAATGAGAGGCTTAGGAATCTCCAGGACATCTTTTTTTTTTAAATTTATTTATCTTTAGAGGGGAAGGGAAGGTGAGAAGGAGAGAAATATCAGTGTATGGTTGCCTCTCGTGAGTCCCCTGCTGGGAACTGGCCTGCAACCTGGGCATGTGCCCTGACTGGGAATCAAATCACGGGCATGTGGATCATCATGCTCAATCCACTGAGCTACACCAGCCAGGGCTCCAGGACATCTTTAAACATTCCAACGTCTGAATTATAGGTGTACCAGAAGGGGAAAAGGAACAGCCATACAGCCATGCGTGGAAAACTTATTTGAACAAATAATAAAGGAGAACTTCCCCAGTCTGGCAAAGGAAATAGACTTCCAGGAAATCCGGGAAGCTCAGAGAGTCCCAAAGAAGTTGGACCCAAGAAGGAACACACCAAGGCACATCATAATTACATTATCCAAGATTAAAATGAAGGAGAGAATCCTTAAAGCAGCAAGAGATAAGGGGACAGTCCCCTACAAAGGAGTGTCCATCAGACTGTCAGCAGATTTCACAAAAGAGACCTTACATGCAAGAAGGGGCTGAAAAGAAGTATTCCAAGTCAGGAAATCCAAAGACCTACATCCAAGATTGCTCTATCCAGCAAAGCTTTCATTTAGAATGGAAGGGCAGATAAAGTGCTTCTCAGATAAGGTCAAAGTCAAGGAGTTCATCATCACCAAGCCCTTATGATATGAAATGTTAAAGGGGCTTATCTAAGAAAAAGAAGATAAAAAATATGAACAGTGAAAGGACAGCAAACTCACAGTTATTAACAACCACACCAAAAACAAAAGCAAACTAAGAGGACAGCTAGATCAGGAGCGGAAACATAGAAATGGAGATCATATGGAGGGTTAGCAATGGGAGTGGGAAGAGGAGAAGGGGGGAGAAGGTACAGAGAATAAGTAGCATAGATGGTAGGTAGAAAATAGACAGGGGGAGGGTAGGAATACTATGGGAAATACAGAATCTAAAGAACTTGTGACACATGGACATGAAGGAAAGGGGGGGAATAGCTGGGAGGGGTGTGCAGGGTGGAGGGGAGTGAAGGGGGGAATGGGACAAGTGTAATGGCATAATCAATAAAATATATTTAAAAAAAAACATGTCCTGAACCGGGTTACTTCACCATGCCTCTGCTGCTGCTACCCCTGTCCAAACTTCAATCATGTTCTTCCCACCACTGAAATGGAGTCATAATAGGTTTCCCTGAACCCGCTCTGCTCCCCTCGGAGCCATTTTCTGTGTAGCCAGAGTATTTCTTTTTCTTAAGTGTGAATTTTATCATTTCACTCTCTTCTTGAAACTCTTCAGAAACTTCTAACTTCCCATTGTTTTAGAGGAAAAGCCAGAATCCTTTATATGGCCCGTAAGTGTCTGCCTGATTGGATCCTTTTCTGTGTTTTCAGCCATATTTTGTATTCTTTTCCCCTTTTCCCCTCTGTCCCTTCAACAAGAGTGGCCTTTCATTGCCTTAAATCATTTGTGCTGTCTCATTGTAGGGCCTTTGCACATGCAATTTCTTCTCATTTCTGAGTAGGATAACTTGTATGTGCACAGGAGCACACACACACACACACACACACTGTGTTTTGTTTGTTCTATACATCCTTCAAACCTCAGTTTAAATTGTTTTTCCTCAAAGACATCTTCTCCAATCTTCAGCCTTAACTATATCATGACTATGCTACACATTATTATGGTTTCTGTCCTTTTTCTTCATAGCACTTATCTCTGTTTATAATCATATCCCCAAGGTATTATTTGTTATCTGTGTCCCCCACTATGCTAAAGGGCCTGTGTCTACTCTAAGTGAATGTCACAGCACCTTTATTTGTATCATTTTCTGGCACATAATCAAAGAAGAGCAGTGAATATTAACACAGAAAAAGATTATACATGTTATATTAAAACCCACAGGGAAAGACTTGAGAGCTTTTTGACTGTCTCATGAGTATATAATCACAGAATTTAAGATACTAAGCTATAGAAATGCATGTAAGCAGGCAGGAGGTCCCTTAAGCAAATTATACCCTCGTTCGGTGCCCATTTTACTAAATGGGAAAAGGTTCCTGCAGCCACCTGGGCCACCAGCCAAAGCAGCCTTCCCTCATGCTCTTTATGGTCCTCAAGTCACTGTTTTTCACCCACTGCTTCTGTGGGGGAATAACACCCTCCTTCCAGGTTGAAACGGCTGGGAAAGCTGGGGGCTGTGCTAGATTTGACCCTCAGGCCCTTAATCCATTTTCAAAGCTGAAGGTAGGACCTCACTTTCCATCTTTGGGGGCTTTGCTTTATATTGGGACTTATTTGGAAATTATTACCTAATGGGATTTCTTTTTTTATTCTTTATAAAGTTAAATATTCAAGACAAAATATAGTTGTGATATAAAACCAAACATTGTTTTTTTCATTATATTTTATTTATTATGCTATTACAGTTGTCCCAATTTTCCCCCTTTGTCCCCCTCCACCCAGTACCCCCCTACTACTTTAGGTAATCTCCTCACCTTTGTTCATGTCCATGGTCATACGTATTAGTTCTTTGGCTACCCCATTTCCTATATTGGACTCTACGTCCCCATGCCTATTCTGTAACTACCTATTTGTACTTCTCAATCCCCTCACCTCTTCACCCGTTTCTCCAAGCCCCCTCCCATCTGTGCAATCTCTCTCCATGTCTATGATTCTGTCGCTGTTCTTGTTAGTTTAGTTTGGTTTTTTTATTCAATTGTTAATAGGTATGTATTTATTGCCATTTTATTGTTCAGAGTACTGATCTCTTTTTTCTTAAATAAGTCTCTTTAATATTTCATATAATAATGGTTTGTTGATGATGAACTCCTTTAGTTTTTTCTTGTCTGGGAAGCTCTTTATCTGCCCTTGGATTCTAAATGATAGTTTGGCTGTGTAGAGCAGTTTTGGCTGTAGGTCGCTGCTTTTCATGACCTTGAGTATCTCTTGCCAAGCCCTTCCAGCCTGCAAACTTTCTTTTGAGAAATCAGCAAAGAGTATTATGGGAACTCCCCTGTAGGTAACCAACTGCTTTACTCTTGCAGCTGTTAAGATTCTCTCTTTATCTTTAAACTTTGGCATTTAATTATGATGTGTCTAGGAGCAGGCCACTTTGCATCCATCTTGTTTGGGACTCTCTGTGCTTCCTGCATTTGCATGTCTATTTCCTTCACCAAATTAGGGAAGTTTCCTTTCCCTATTTTTTTTTCAGAGAGATTTCCAATTTCTTGCTCTTTTTCTTCATCTTCTGGCACCCCTATGATGCAAATGTTGGACCTATTGAAGTTCTCCTGGAGGCTGCTTATACTATCTTCTTCTCTCTCTTTTTGGACTCTTTTTTTCTTCCTTTTGTTCTGCAAGGTTGTTTTATGCTTCCTTGTGTTCCAGATCATTGATTTGATTCTCCACTTCATCCACTCTACTGTTGTTATCCTGTATATTGTTCCTTATTTCAATTAATGTATCCTCCATTTCTGAGTAGATCTTTTTTTTATGTCGTTGAGGTCCTTATTAAGTTCCTTGAGCATCCTTATAACCAGTGTTTTGGACTCTGCATCTGTTTAATTGCTTATCTCCATTTTGTTCATTTCTTTTTCTGGAGTTTTGATCTGTTCTTTCATTTGGGCCATGTTCTTTTGCCTACGCATTTTGGCAGCCTCCCTGTGTTTGTTTCTATGTACGAAGCAGAGCTGCTATGACTCCCTGTCTTGGTAGTATATCCTAATGTAATAGGTGTCCTGTAGGGTTCAGTAGCACAGCCTCCCCTATCACCCAAGCTGCATACTCGAGGTGTATTCTCATGTGGGCTGAGTACACCCTCCTCTTGTAGTTGAGCTTTGATTGCTGTTCGCAGGTCAATGGGAGGGATTTACCCAAGCTAGTCAGCTGCAAGAACTGGCTGTGACCACTGATCACCAACCTCTGCCCTCTGTGGAGTATCAGCTGTCAGGAGCAGGATGGTGGTGCTCCAGTGTGTTCTGTAGGTCTCCACTGGGTTCACAGGCCCTGAGGTTTTCCAGGTGATGCTGACCAAAGTCATCCCCCACCTGTGTTCTGCCTGGGATCACCTTGCATGAGCTACAAAGCAATCTGCAAATAGCTACTACTTATCTGGGCATGGAGATTCCCAGGTGAAGCCAAGCTGTAAATCGAGGCCAGCTGCTGTTAGTGCTGAGCCTGGGGCCACTTAGCAAGAGGTACAGGGGCTAGGGGCTCACTGAGGCTGGCTGTTGCTTGTTTGAGAGAATTTACGACGTTGTGAAGCATGAGCCAAAACCAGCCATTCATTTGGAAAAGCCACTGTTAACAGCTTGGGTGGGCCATAAGTTGGGTGGGATGAAGACTCAGGGCATCCCCAGGGTGAGGCCAATGCTGTTAGCCAGGTTGATGTAGTATCAGATATAGCACCTACCTGCTAGCTCTGTGACGAGAGGGTTTAGGAAAGGAACGATGGCCTCTGCCCACCTTTCTGTCTGGGAGAAAGCTGTCCCCTAACTCTCACCTTGGTGCTGGATACTTCCAGTTCTTCCTGTATGCCACTATTGCCTTTCAAGCTACTACCTCAGTACTGGGGCTCTGATGGAGTAAATCTGAGTAAGTGTGTGTGTGGGTTCTTTAAGTGGAAATGTTTGGGACTCCAGAAGCTTTTTTTCATCAACTCAGTCCCCACTGGTTTTTGCAGCCAGAAGTGAAGTTATGGGGGCTTATCTTCCTGGCACTAGATCCCTGGGCTGGGGGCACCTGCAACAGGACTAGGACTCCTTGCTCTCGAGATATTCCTCCTGAATTTTCATCCACCACACGTGGGTGTGGAACCAGCTTATTCTGTGTCTCTGTCCCTTCTCCCAGTCTGGATGGATGTGGTTTTTTTAAATTCCATAGTTGATGGACTTCGATCAACTTGATTTTTGACAGTTCTGAGTGATGGTTGTTCAGCTGTAATTTTGATGTGTTTGTTGGGGGAGGTGAGCCATGTTTACCTATGCTGCCATCTTGACTGGTAGTCCACATTGTGTTTTCAAACTAACAAATACAGAATTTATTGTGAAAGGGCATATATCTGTACTAATAAAAGTTTCATTGACTTTCAAACTTTTATTTAAATGCAAATAAATATACCTAAAGGAAGAATCATTTTTCTAACAAATAAATCTCACTTTGGAATGAAACTGATTTGTTATAGATTTATTAATTTTTGCTATTTAAAAGCACTGATTGAGTACTAATAATACTACATCACATACTGATTGGGGAACCTGGGAGCTCAGAGACAAACCGGAGGACCCACAACAGGCTAGCAGTGGAGATAGCAGAGCAGACAGCCAGATATGTTACTATTGACAATGCTCAGCTGCCGTCCTATACAGGGCTCAAGATGGGGAGGGAGTATTTTGCAAAGGGAAGGGGCATAGAGAGGGAAGACTTTACAGAGGGAGTGGCTTAAAGAAAATCATCATAGTTTTCATCCTTTTAAAGTAAGCATTTTCATCACATTTAACTTTCAGTTCAAATGTTTTATTACAGTACTCTAATAAAAGTTTAATTGAGTTCAGTTTCTCAATATGTTTGAAATGGATTAGAACCATGAAATAAATTTCAACTATAGGTATAGTGGCTCTCTTGAACAAAAATTTGATAACTTCTTTCCAAAAGTATGGAACAGAATAATTAAAATCAAGATTGTCACATATAATTTGAGATAGACCATCACCATAATTATGTCTTATAATGTGACCCTCAGTCTATTTTAGAAATGAAATTAAGCCAAAAACCAAATAAATAATTACCCTACACTATCTGAGTGAATATTGTCTTAGAATCAGATGGCAAAACAGTCTTTTAGGGAGAGTTTCTTGTTAGTACTTAATTTTGGATCAATAATGCTTTATCCTTTTCATATTCAGTTTATTGCCACTGGTGTCCAAAGTGGTTTTATTTGTCAAACTATTATTAAAAACATGTTTCACAATTATGCCTTACAGTGTATAAGTTTTGTGACATGATGAATTCTGCTGATTATCCCCTGGAAGCGTCTTCCACTGTAGACTCAGAGAAGAATAAATTTTAGGAAACCATGCTCCACAAGGATGAAAGATAGGAGTAGATATAAAGATAGAGATAGAGACAGAGATAAGAGATATAGGTAGAGAGATGTAGGAGTGTAGAGCTAGAGACAGAGAGAGAGGAATATGGAGAGAGAGAATGAAAGAGAGGCACACATGCAGGAGTCTGAACAACCTCTTAATTAAAATATGAGTGAACTCTGTCCTACACAGATTTCTCATTATAAAATGAACAATTTTAAGAACATTGGGCCTCACCCTGACTAGCATTACTCAGTTGGTTAAGTGTCATCCTGCAAAGTGAAAAGTCGCTGGTTCAACTCTCGGTCAGGGCACAAGCCTGAGTTGCAGATTTGGTCCCTCATTGGGGCACATAGGAGAGGCAACCGATCAATGTTTTTCTCTCACATCAATGTTTCTCTCCTTCTTTTTCTTCCCCCCTTCCTTTCTCTGTAAAAATAAATAAATATAATCTTTAAAAACAAACAAAGAATGTTAGGCCTAATTTCTTGTCATTATAGGTGAAATTGTCCCAGAGACTATGATATTGACTGTCTCCTCACTATCCAGAACCTCTTCCCATGACCTGCAGAGGCCCCATGTGGCCTGGCCCCTGGCAACCTCTGGGGGCTCATTCCTTCCCACACTTACCCTTCACTTCCCTGATCACTCCACCCCTCCCCTGAAAAGTCTTCATTACTCAAATGTCCCTTTATCAAGAAGACCTTCCCAGGTCACCTTCTCTAAAATACACCTTCCCACATCACCCTTATGCCCTTTATGCTGAGTTCATTTTCTTCATAGCAGCAATATTGTATTTAATTTCTTTTATATCCTATTTTCTCTCTCTACTTCACAAAAGGGTTAAGGACTGGGAATTTATCTGTGGTATTTTTCATTATGTCTCTGTCACCTAGAAAAGTGCCTGGCTCATGGTAGATCCTCAGTGAATGAATCAGTGAACCCTCTGCCAGGGCCCCAGTTTCCTCTCTGCCTTCTTTCATGAGCCATTTATTTTTTCATCTCTAGGACCTTAACTCAGATCTGCCCCAGGGTGTTCAGTATCAACAAGAGTCCTCAGAACGAGTCTGTTGATAGAAAGCACTTCCTGACATTTAGATTCAGTGCACATTGGTCTGCTATCCACTGTGTGCTATGCCTTACGGATTTCATCTATGAGTGAGAATGACTGAGGAATTACCTGAAATATTAAGAATTTTGCCCACAACTACTTTCTGAACTATGCTCAGAGTCACTGAGATCAGTCAGAGAAAATTTGAATGGATTGAGTCAAGAAACTTAAATTCTAATATAGACTCTCCTACTCTAAGAAGATGCATTATCTTTTTTTAAAAGATTTTATTTATTTATCTTTAGAGGGGAAGGGAAGGAGAGAGGGAGAGAAATGTCAATGTATGGTTGCCTCTTGTGCGTCCCCTGCTGAGAACTGGCCTGCAACCCAGGCATGTGCCCTGACTGGGAATGGAACCGCGATCCTTTGGTTTGCAGGCCTGCGCTCAATCCACTGAGGTACACCAGCCAGGATGCATTATCTTTTTTTAAAAAAGTTATTAATTAATTTATTCTTAGAGAGATGGGAAAGCAGGGAGAAAGAGAAAGAAACATTGACATGTGAGAGAAACATTAATCAGTTGCCTCTTCCAAATGGTCCAGCCTGCAACCCAGGTATGTGCCATGATAAGGAATTGAACCAGCAACCTTTCACTTCACAGGACAACACCTACCCAACTGAGCCATACCAGTTAGGGTGGAGATGCATTATCTTTTTTTTTAGTCCTTATTGTATTTTTTTATTACCATTTAGTCCTCTATGCCCCACTCTTCAAGGATTCACCACACCGTTGTCCATGTCCAAGTCCATGTCTGAATCCTTCTTCCTTTTTGCTCAATCTCTTTACCCTCTAACTCCCCCCTAACAGTGGTCATCCTGCTGTCCATATATGAGTCTGTCCCCATTTTCCTTGTTAGTTCAGTTTGTTGTTTAGAGTCTACATATGAGTGAAATCGTATATTTGTCTCTGACCGGTTTATCTCAGTATAATGTTCCCAGGTCCATCCATACTGTCCCAAAGGGTAAAATTTTCTTCTTTTATACAGCTGGATAGTATTCCATTATGTAAATGTCCCACTGTTGTTTTATCCACTCATCTACTGATGGACACTTGGGCTATTTCCATATCTTGACGATTGTAAATAATGCTGCAATGAATATAGGTGTGCATATATTCTTTCAAATTAGTGTTATATTCCCAGAAGTGGGATTGCTGGGTCAAAAGGCACATCTACTTTTAATTTTATGAGGTATCTCCACACCGCTTTTCACAGTGACTGCTCTAGTCTGCACTCCCACCAACAGGGCAAAAGGCTTCCCCTTTCTCCATGTCCTCACCAGCACTTGTTGTTTGTTAATTTATTAATAATAGCCCTTCTGACAGGTGTGAAATGATATCTTATTTTAATTTGTATTTCTCTGACGATTAGTGAAATTGAGCATCTTTTCATATGTCTATTGGCCATCTGTATGTCCTCTTTGGAGAAGTGTCTATTTGGGTCCTTTGTCCATTTTTTAATCAGGTTGTTTGGGGGTTTTTTTGGTGTTGAGTTTTGTAAGTTCTTTATAAACTTTAGATATTAACCCCTTATTAGATGTATCTTCAAATATGTTCTCCCATTCTGTGGGTTGTCTTAATTTTTGTTGATGTTTTAATTTCCTTTGCCATGCGAAACCTTTTTTGTGTGTGTATGACACTTAACCAACTAAGCCAAATGGGTCAGGGCAGAGATGCATTAACTTAAAATTGTCACTCCACATAAATCATCTAATCTCAGCTCTATGACCATGGGAAAATGATACTATCTTTATGTCTCAGTTACTCATCTGTTGTGTGATAATAATGATCATACCCCTCAGAGTGCTCTTGTGAGGACTGAAGTAATTCGTGCTATGCACTAAACAATTATTTCCCTATAATTCCTTGATACAATTTTTATTACTGCTGATGAATCTACTCAGTTATATAGATATTTTGTCATGTTTCTGTACTAGAATATAGCAGTAATCATGTTTTTAAAATTTATTTTTATTGTTTTTCACCATTTTCACTCTACCATACCCCCTGTCCCACCCATCCCTGCCTCCCATCCTTGAACCTATGCCTTTTGGCTTTGCCCCTGTGTACTCTTTTTAAAAATATATTTTATTGATTGTGCTATTACAGTTGTCCCATTTCCCCCCTTTATTACCCTCCACCCTGCACATCCCCACCCACCATGATTCTCCCCCTTATTTCCTGTCCATGGGTCATACATGTAAGTTCTCTGGCTTCTGTATTTCTATACTGTTCTTAACCTGCCCCTGTCTATTTTTTTAGATCATTTATGCTTCTTATTCCCTGTACCCTTTTCCCCATTCTCCCCTGTCCCTCTCTCTGCTGATAATGCTCGACATCATCTTTACTTCTGTGATTCTGTTCCTGTTGTAGTTGTTTGCTTAGTTTGTTTTGTTTTTGTCTTTTTTAAGATCAGTTGTTGATAGTTATGAGTTTGTTGTCATTATACTGTTCATAGTTTTGATCTTCTTTTTCTTAGATACATCCTTTTCACATTTCATTTTGAAAGGGCTTGGTGATGATGAACTCCTTTAACTTGACCTATTCTGGGAAGCACTTTATCTGCCTTTCCATTCTAAATGATAGCTTTGATGGATAGAGTAATCTTGGATGTAGGGCCTTGCCTTTCATGACTTGGAATACTTCTTTCCAGCTCCTTCTTTCCTACAAGGTTTCTTTGGAGAAATCAGCTGATAGTCCTATGGGCACTCCTTTGTAGGTAACTGTCTCCTTTTCTCTTGCTGCTTTTAAAATTCTTTCCTTATCTTTAACTTTGGGTAATGTAATTATGATGTGCCTTGGTATGTGCTTCCTTGGGTCCAACTCCTTTGGGACTCTGTGAGCTTCCTGGACTTCCTGGAAGTCTATTTCCTTTGACAGATTGGGGAAGTTCTCCTTCATTATGTTTTAAAATAAGTTTCCAATTTCTTGCTCTTGCTCTTCTTCTGGCACCCCTATAATTTGGATGTTGGAACATTTAAAATTGTCTTAGAGGTTCCTAAGACTCTCCTCCTTTTTTCTTTTTTTTTGAATTCTTATTTCTTCATTCTGTTCTGGTTGAATATTTATTTCTTCTTCTGCTCCAAATCATTGACTTGAGTCCCTGTTTCCCTCCCATCACTGTTGGTTCTCTGTGCATTTTCCTTTATTTCACTTTTCATAGCCCTCACTTTTTCCTCTGTTTTGTGATCATACTCAACCAATTCTGTGAGCATCCTGATTACCAGTGTTTTGAACTGTGCATCTGATAGGTTGGCTATCTCTTTGTCCCTTAGTTGTATTTTTTCTGGAGCTTTGATGTACTCTTTCATTTGGGCCATTTTTTGGTCTCAGTTCATCTGTTACACAGAAAGAAGCAGAGCCTTAGGTATTCACCAGGTCGGGGCCACCCACATCTCTGTGTTGCGGCACTGAATGTGGGGGAGGGGTCCAAGAGGGAACAATGCTGCTTACTTAGCTTTTGGCTGGTTTTCAGTCACTTCCTCCACTACCCACAAGCAAATTGGGCCCTTCTTGTGTTGATTCCCAAGTGGGTGGTTTTGTGTACGTTTCTGTAGGTCTCTCCAACAAACTCTCCCACAAGACTGGGAGTTTTGTTGTTGGGGTTTATATATATTTATTATATATATTATAATTATATATATTATTTATTTATATATATTTATTATATTTATTATATTCATTATATATAATACATATATAATATATATATGGCTCTAAGATCGTGTACTATCAGTTGGCTGCTTTAGAGTGGTGTTTTTCTTTTTTTTTTAAATATTTTATTTATTTATCTTTAGAGGGGAAGGGAAGGAGAGAAGGAGAGAAATATGAATGTATGGTTGCCTCTCATGAGTCCCCTGCTGGGAACTGGCCTGCAACCCAGGCATGTACCCTGACTGGGAATCGAACCGCGATCGTGTGGTTCGCAGGCCCGCGCTCAATCCACTGAGCTACACCAGCCAGGGCCTTAGAGTGGTGTTTTTCTTATACAGTTGATATAAGACTGTATACCTAAATGGGTAAATAAAACCAAAACTATAAGTTTCTAGAATAGAATGTTCATGAAACACTTCCAAATTGGAGTTGTTTGCTATGCATCTTACTGTCCACTTCCTTAACCATAACAGACCTCCACATACTCCCTAAGTGCAAAAAGTTTGCTGAAACCTCTGATATTTGGAAATTTAAAGATAAAGTAGCAGCCTCAATCATTAAAGAGAACTGATGCATAAAGTTTATATTTTATTTAAAATAAAATTACACATTTAAACAAAAATTTTGTAAATATATATATGCATGTTTATATGCCGTAATGGACCCAAGTTATAAGTAATACATACTCAATGTAAAAATTCTAAAATACACAAACATAAAGAAGAAACCCATATGTATATGTGTGTGTCCATATCTGAGTACATGAGATATATACCTGAAGTAAAAGACACATTTTGCTTGAGTGACATTGACGAAGGCTTTATCCCCTACATGACTTTGCAAGGGACTTACAGATGTTATATCCATCATGAAGTTGTAGACTGCAAGCTCTTGTCCTCTTTTCCACCCATTCTCCAGGATGCCTGGCCTGGTGGGATTCTGTGCATCTCTCTGTGGAAGTTTAAAATTATACATTTAAATTTATAATTTTAAATTTATACATTTACATTTATACATTTATATAATTTTAAAATTATATATTTAAATGTATAGTTTTTTAATATGCATTTCTCTGATGAGGAATGTGGACATTCCATTTTAATACCTTAATGCTTCTTCCAGGTACTTCCCAGTTGTTTTTATTTTGAACTCTCCATTTTTTCTTTCAAATGCTTGACATGTCAACAAAACCTTCTGCTTTTCATTTGCTGAATTTATCATTTCAACATCTGTAAACAGTGTACTAAAAATACACAAAGATAAGATTGTTAGTGAACATCCTAAAATCTTAAAAATGGACAAGATGAATTGAGTTGAAATTTTTCATTATTACTGAGAAGGAGTTTGTTTGATTACTTGTTTTTTAGGGGGGAGGAGATAAGTTATTGAATGAACTTAAAAACTAACCTTTGGGTAAACTTCTGGTTTATCTTATTTGCTTACAAATCTGTGGGCTAAAGAGAGTTCAGAGAGACCAGTTTGTCTTAGCTTTATCCCCCAAGGCTTGGGAGTAGAGATGTTGAGATTTTTCCTTCTATGTCATTCCTTGACCTTGCTACCACTGGAGACTGGGAATTCAGATCCGTCCCAGGGCTTTAATTCTCAATCCTTGAATATTGAGCACTTCTTTTTTTTAAATTGTTGTTCAAGTACAGTCTTCTGCCTTTTACTCCCATCCCACCAGCCCACCCCCCAGGCCTCCCCCACTCCCTCCTGTTTCCACCCCCACCTTGTTTTTGTCCCTGTGTCTTTTATACTTGGTCCTGAAAACCCTTCCCCCTTTCCCCTGAAGTTTCATCAGGCCCTTCTTAGCGCTGTGAAAAAAGATGGCACCGGCTCAGAGGAGCTATGTAAGAAGGAGTGACACCTGCTTTTGAAAAAAAAATAAAGATTAAAACAAAATGGGCAATAAAAACCAGGAGGGTAAAGGACATAATAAAAGAAAGATTAGTTAATTCGCCAAATTTCTGTTTGTATAGATCAAAATGCACAAAAGTCACTGCTCCAAGAATTATCCATACATGATATCAAAGCCAATTTAAGGACTCTGAGAAATGTTGCCGCGTTACATGGACACCCACCCCCTGATATTTAGGTTAAGATGTGGGAACTGCTGAGAAAATTCAAAACTCTTTTTATGTTAAAGAATCCCAGTGCACGACATCCTAGTGCTGATAAACTTAATGTCCCCAAACGGAACAAGGACAGTTTGTGTTATTCACTGGGCTATGAGATGGCGATTATCATTGTATTCAGCTAAGCATTGGGGAAATTTCTACTTGTTTTTACTTTTACACCTATCAAAAAATGGTAGTTTGACAGACCCTTCTTTTTGGCACAACATAATGGACAATTATCCCCAAATAATATGTAAATCCAAGTTCACAGTATATATTCAACTCCTAACAAACACTCACCAAAATAGAATGGGAGATGCCTCACACAGGCACCCGTTTCCTCCTCAGGCTGCCCTCCTGCATAGGAGCCCCTCCCGCCAGCATTCCCAGGCTCTCTGGGAGAAGCGCTGCTTCCCTGCCCACCTTCACATCCGGACAGGAAAGACAGTCATCCCCAAGGCAACCCTGCCCTGCCACCAGCCTACAAACCACCTGCCCTGGTGTGAGTTACCCCACTCTGAGGAGCGCAGCTCCATGAGGACTCAAGACAGGATGTTTCATTCTCGCAGCCCAACTTTCCTAGTGGCTTTCTCTGCATTTATTATTGACTGAGCATACCAATAATGACTTTTGCCACAACCTCAAAAATTTGTCANCAGTCATCCCCAAGGCAACCCTGCCCTGCCACCAGCCTACAAACCACCTGCCCTGGTGTGAGTTACCCCACTCTGAGGAGCGCAGCTCCATGAGGACTCAAGACAGGATGTTTTATACTCTGCATCTCAGAGTAGTCTTCATTCTCGCAGCCCAACTTTCCTAGTGGCTTTCTCTGCATTTATTATTGACTGAGCATACCAATAATGACTTTTGCCACAACCTCAAAAATTTGTCATCATTAATATCGAGGTAACTTTTGCCTGACATATAAATTCTTCAACTTACTAGAAAAATCAGATTTCTCCTTGTTCGTAAGCCCACCTCCTACTATTAATGCTTTTCAACTGCTTTCCTCGACAATGCGCTTTTCAGATCAGTCAACTAGCAGGTGCTAGGCAGTACACAGTGAGGAATATTGACTTTTCTAGTTAATCTGAAACCCCTAATTGAAGTTTGTACACTTCCCCTTCTTCCTACATCTCCCTCTTTCTTGTTCTCTTTACATATAAGTTTGGAGGAAGAGAGCAACCACCAAGAAATGAAAATTGCTCATTGTTGGACAAATGCAAATTAAAATGAGATGTGATTTTTTTCCAGTCTTACTGATAAGAATGAGAAGGATGATGATAGCCTGTGCTGATGAGCTCTTATACTGCAAGCAGAGTAGACAGGACCAATCAGGGGTAGTGGGCAGGGAAGCATGGTCCTGAGATCTGAGCAAATCCATGTATAATATTTAGCATATACCTCTTGCTGGTCAGTTTTGAAAACCATACAGATTTCTTAAGTGGCTTTGGCTTTTGGCTCAGGAATTTAACTTCTACAAGTTTGTCCATAAGGACACAAAGATGTACATATGAAGCTTTTGCCTGACAAGTTCATACCACTTACAATACAGAATTGAATTATGATACATTCATTCAGTGGAATATAATGCAGCAAATGTCAATGTCAATGAAAACCCATATAGATGATATTGACCTGGGAACATTTTCAAACTGTATATTTTGTTACTTTTATAACAAAAAAAGCATTTATATGTATGCATATATGCACATATATGTATATATGCTTATAAACAAGCCTGAAAGAATAAAAATAAAAATTTCACAGTATTATCTTGGGTTTCCAGAATTGGAGTAACTTTTTTATTCTGTATTTTCTAAACTTTTTGCATATATAATGCAGAATTTTATTATCAAACAAAATAAAAATATGTAAAAATTTGTTAAAGATACAGTAAGTTAACTCATATTTGATTATATACTGAGTTATAATCAAATCACTCAGCAAACATGTAGTAATAACTATAATAAAAATAAATGCCATTTATTAAACATTTACCAATAGGCATTGTGTTACATTTTTATATATATAATATAGTAAAACATTCCACAGTAACTTCATGAGGCAAATAAGATTCAGCTAGCAAGATGAGATGCAGAGTCAGAATTTGAATTCTGTTTTGTCTGTCTTCAGAACTACTTTTTTCTGGCCCCTGAGCCACAAAGATGTGAGGTTTACAGTGGTGACTTAACCTGAATCCTGCTTCTAAGGAGTTTTCAGGGCAAATGGAAGCAATGTTCTACATTGGCTTGATTTTTCTGTCTTGTTCATTATCCGAAGCTAAGGTCTATATGGAAATCTGGATTTCCTGCACCACTGTTCATTCACTCTGACGATGCCACATAGAAGGGGTCTTTGGAATGTCTAGTAAGACACAAGGAAAGGACTTGTGGGGAATTGTATTCCCCTTTCCACCCCAAGGAACTGGCTTTTGAGTAAGACAGAGAATAGGGCTGTAAAGTACATCCACTCACTGCTGCTGGCTCATTTTCAGTGTGTTTGAAGTATATTAACCAGTGCTTGTTTTCATATGAGACAGTTTATGTAGAAGTAACCACAGCTGATAAAACTCAAGAGTTCATGCCAATAATGAAATTCCTCACAGTTCAAGTAATCATGGGGCCACTAACCTATGAGGTAGTTACTAAGAAACACAGGGGTGGATCCTAATTATTCTTATTAGCCACCATTTGGGTCAAATAACTAACTTGTCCAAAGTTCATTCCTTCATTGTTATCAGCCAAAGAAGAAGAGCAGAAATGTATGGGATTTTTTGTTTGTTTCAGTCAGTATTGCTGGTTTCACAGAAACATGTTCTTATATGGCCCCCGTTCAATATGTCACACAACTGTAAGCTCAGATGGCTGGGGATCACCTCATGTCGACCTCATAATCACAGGACAGTACTTACTCTTTGGGGACTCTTAGGTGACCCTGTCCTGCCCGTGGCTTCCCCAGGCACCTGTCCAGATGCTGAGCAGAACCTTCCTCTTGGCTGAGCTGGGTTTTGAACCTCCTGAGTATGTCTTCCACACAGAGTTAGGAAGTTTGCAGTGTTTGTTTCTAAAAGATTGCTATTTGATATTTAGATGCTAGCATTCTCAGTATTCTTTTATTTCAAAAATCACTTTGTGGCTTAAACTCACTGTTGTAGATGTTCCTTGCAAGTAATATATAGGTTTATAATACCTTACTATGTAGGTATAGGTTTAGCTGTGGATCCTCCCCTGTGATTTCTTATGATTCTGACTTAGGCCCCTTTTCTCTCATAATTCTGGTTCTGCCTTGTCTCCTGATTCCAGTGAGCTCTCTGCACCCACACTTGCCACACTTTCTGTTTGAATGCTGATCACTATGTTTGCTATAAAGGTAACTTATCTTCTCAGTCCCTAAGTGCCCCCATCAAGCTTTTTTAAAAATATATTTTATTGATTATGCTATTACACTTGTCCTATTTCCTCCCCCTTTCATTCCCCTCCAACCAGCACACCCTCTTCCATCCACATTCCCCACCTTTAGTTCACATCCATGTGTCATAAATTCTTTAGCTTCTACATTTCCCATACTATTCTTGCCCTCCCCCATCTATTTTCTACCTACTGTCTATGCTACGCATTCTCTGTACCTTTTCTCCCTCTCTCCTCCCACTCCCCTGTTACTAACCCTGCATGTGATCTCCATTTCTGTGGTTCTGTTCCTGTTCTAGTTGTTTACTTAGTTTGTTTCTGTTTTTGTTTTAGGTGTGGTTGTTAATAACTGTGAGTTTGCTGTCATTTTACTATACATGTTTTTTAGTCCCTTTAACATTTCATAAAATAAGGGCTTTGATGATGAATGCCTTGAACTTGACCTTATCTGAGAAGCTCTTTATCTGCCCTTCCATTCTAAATGAAAGCTTTGCTGGATAGAGCAATCTTGGATGTAGGTCTTTGGATTTCATGACTTGGAATACTTCTTTCCAGCCCCTTCTTGCCTACAAGGTCTCTTTTGAGAAATCAGCTGACAGTCTGATGGGAACTCCTTTGTAAGTGACTGTCTCTTTATTTCTTGCTGCTTTAAGGATTCTCTCCTTCATTTTAATCTTGGCTAATGTAATTATGATGTGCCTTGGTGTGTTCCTCTTTGGGTCCAACTTTTTTAGGACTCTCTGAGCTTCCTGAATTTCCCAGAAGTCTATTTCCTTTGCCAGATTGGGGACGTTCTCCTTTATTATTTATTCCAAAATCTTTTCCACTTGTGGCTGTTTCTCTTCCCCTTCTGGTACCCCTATAATTCAGATGTTGGAACATTTAAAGATGTCCTGGAGGTCCCTAAGCCTTTCCTCATTTTTTTGAATTCTTATTTCATCCTTCTTTTCTGTTTGATTGTTTCTTTCTCCCTTCTGGTCCACTCCACTTATTCGAGTCCCAGTTTCCTTCCCATGACTATTGGTTCCCTGTGCATTTTCCTTTATTTCACTTAGCATAGCCTTCATTTTTTCATGTAATTTGTGATGAAATTCAACCAATTCTGTGAGCATCCTGATCACCAGTGCTTTGAACTGTGCATCAGATAAGTTGGCTATGTCTTCATTGCTTAGTTGTATTTGCTGTGGAGCTTTGATATGTTCTTCCATTTGGGCCTTTTTAAAAAAATATATTTTATTGATTATGCCATTATAGTTGTTCTAATTCTCCCCCTTCATTCCCCTCCACCCTGCACACCCCCTCCCCAACCATCCCTCCCCTTTAGTTTATGTCCACGTGTCTCAAGTTCTTTAGATTCTATATTTCCCATACTATTCTTGCCCTCCCCCTTATCTATTTTCTGTACCTTCTCCCCCCTTCTCCTCCCACTCCCCTGTTGCTAACCCTCCATGTGTTCTTCATTTCTATGGTTCCACTCCTGATCTGGCTGTCCTCTTGGTTTGCTTTTGTTTTAGGTGTGGTTGTTAATAACTGTGAGATTGCTGTCCTTTCACTGTTAATATTTTTCATCTTCTTTTTCTTATATAAGTCCCTTTAACATTTCATAGAATAAGGGCTTGGTGATGATGAACTCCTTGACTTTGACCTTATCTGAGAAGCACTTTATCTGCCCTTCCATTCTAAATGAAAGTTTTGCTGGATAGAGCAATCTTGGTTGTAGGTCTTTGGATTTCATGACTTGGAATACTTCTTTCCAACCCCTTCTTGCCTGCAAGGTCTCTTTTGAGAAATCAGCTGACAGTCTGATGGGTACTCCTTTGTAGGTGACTGTCCCCTTATCTCTTGCTGCTTCTAGGATTCTCTCCTTCATTTTAGTCTTGGCTAATGTAATTATGATGTGCCTTGGTGTGTTCCTTCTTGGGTCCAACTTCTTTGGGACTCTCTGAGCTTCCTGGATTTCCTGGAAGTCTATTTCCTTTGCCAGACTGGGGAATTTCTCCTTTATTATTTGTTCAAATATGTTTTCCACTCATGGCTGTTTCTTTTCCCCTTCTGGTACCCCTATAATTCAGATGTTGGAACGTTTAAAGATGTCCTGGAGGTTCCTAAGCCTCTCCTCATTCTTTTGAATTCTTGTTTCTTCATTCTTTTCTGGTTGATGTTTCATTCTTCCTTCTGGTTCACTCCATTGATTTGAGTCCCAGTTTCCTTTCCATCACTATTGGTTTCCTGTGCATTTCCCTTCATTCCAATTAGTTTAGCCTTCATTTGTTCCTCTAATTTGTGACTAAAATCGACTAGTTCTGTGAGCATCCTGATGACCAGTGTTGCGAACTGTCTATCTGAGAGGTTGGCTATTTCTTGGTTGCTTAGAGTTACTGGTTCTGGGGCTTTGGATTCTTCTTGAGCCATATTTTGGTCTTTTCGCACCTGTTACGTATGAGGAGCAGAGCCCTAGGTATTCACCAGGGCAGGGCAACTCAGTTGCTGGGTTGTGAAGCTGTATGTGGGGGTGGGGTCAGAGAGGGGCAATGACGGTCCCCTCTGCTGCTTCCTGCTGCTGGGACCTGCGAGGTCTGTCTCACTGCTCGCTCCTTCACTGGCTTATCTGCGTGCAAATGTGTGACCACGGTCAGCCTGCTGCCTTGCACCCTCATTGGGTCCACCTGTTGCTACTCCACACCTGGGATCTGCCCACGGCTGCCTGCGAGCCTGGGTCAGGAGATCTTTTCTGCCCAATTCGCTCTGCTGCTGGCTCCGCCCCTCTTACCGGTCCAGTTGAACAGTTCATGGTTGTTGGACTTTCATTTAGTTCAGTTTTCTGTGTTTTGGCTGCGTTTTTGTTACTGAAACTTTGTTGACTTTAAACTTGGTTGTGAGAGGAGGCACAGTGTTTCCATCTTCGCTTCTATCTTGGCAGAAGTTCCTAGGCCTTTTTTTTTGTCTTGTGGCACAAGTTACATGATGAGGGGCAGAGCCCTAGGTGTTCACCAGGGTGGGTCAACCCAGACACTGGGTCGTGATGCTGTATGTGGGGCAGGGGTCAGAGAGGGAACAATGGCACTTGCTCCGCTCTCTGTCAGATTTCAGTCCCTTCTGCAGCTTCCTTCAAGCAAAGTGGGCCCTTCTGGTGCTGATTCCTGTGTGGGTGGGCTTGTGTAGGTTCTAGGACCCTGTGGGTCTCTCCAGCAAACTCTCCTGTGAGGCTCGGAGTCTCTCCCTGTGCCTCAACCCTCACAGGTGTTTTCAATTGGTGTTTGAAGCTTTATTTCCTGGTGCTGGGACCCTGGGTTGTGCAGTCTGTCTCACTCCCCAGTTTCGCCTGGCTTGTTCGCTTGCGAATGTGTGACCAGCTGGTCAGCCGGCTGCCTTGCGTACAATGCCTCAATCGCTGCCTTGCGTACAATTCACAATCGCTGCCTCACTGGATCTGCCAGCCGCCACCTGTGCACCCAGGATCTGCCTGCTGCCTTCTTGCACATTGGAGGTGCTTTGCACACCCAGTGCCACCGCTTTTTGTGCTGAGACCCCTCTCCACCTGGCTACCTGACTCTGCACCACCTACCAGTCTGGATGAATGTGTCTATTTTATCTCCTTGGTTGTCCGATTTCCATACAGTTCAATTTTCTGTCAATTCTGGTTGTTATTTTGTTTCTAAATTGTTGTCCTTTATTTTGGTTGTGCAAGGAGGCACGGTGTGTCTACCTACACCACCGTCTTGGCTGGAAGTTCCCCCATCAAGCTTTTAATACTTCAGAAACTTCCTACTGCAGTTACACAACCTCAAGAATGTGTGCAGTATTATTTTCATTGCTTCAGCTATTTCTATTCCTGTTTGCTACTGCTCAGATCTGTTCAAAGGCAGGAAATTTTAGAGGGTCTGACTTGAATCAGAAAATGCACAGGCAGTGACTTCCGCAAAATGCCCCTAGAAAGGCTGCCTCCCTCAATCACATAAAGCCTATGTCCTCGGCCCACAGCAGGAACATTAAACAAAATGAGGTGCTTGCCCCTGGGATGACAGGGTGGGGATTATAAAGATAAATTAGTGATATTTTGGCTTTAGTGAGTTTCAATCTTGTAAGGGAGACAAGTGCGTGAATATCTATACCATAAGGTTAATTCACATCACCTGAAGAGAAGAGGCCCATGTAATCAGACAATGTTTTTAAAAAATTGACAGATTATCTGCTAACCTTCTGAGTTCACATCTTTTGGATCCTAGGCATACTTACCCCAGCTTCTAATAATGGCCGGCTTATAAGCAATAACCTAAGCATTGTGAATTAAATATCCCAGAGGCCATTAATGGCTAATGTTCTCTCTCTTATTTTATAAAAGTCAGATCTCTGAAATTGTTCACAAGATATAATTCACTACAGATGAGGTTTCTCCACATCGGTACAAAGTGGTTTTGGTCCTAACACTACATTTTGAAGATATTAAAACTAAAACTAAAGGCATAGTCTACAGCTTGTGTTAATTATCCTGAAGTAGTTTATGGAAGCATTTGAGTTCTTCAGACATAGTTATCTAATATGATTTAAAAAGCCTGTGTCCATATTATGGCTGTCTCTGTACTTTAATGATTATTTTATTCTCCTAAAGTTTAAATGCTTTGGGTTCTAATGGGCAAAAGGGATGAATATTGAAAGCAGACTAACAGGGATGAGGTATGAATGGCAATTCCATGTATTGGGTCATGGTTGACACATTGGATTCTTTTGACCTCCACAGTGCTTCCATCAGAAGTCCAAGTACTCGATTCTCAGTTAGAGGCTTGAGTGTGAAAGCATATATATACTGTAATTCTTCCAGTTATTTAATGCTTTTTCAATGTTAATGCTTTTGGCTTTGGTGGGGAGGGGTACGGTACGGAAGTGTAGCTCCAAGGAATTATTTTAAAAGAAGGAGTGTGACCCTTCATCACAACCAGGAATATTCGTATTTCTTGCTTTCCCCAATAGCCGTTTCATAGGAAAAGTTTGGGTGTACCTAGAGCTAGACATTTTTAAAGACTTCCTGAAACAAATGTTTGTTCTAATTACAATTTTATATGGTTAATGCCATGTGAAAAAAAACTCCCAGTGTGCAAATGTGCACTTATGGAAATGATAAATCGCAGCAACATCTAACACCAGGTTCCTGATAGCTTGCTCAGAGGATGGATAAACAAATGCAGCAATAGCCACTAACCACTGTAATCAGGACCATAAAATAAGTAATTAGATCATATCAACAAATCAAACCCGTCTGAAAGCAACGGAGCAACAGCTTTGCCTTTTAACTGGGTTTTATTTCAAGGCCCTAATAACAAATGAGGTGTGTCTTTCTCCCAGAGGTCTATCATCAAGAAAAGTAACTGGAATGGTTATCAGTAAGTTTTAGAGTTTTATCTGTTTTTAACATGTAGACATGAGAGTTGTAAGATTTTTACAATATTTTCTTTTATAAACAATTCATGTTCATTGTGGAAAAGTGAAAGGGTGGATAAAGAAAAAGAAAAATCACTTGTAATATCAACATTCAGAGATAACATTAGTTGGTTGTAATCTTTCAAAGTTTTCAATGAATACATATAAATACGTATCTTAATAAAAAATGATTCATACTTTACTTTCTGTTTTCTAACCTGCACTTTTTATTCCAATTTTCAGCTCTTATATCAATATATATGTACATCTCCAAACAGAGGTTCTATGTAGTCCAGAGTAGATTTGGGGGGGTTGGAGGTCATTCACCCCTCAAAAGATATACAGAATATTTGCGTTACATGTGTATATGCATTTTTTTCAGGAAAAATGCACTGAGACTTATATTGAATTTACTTTAACTTTTATTGATGACTTTAGGAAGAGACTACAGTCCTGTATCTTTCCACTCAGAATAAGCCTCCCAGTGTGTTCTTTTCCTCTTTGTTCCTGTTCCGAATTTGTACTTTTCTTTATGTCGGTCCTGCACCATTGTTTTAATAATATACTGGTCATTTAAAAAACATTTAATTTATTAAAGTTCCAATATTTCTTCCTGTGATTTTATTGAATCTCAGGGCCCCTGTCTTCACCTTGTAAGCCCACCTTCAATTTAATATAGAACTTGATGATACTATATGATTCAATTTACATAAATTTGCTTTAAGTTTAATATTACATATACATGGTTCCAAACACCTATATACTACTTTTTGTAAGATAGAATAAAGTAAATTATTTATGAAATGGGAACGTACCCACAAGGGCTTACTTTGTATTTTTATATAACAAATCTTTTGAAATCTGTTTTTTAAGACTGTTATAAGTTTTCCATCTAATTAAATATATATGTATACAGCCCTGGCTGGTGTAGCTCAGTTGATTGAGTATGGGCCTGTGAACCAGAGGATCAGGGTTCGATTCCCAGTCAGGGCACATGCTTGGGTTGCAGGCCAGTTACCAGCAGTGGATGCATGAGAGGCAACCATACATTGATATCTCTCTCTCTCCCTCTCTCCTTCCCTTCCCCTCTAAACATAAATAAATTAAAAATTAAAAATATATATATGTATACCTTAAAGTCAATATCAATATGTGTGTGTGTGTGTGTGTATATATATATATATATATATATATATATATATATTCCACGTTTTTGCATATAAACCAAGTTCTTTAGAATTTTTGCTAATGGAACAATTTTCTAAAGTTTAATGTTCCCTACAAACATAATCTCATACAAGTCAGAATTACAGGAAAAGAATTCAGAGAGAGGGTGCAAAGAATGGATAAAGGTTTTACTACTCCAAATTAATGAAGGAAAGTCTATACTTGGTAAACTTTAACCATGGAGGTATATAGCTATAGTACAGTCTATTCCATTTCTAACTGGCCCTATTTTTCCAAATTTCCCGATAATTTTTTTTCCATAGGTATGCTCTGATTTCATCTACCTGTAGTCCGCCTTTCTCTTCTCTCCTCTCACCACCTACCCCAACCCTCCTCCCCTTTTGCCTTCCTTCTGCTCCCCAGACTTGATCTGCTCACTATCCTCAGGGTTCTCCTTAGAGAGGTTCTCTTGGCAGTTTCTCCACATTCTAATCCTGTGCCTTCTTCCCACTCCTTTCCCTGGGAATCTGTCTCTCAATTGCACTCTCCTGGAAGCCTCAATCCAGTCTAACTTCTCTCATAGCCCTTTCTGTTTCTGCCACACTGACGGGAAGCCTTTTCTGTCTGTTGGACTGTCTGTTTCTGCTGACTGTCATTGCTGCCTTCCTGAATGTGACTTGTCTGTTAGATTCCCTGTCACCACCTGCCCTGTTCACCAATGAGCTTCCCTGCCCCATCCTACCATACCACCCTTCTCGTCCCTGTAAATCAGTTTCTTCTTTATTACGGAAGTAGGTCGATGAGTATTCATGTTTACATTAAACACAAATAACATAGTGTAGCAAACAAGGACCTCAAAAGCTATATGTAGAATTTAAAAGGGAATTATTAATATTGATGAATTGATTAATTTATGTGATTTTCATCTCTTATTTACATTTGTTCTAAACCACTAAGACTTTCTGTGTCTAGTGAAGTTAAAATGTTCAATCATATCAAGATGTATACAGCTTTAAGTAAATTGGATATGTGACTATCTGGATTGACAAAATCAGGATTAATTTTTATAACTTTTCACAAGTCTTCATCATTACATTATAAAATAGCTTTTAAAAATATGTCTTTTTAACTTTAAAGTTGTTTTAGTTTATTTAAAAATTATTTTAAAATAGTTTTTAAGTTTCCATAAACTGAAGTACATGGCCACAAATGCATTCCCTCAAAGTAAGCAAATTTTCACCATTAAAGAGGCAAACCTGTTTAGACTTTCACATTTGCTATTTGAAAACATTATATCAAACATTTGTGCAACTCTGCATTTGAGGCACCACATAACTGCTTTGGGGGAGGTAAAGGAAATATGCATTATTAAGATAAATCTTGAAGGGAAACTCAGTAGGAATTTCTTCTACATCACCAAGACTATAACTTTCTGGCCTCCTGCTGATATTAAAAGGAGCTCATTCCAACAAAGTGGCTGACATTGAACTCAATTCCTTGCACATGACGGACCATGTCTTTCACTTACTGGTTAGAGCTAGGGGAGCTTATAATGTACATACTTGTCGCAGACCAGAGATTTCTAAAAGAAAAATATCTTGACGTAACTACCTTTATACCAGTTGGGAATCATTCTTTCAGCAGAATCTAACAAAAAACAAACATGAAACTAATGACCCTGAAAAATATTTGTGTCGTTTCCTTTGGTCGTAGTTCTCTTGGCACAATTTCAGCCTTCAGTTTTTCGTGTCTCGTGGATTATACTTAATCATAAATTGTGAATTTATTGTTCTTATCTGAACTTTCCTTCTGTAAATTACCAACTATCCCAACACTGTGTTTTAAAGGACAATATCCCTTTAAGGAGCCCGTGTCAGCAGTCAAATAAGGCCTTCCTTTGCCTACCCACCACTGGTTCTCAAGAACACCCATTATTGTGTCCTATTAATCTTCTTGTCTGTGAGGTGCCAGGCATGAAATTTATTTGTTGATCCTGTTGACCTTGTTGTTTGCATCGTTACTCGTTTTTAAAAAATGTGCAGGAATGTTCCTAACTGAAAAATATAAATTTAGTGTATCAGGGATTATGACAAAGTGGGAGACATTTTTGGAATTGAGTGGCATTGTGTGGAGAGAGTGGGGCTCCCTGATTCAAAAGACCTGGTTTTAAATCTCCGTGTTTCAGTTCCCTGACTTTGTAATAATATGCAAATTATTTAACTTCTCTGAAGTTTCCTGTCCTCACCTATAGAGAGAAAATAATTTATTGGTTTATTGTACAGATAAATAACAAAATACGTGTGAGAGTACCTAATGTGTACAATGGATGTTCAATAAGAGTAATGATGAAATAATTGGGAGAAGGCAGTTATTGAAAACCTGACTGTGATGATCTCTTTAATTTTTTCCCACTTAAATAAAAACATGCAAAATCATTAGCACAGCGGCCAAGACATAGCTGACCATCCAAGGATGTCAGTTACTCTTCATTTAATATTTAGAGTTACTTATTTGTTTGGTTCCCAGGCTGAAAATGCATATATGTTCTTGCATTCAACAACAGGTGGCCTTGTAATGCTTCTCAAAGATGAATCGATGTGAACACAGATCACCGAGGACTGCTGTTTAAATGCAGATGTAGCAAGTCAGGGTGGAGCCTAAATTCTGGTCCAGTAGGTCTGAGAGGGAACCTTCGATTGTGTTTCTAAGAGGCTCCCAGCCAATGCCTGTTAGGCCCCCTGTTCACACATTAATGCCTTTCAATAGCAAGGCAGTAATGGGCCAGGTAGTAAGTACCTTCCCTTTGTTCCTTGTGTTATCTTAGTTCATAGAGCTTAAGGAGTTTAGAGATAATATTATTTTGCACATTTTGCAGATGAGAAATTTGTAACCTATATTGGGTGGTGAATTACTTAATAATTGAAATTATTCAACCTAATAATTCAGCCACCTGTCTTCTCTACCCTGATCAGTTTTTTAAATTTTGTGACTATTTGCTTACTCTTCCTATTTAATGATCATATTCCAGGACATTAAGAATTATCAAGTTTTCTCTTATATCTTCATCTGTTATATCTTTATCACTGTTATATCTTTATCTGGCTCTTTTTAGAACTTTACTCATGTTAATATGTAATTATAGTTTGTTATTCTCCCCATTGTTTAACCCTGTCAAGGACAGCCGATCCTGGATGGAGTCATATTTTATGGCTAAATGATTGGTAGATGTCAGGCAGATTTTAAGACTTTTTGGTATAGTTTATAGCAGTTAAGTGCTTAAATCAGAACTCCTTCCTTACTGTTTGGAATGAGTTGCCATCTCCAGCCCCAGAACCATCAGAAGCCAGATGCACTAAGGACCATCTACTCAGAGATACCAGGCACTTCCATGACTCTACCACGAAACAGCCCTGCCACGCCAACTGGGGTATTTTTTATCTAACTGACATTCTACTTCCAGATCAGAGGACAAGGCCCCATTACTTTTCACTGCCTAGCCTGTTTTTAGCAAGTTCCCTGGAGTAATTCTGTACTGTGGGACATGTCTGTGATTCTGTCCCCTGACTGCAAGGACATGCTCCACCCCCACTCCCTGGGGCACACCTCCTATATTTGTCCCGTGGGTAGGAAGCAGCCTGGGCTTCCATGCCCCAGTTAGGAAACGCTATTTTGTACTGACGTACTGATCCCCTGTTTTCTAACTTTCCCACAATCAGTACCAGAGAGATATGGCTTCTAGCCCATTTTTAGAGGCTAATGCTGACAGGAACATATTTTTAAAATATTTTTAGAAACAAAGATTATTTCAGAATAATGAAAACATAATCACACTCAATGTATAAACAGTGAACTTAATTTAATAAGTAGTTAAATGTAACATAATCACAAAAGTATTACGAAAGAGCAAGTTCAGCTTGGATCACTAGTGTCTCTTTTCACAGGGAGATAATAAATGTTCTTCAGCCAAAGGCAACTGGGCAGAAGTCTCAGGATTGTTACCCTTCCTCCCTCCCTCCCTCCCTCCCTTCTTTATCTCTTCCTTTCTGTCATTTTGGGTGTTACACAGTACTTGCAGAATCACTGTAAAGGGATTCATTGTCAACCTATCATAATATAGTATAAGTATTTTTAATGTCAGTATATACACATATACCTCTCTCTTCACCACCGTTTTGAATAGTTACTTAACTCAGTACATAACTATGCCATAATTCATTTAACTAATTTCCTAATGTGGAACACTCTGACTCATTTCTAACATCTTTTACTGATATAAATCATGCTGGGCAATGGCCTTGTTAAGGTCCAAGCAACTGCTACTTAGTTATTTCCTGCTTTTCTAGTTACCAATTTACCTCCTCAAAGAACTTCCTAGAAAAGAACCTCAAAGAAAAGTGAATTCCATACCTCCTAGTAAGTATGGAATTCACTTATAAACACATTGCCAAACATGATATCTAAACAAATTTAGTAACTTTGCTACAGTGTGATAAATACAGTGCTTAAAAACTCAGATTTGAAAGCCAGCCTACCTGAGTTTAAATCCATCTCTGCCATTTGCTAGCTACGTGAACTTCAGTAAGATGTTTAACCTCTATGTACTTCTGTTTCTTGACCCATGATATGAAGACAATAATAGTAATTATCTCACCTACTTGTGAGGATTAAAGAAATGATGTATTCAAAGGCACAGAACAGCATCTAGCATTTAGTGCTTGCTCAAATAATATTAGCTAATGTTAGTGATAATTAACTTGCTTTTCCTTTTTATTCAGTGTTAAATGTAAATTCCACAAAAATATGGTTGCAGAAAAAACTTCACTTTTGGGGAAAAAATATTTGAAGCAGAAAAAAAAGTACAGGGGTCTCAAGAGGGTAAAGCACATGTTAGGAAATGCGGCCAACTCTTAAGATGTGGCCAGGTATCAAATCTTTGATACAATAGAGTAGCTGAGCTGGGCTGCACTCAGTCAGTGTGGTTGACCTGGGTGTAGTCACCAAACATGCCCCCATCACCCACCGTCACCCACGTTACGTATTCAGTCATGTGTAGATTACCTGTGATCGTTCCTGTCCATATGAACTATAACGGGATGGTATACATTTGTTTATACTCCTCTCATAGGGCTCTTTTCTCTTCCTTTTTTTTCTTAGTGAAAATAGAGAAAAAGTCAAGTTTCTTGTTTACTTGGGCTTTTCCTAAAGAATAGCCTTTATTATACTCACTTGACCTCCTCAGAGAGCCTGTTCTGCAAACAGTTCTTCTCCATCCCACAGGGTTCTGGCAGCCAGAGACCCCTCGGTGGGAGCAGCAACTGGCTATGAGCTCAGAAGCTATTTTTGGAGATAGGAAAATACAGAGAATTTAGGGTCAATCGTTCACTCTTAACCACTAGAGAAGAATATCGGAAATATCTAAATTAGGCAATTTTTTTACACTTTAATTATTAGACCAAGTACTTGGTTGATAAGAAAATAAATTCAAGAATACATCAATGTGCAAAGGAAAGACCAGGCATTTTTCTTGTCTAAATAGGCCTGTGGTCTCAAGCACTGACAAAAAAATTTCTTGTCAAAGGCCTGATTTTTGCTCTAAGTTTTGTAGCAGACTGGAGTCCCAGAAATGGTAAAACAACACAGCTCTTTCATTAGGAAGAAGTTTTTCTTTGGACCATGTCCCTGGTCCTCCTTGTATCCTATACCATTATTTTGTGAGACATGAGCTTTGGTGGAATAGCCAAAGCCCAAGGCAGCTGAGTGACCTGCCAGTCAGCAGGCTTGTATCTTCTAGTGTTTTCTTGTGAACTAGGATTCCACTTAAGCCCTCCTTCGTGGAATATTTCCTAGAATATCTACTTTATAATCAAACTGTACAGAAGAAATTATTTTCTAAAGAAAAAGCAAGAGAGAAGAATTGATCAACTGCTATTTCTAACCTAATATTGTCTGTAGGAAACTTTATGGACATTGGAAACCACAAAATACTTTTACTCCAAATAATGGATATATCTTAGAAGGAATGGTGATTTTCAAGGTTCCAGAATGTTTTCCAAGTGTTTAGGAAAAATGCAAGTGGGTATACATTTCTGAAGCCTTATTAAGAGGGAATTGTAGATCCAGGCTTCCTCGTGGCTTACAGAGGAAAAGTAGCAGCTACAAATATGCCACCTCAATGTCCGTCATGAGAGGATCAATAGACCAAACTGTGGAATGTTGTGCAGCTGTAAAAAATGAAATAGCTCTATTATATATGTACTGTCATGGAATAATTTGTTATAAATCATTTAGAAAAGTAATGATGCAGAACACTACTCATAGTGTGACTTAATTTTTGTAAAAACAAAAAACCAAAATCTATAAACATATGGATATAGGCATCTGCTTCATTAAAAGCTAAAAAAACATATTTCAACTGTTATCAATAGATTCTTCAAGGTGTTAAGAGGGAATAAAGAAGATGGAATGCCCTGGCTGGTGTGGCTCAGTGGATTTAGCGCCAACGTGCAAACTGAAAGGTCACTGGTTCAATTCCTAGTCAGGGCACATACCTGGGTTGCAGGCCAGATCCCCAGTTGAGGCATTCGAGAGGCAACCAATCAATGTCTCTCACACTAATGTTTCTCTCCCTTTCATTCTCCCTCCCTTCCCCTCTTTCTAAAAAGAAATAAATACAAATTTTTTTAAAGAAGATGGGAATGGTGACGGGGGAAGAAAGAAATGTTAACTTTTTAATTTTTTCACATCCATATTTGTATTTTTCATAAGCATGTATTTTGTAATATTTTACATAAAACATATAAAAGTCTTTGAGTCAGAAATGAACCTCCATGAGTGTGGTGGTTTGAAGCTCTGTTCTACAAAGAAACATGCTATCAATCAGCAAATAGTACAAATGACAAGTACCCTTCTACTTGAAAAAAAACTGCTTAAAAAAACAGTATAAATTGTCGCATACTTGTAAACATCAGCTATTATGTGTCATAGATTATACGAAGAGAAAAAAGTAAAGTCCAAGGCTGCTTTAAGATGGAAATCATAATGTCTTGTTTAAATGGGCTGATAGTAACAGTGAAAGGGACATGCATACAATTTAAAAAGATGCTGAAAGTATGCAAATATTTTCATAATAATGTGAGAAAGATATGCTGCTGCCCTATTACAATATTTAGCATCTTAGATACTGATTGCCATCCTTACCCCTTCCTTATGAAGAGTTTCATCTCAAAGAAAGGGGAATGATTTCCATGGAAATGAATCCATTAACTAATTAACACATTTGTATTGAGAATCTAATGTGTGTGTTGCTCTGCATACTGAGTGGCGGAGAGGGAATACAAAATGAGTAAGAGCCAGAATTGCCTCATGATGCTTCTAAGCTAATAAGGTAGCTGAGGTGGTACACAGACTGTAGAACACAATATGGACTGTAGTGAGCACACATAAGGCTAAAAACGAAAGTAGGATGCTGAATAGGGTGGTTGGACGGTCCCTCCAAAGGGAGGTGTTTTGTTTTCTATTTTGTTTTGTTTTAGAATAGGAAAAACATGAACATAATTGTAAGCAAAGAGGAAACAGTCAGTATGGAGAGGTGATAAGAAGGAAATGAATCAGGTAACCCTGGTATTAATAAGGTAAGCCTGAAGAGGAGGGCCTAAAGTGAGATTTTGGTCATGAAAAGGAGGACAGATATTATGCAAAATATGTAGAAAAAGCAAGGGACCCTGGGTGGTGAGACACTCTGAGATGAAGAGAAAGGAAACCAAAGGAGCCCATTTCTGCCAGCTTGGACATTCTTATCTTAGTCTAGTGAAAAGTCACATGGTTGACAAGGAGTTAAAGGGTGGTGGTTAAGCATGAGAGCTGTAGGAAGATGTGGAATAGCCACTGTGAAGAATCTAAGTCAACCAGAAATGATGGAAAGGGTTGTGCAGCATCATTGAGGTTATTGCTGATGCTAAGTAGCATGAGTTTTTAATGAAACTAATACTTTTTCATTACTTTCTCAAGCAAGGTTGCATGCAGGTAGGCACAGGGGCATAGAAATTCAGCTTGGCCAGAATGCATGTTTTGTATAAATCAAATAATCCTTACATTGAAAGCTGCATATGAAAATTCACTGGAAATGAATTGCATAATTTCAGGTTTTGCTTTGTCGATTTGTTTCTTTTCCCTTAATATTTAGAATCAAATCACTTAGATAACGATATTTTCATAAAGAAGTAAGAATAATATTCTGTATTTCAAATGTTAACCAAGCAAATAATGCTGTTAGAATTTAAGTTCCTAGCTCATAGTTGCTTCTCATATATTGTGTATTTTTAGTCTGGAAAAACTAATAACATCCTTTTTGGAAGACCAGGATCCAGAGAGTAGACTAGAGGTTGGCTCCGATATGCGTAAAATTCATCACTGTTTCCATCATTTAAAGGTAAGTGTGAGCATTTCCTCTAGTAGAAGCCATCACTTGCTACACTCAAACTACAGTAAAGCTTTCCTAGTTGAGCACCTCTTAAAAAGTTAGGACTCATCTTCACACAGCCAGAACAGGGTGATCTTCAAACCAAGGCTGTGATCGTCATCGAATTTCTTCAGAGCTTGTCTGCTACTTGCCAATGAGTAAGCTCAGACCATAGACTTCCAATTCTTTTGCCAGGAATCTCTGCCTTCTACACAGAATAATTCCATGTTCAAAAACCATTTATGTTCAAGCTAAATCAAAAGAATTTTATCTTTCTTTTTTTTTCTAGTAGTTTTAATGTATCCATATAAATCCTCAGTTTTTCTCTGACTTAGGTTTTACCTTTTGTGATGACCTAGTGGGACTATCATTAACCTTTACTTCTACCTCACTTACAATCTGGCGTAGTTCTTTAAGATAATGCATATGTGTTGCAAATCTGCTATGAGCCAGGCATAGAGAAGGTGAAGTTGAATAAGTAAGTAATGGAGAAGACATATGTAAGGAATACTCACAATAAATGCTAAGTGTTATTTTAAAAGTGGTTTGGGGTTATGGAGAGAGTGAAAGAAGTTCAAGAGGGGATCATGTTTGAGTAGAAATTTCCCAGTTTAGAGAAGAAGAGGTCAAATAGTGGAGAGGAGCATGAGGACAGAGGACAGAGAGAGGACAGTAGAGGGGAAGACATGCCAAGCAAAGGGACCTGCATTGCACAGACAGGGTGGCAGGAAAGGACATGTACATCTGACATGTACAAGCCATTGTGACAGGCGGAAAGAGTTGAGGAAACAAATTGGAATAGAAGAATGGACACCAGCTCTTATTCCATCTTCCAGAAACTACTGAATGACAAGAAGATTTATGGGAAGAGCACAGTGTCCTCCGAAATCAAAGATCAGGACTGCCAAGAGACATTACAAGAGGAAGAATATAAAAAGCTGCGAGATATTCTACAGCAGAGAGATAATGAAATCAGTATCCTTTCTGAGGCAATAAAAAGCAACCTCCCTCTACCGGGAAGTGGGAGCACTTAGATGTCTTCCCCTGGCTACATCACCTCGCTCCCCGCCCTGCTTCCAATTCACGTCACTTCTTTCTGTTTAGAAGTGAAATGTCTCTTCAGGAAACAAAATGCAGCAACTAGAGAGAAGTGAAGTTGCTAAAAAAGAAAACAATTTTAGCCAGATATAGTTACTATAATGTTTCAAATGTATATGTGTGTATGTGTGTATGTATATAAAGAGAGACTAAAAATCTCAAGTCTATTGAAAAGTATGGGCCTTTTTACACCATCTTTTAACATTAAATTTTTTTAAGTGTTCTTGGACTTCTCTGCAGTGCTCTGTTTTAGCCCTGAAGTGGTAAGTTAACTGGTTATCTTTAGCTAGCGGACCGGACACCAGGCTGACCGCAGCCTCACCATGGCCCAGAATTTGTGGCTGTGTGTGGCTGAAACTCAAATGATGGCTGAAAAATGACAAATGGTATTTATCTTATGAAGTGCAGAGATTGATTTAAATGTAACTTTTTATTTAAAAGCCAGATCTACTGCTTTGGATTCCACTTACAAATGTTCCCAAATTTGGAAGTGAGTACAGATGGTACAGATGAGCGTTCATGATAGAACTCTCTCAGGCTCGAGGAGGTAGTGTATTTCGGGTGCTGAACGTGGTGGCCGCCCGTGGGAGTTACCTGCAGTGACGGGCCAGGTGGTTAATTCTAAAGAGCCCTTGGTGGTTGAGTTAGACCTCTGGTCTCCCCCACATGTCTTCAGTATCGTTTCTTATTTTATCTTTCAAGCTTCTTTGAAAGATTTGACATTTTCATTACATTTGCAGATTTAAACATACACAAGAAATTATTTTGGTCTGTTCTTTATCGAGAGATATTTGGCTCATTTCTTAAATTACTAAAAGGCATTGTAACTTCAGTTATTGTGCAAAATGCATAAAAATAACCTACATGAAGGGAATCCAGTAACAAAGAGATAAAAAAAAGCAAACAAAAAAAAACAAATATAAGGTAGGCACACTGCCTGATTAACTTCAGTGTCTAATTTTACTTGAGTACTAGCAGACCCTGTATGTCTGATTCAAATGAGTTTTAGCTGCTTTATCATCCAGCAACAGTAGGTTCAACTGTGAAGAACATGCCCACACAAGCCCTTGTTTAGGGGAGCTGCCACAGGTGTTGTAACCTTGCATTCCTTCTCCTCTTCCCTCCCCTCCCCATCCCCAGGATGGTTCCAGCCTAGACCTCAGTCCTGGCCCAGCCCCAGTCTGAGCTCTGTTGCTTTTCCTGGGCCTGATCCTAATTGAGGATCTTCTCCCCTAAATAACTCCTACCAACTTCTTTTTTTAAAAATATTTTATTTATTTATTTTTAGACACAGGAGAAGGAAAGGAGAAAGATAGACAGACATGCGCCCTGACTGGGAATTGAACCAGCAACCCTTTGGTTCACAAGCCTGTGTTCAATCCACTGAGCTACACCAGCCAGGGCCTCCTACCAACTTCTTAATCCTATTCTGGGTTTATGAATGGCTGTATATAGAGAAGGGATGAAATGAGGTATGACAAGGAAAGAGAGACATACATCATCTTCCTTCTTCACTGGCAAATTCAGGTACCACTGTTCATGGGGTGGCTACACTAGATTCTTTCCTGATTGAAAAACTCAAGCAGGGCCCCCTTCTTCTGAGACTCATTCAAAGTGATAGTGTGTAAGAGGCATGGGGCAAAGAACCCTGGACTTAAAGTTTGCACCCAGATTGACATCCCAGCTCTCCAGGCATTGCTTCACGATGATTCAGTGAAGCAGTTTCCTCCTCTTCAGGAGAAGAAGCACAGACCTGCCCTGACAACCCTATAGTGCCGAGCAAAGCCACTGAGATCGTCCCCTGGAGGTACTGTGAGCGCTCTGCAGTACTACAGAACGCAGTATATCACCATAGACAACTGTAGATCAGTCAGAGGAAGGAAAAACAGCAGCTAAGACGTACTCATTAAAGAGTTTACACTTATCAAGGGCTAATGACCAAGAAAGGTTCCTGAAATTGCATAGTTTTTCACAGTTGGGTTGGAAGGCATCTTCATATTTTTTTATCGAACCAAGTAAAGCCAAGAAGGCCAAGACTATGACAGGCAAAATAAGGACGCTATGTTGTAACAGGGGAAAAGAAAGTGACAATACTTGAAGTAAACAAAAAACTGTAATGCGACCAAAATAGAAGTGGACAACATTGAATATTTGTCCTGGAAAGAGAGTGAAAGTAATGTCATTTTAGTGACATTATCAATTTGAATGCAGTTCAGACGCCCCCTTCAGAAAACATATAACAGAGCCTCACTTAGTGTCCCACTCAGAACCTGACACAAAGGAAGACCCGAGTTAAACAGAGTGGGAAGGGGAAGAACACAAGGAACGGTGAGAAAAAGGAAGGCAGCAAAAAGATAGATTTGTATTGTGATCTTTATAACATGTGAATCAGAACACATAGTTTGTATGATTAAAATGCTCCAGGGGCTTCCCATTGAACTGAGAATACAATTCAGACTCCTCACTCCAAATTATGAAGCCTTACGCAATCATGCCCCACCTGCCACTCTGACTCCATCTCTTATACCCCTGTCCCATAGACTTCAGTCACAGTGACTGTTTTGTTCTTCTAACACAGGAATTTTCAGCTTCAGCACCACTGATACTTGGGGCTGTACAGTTCTTTGTTGTGGTAGCTTTCTTACGTGTTGTGGGATGTTTAACAGTATCTGTGGCCTCTACCCACTACATTTCTGTAACAGCACCTACCCCCCCCCCCCCACTCCATATATATAACCAAAAATATCTCTAGACCTGGCCAAATGTCCCCTGGAGGGTAAAATGTTCTCTGCTTGGGAAGCAGTGCCAGGCCCACTTCTTAGGGTTTTAACCCTACCCATTTCCCCTGCTTAGGTACTCTTTCTCGCCGGATTCTTTTTGTCATTCCGATATCAGCATAAATGTCACTCTTAAAAAGGAGAGCACCCAATGTACAGTAGCCATTCAGTTGCTCTTGACCTTTTAAAAATAAGCTGTCTGGCACTTTCATGCTCTAACGTTTGTGTGTGTGCACATGCACTTGTGTGTGACCTGACTTTCTCCTGTAGGACACTAGCTTTATGAGATGCTGCCTCTTCGCCTTTCTATTTCTGATCTGGAATACTGGCTAGCACATAGTACAAGCTCCAGCAAACATCACTGGATGGGTAAATGAAAGCATGTTGCCACTGCAGTGGTGTGAGCCAATTGGAGTGCGTGGTGCTGCTGTTGATAATCACGCACCTACAAAGAGGAGTGGAAGATTTGAGCAGATCCCTATTCTTCTCTGTCGGGCCAGTGCCTAGACACCACAGATGGTTTGAACACCTTTGGTGGGTACAAGGTTTTTTTAAGGTAAAGGATAGAGGCCTCACTGGGATTGTAAAATAACAACTGATCTTCTTCCAGAAATTGAAAAGTTTGAGTCAAAGCTGGGGTGGAAGATGGAAGCCAAATGATTTCCATGTGACTTGCCCAAGAATGAGCATAACTGGTTGCTCCCTCCCCTTCCTGAGTGTGAGTGTCAGTCTCTCCTGTTCTATCCTCGTATTTCCTCAAACTCTTACATTAACAAAGCCACTTCTAGAACAGAAAGATCTTGAATTCATTACACTTCAAATGCAGTTAGAGTTCTGGCATTCTCAAAGTGGATTATAGTTTTTCATTGTAGGGACAGCAAAAAATCCCTTAGAGTTCTAGACATCCCAAACCTGAAAAGAATGGTGAAGAAGAGTAGAATGATTTTATCACTTATCATCAGTACTCATAGTATATCTAAATGGCCTGCAAAAGGTGCATTTTAAAGCGATAATCTAACAAATAATTTACCTGTTTTGAATTCAGTTTTAGACCCAAAATTAGATATTTTAAACAAAGTAACTTTGAAGCCTTTTAGAAGGTGTTCTAACTCAGATGGGGTGCTCTGGCTACCTGGATTGATTCGGCCCATCCGCCAGCTGGGCCGGTTCTGCTTCTCTCCACTCCTGAACCTCCTGCATGAAACTCTTATTTACTCACTGATATATACATAGTTCCATTACCTACTGCTACTCAGTGTTTGTTTTATTTTTATAAACCTTTCATAAAAATTTTAAGGCTTAATTGGTTTAAACACAGAACACTTTAAAGATCTTTGGGTTTGCTATCTTTTCCTATAATGGCGCCAAGTCGAAAGGCCATAGCCTCCTGCGTTATGACTCCAGGAAACGGGAGACTTCCTTTAATCGGTTTTTACAGTGTGAGAAATGGAAAATATTATTGGGAATATTAGTCTCATTTGAAACACTTGTGTTTTGATCATTATAATCTAGCATGAGTCATGAAATCCTTAAGTCAAGTCTCAGATATTCTGGTCAATATGTTAAAGAAGGAAAAGAAGAAAGTTCAGGATGCTCTCCACTTATCCAGCATGGATAGAAATGAATGCCAACACACACAGAGCTCACCCTTTCCTCCTGGGAACCCGGAAGGTCCAAGGCCATTGCTGTCCTCCACGCCCACACAGGTCCAGGATTCCACTACTTTTGAGCACCGATCCAGCTTGCTCCAGAGAAAAGCAGGTCAGTGATACTTTTTTATAAGTGTAGATTTTATTACCTTAAATGGAAAACAGACTGTCATAAATGATACAGCAATATAAAAAGTAAAAAGTGTAAACAGTTATAATCTTATCATCATAATTATCATTTTTATTATTACTAATATTTCTTGAGGCCTTGTAGTTGGGGCAGCAGATACAAAAGACCCCAAGTAAAGTTTATGCATCCTCAAAAAAAATTCTAGTATTCCTCATCCTCCATAATGGAATTTATCATAGCACTTTTTTTTTTCAGTTTTAAATGTGCAAGAATGTAGGCTGTATCCATTGATTTTTAGAATTTTTTATTACAAATATCAAATAAATAGAATATCAGTTTTCAAAATTGAAGACTAAACTGAAAGAACAATGTCTGAATTGCCACAGTGTTCAGAGGCGGAAATAGATGGATCCAGGGCAACAGTATAATAGTTAACTTTTGCAAAAGGAACGAAGACTTCCCTTTAACGTAGGAAGGAAAGAATAAGGACGGATGTTGCACTGCTGATGTGATGACACAGTGCTTATTTCTGAACTCGAATAAACTATCTGCAGCTACATAACTTAAAAATATTACTCCAGCCTGCTGAGAAGGGCAATAAACAAGCAAACCTTTATCAGACGATCTCAGAGGGCTGTACCCACTCGGCGGCTCCTTCCCCATTTGTAGCTTTAGAGTGTGTCGGTAGCACAGCTCCAGGCTCAGGCCAGAGGCCCAGGTGGATTTGTGTACTTTCCTTTTCCTAGCAGACCAGCCAAGCACATGTGCAGGGATGTGACTGATGCCTTTCTCTTAGGGACACGGGGGCATCTGAACCGTGGCATGTACTAGGACAAAGGGGGGGAAAGCTTCTGATTTGACAACATGAGTTGAAATTTTCTCTATAAACATTTATTGGGATGGGTAAGCTGACACGCATGATTTTCTAAAAGATAGCTTTGGAATAGTTAGAGGATTGCAGTCATTAAGAAAAATATGTTTTAGTTAATACAGATGAGATTGAGAAGCTTGGATATAGAGTTTGTGATATTATGTCCCTTTATCTCTTAAAATTTTCGGGTAGGGAAGACTATAATTTGATATCTGTGTACTTTGCTTGCTCCCCACCTGAAGTCTAGTTTCCTTCCTTACCATATATGTGACCCCTCTTTATCTTTTAATTCCAAATCTTCTTGCTTTCAGTATTTTTTAGTAACAGCATAGGATAAACTCAAAATCACAGGAAACCAAAAATTCAGTTTTTATCATTTATCACGGTGGCTGTAGACTAGGGAAAGTGATTACTCCTCTCTGTGATTGTGTTCTGTGTGGCATCCTTGTAGTCTGTTGTGGGTATTAGTCATCAGTTTGTTCATTCAACATCTATTTATTGAGTGCATGCTTCTAGGTACTGTACTACTAATAATAATTATTATCATCATCATTATTATTATATTTATTTTTACTATAGCTAAAGCTTACATAGCCCTTATATAAGGTACTATTCAAAGTTTTCCACTTGAATTTACTAATCTAATCCTTACCCCATAAATTCTTATTTTATCCCATATTACAAGTGAGTATGTATTTGGAAAACACAGTCTCTGACCTCAGAACACACACAGACTGACAGAGAATGGAACAGAATTGAACATACTTTGTTACAAAGTACGCCTCTGGACTACGGAGGGAGCACATGCTAGGGAACCTTACCTCAGTGAAGACCAGAAAGATGTAAAAGGGGGCATGGGGTGGGAGTGTGGCTGGAATGAATATTGCAAGCAGAACAATCACTTATACAGCTTTCTGGGACTTTGTGGTACAAAGAAGCATTTTAGGAAGCAAAAAGTCAGGGTGGTTGGGTTTTGGGGAGTGAGAGGCTGAGAAGAATAGATTGGCAGAGGACACAACGTTTGCGTATCTAGTTAGAGGCCATTATAGTATAGTAGTCCAGGTCAGAGGGTGGGGACGTTGAGAGAAAGGTGGGGTATTAGAGGCCTTTAGGAGGTAGAATAAACAAGACTTGGTGACTCAAGGCTGTGATGGGGGGTGGGGGGAGATAGGGTGAGGATTGGCCCCAGGCCTTTGGGTGGCTGGTGAGGCTCTTCATGGAGGTAAAGAACAGGGCCTCCCCTGGCCCTGTGACAATTGGCATCGTTGGCTACAGAGAACACAGCATTGGCATCTCTGCCAAAATGAAAAGTCACAGTGAGTACCCACATCCGAACCCCAGGCTCAGGATAGAACAAACGCAGTTTACTGGCCTTTTCCGAAGATGCATACCATGTGCCCAAGTAGAAGTGGCCTTGGACATCACCTCCCACCCCCCTGCCACACCTTCTCAATTTCTGTTCTCTCCCGCCCACACCATCTCTCTTCTCATAACTCCTTTTCCCCACAGCATCTCAATCTCTCTGCTAACTCATAATTATAGTCAACTTCTAGTAACTCTTTCCCTCCCCTGATATTGTTATCAAGAAAGGCTGTAGCTTTGTTTGGAGAATGAATTAAGTTTACTTGAATAGAAAATCACAGAAAAAATAATGGAAATTGTTTGTGAAGTCCAAGTACAAATGAGGTAAAGAGCTTTGGAGAAAAGCCTTACAGTTGAAAGGATTTTTGAGTTGTTTTAACTGTCATTGGATACAGTTATAGCAAAAACTTTAAATAGGTGCAGGCTCACAAAAGATTGATAATGATCTAAGCATTTGGAGGAGGGGTTGATGGGGGATTGATTTTATTTTTTTGGCAAAACTACAGATAGGATGAAAATTGCTGTGGATGGATCAATGCTGCAAAGCAACAGGTAATGGGATAGCTTGTTACAACATTTAAAATCCTAGGATCTGATTAGGATTTTATTATTGCATTATATGCATTTTATGTACAAGAAGCTGGTATTCTCTAAACCAAATAAAAAAATTAAGCACCATGTTGCTTTGAATGTGTTTCTGCCTGTGTAGGTGTTGTCCTTTTCTACCCGCCACCCCTGGGTGCTCTTTAATGCAGAAAGCAAGTATCTTTGATGGTCTTCTACTCTGCGACTTAGGAAACTGTCTCCAGTTTTTGGTGACCCCCCTTCTCCCATTTAGCCCCCCTTTGTGCTAAAAATGACTCCTTTCAGATTTCTCTTGCTGAAAGAACATGAAACCAAATTCATGGTTCACTAGAGAATCCCACAGAGTCATTGTGCAAGCAGCCTGCCAAAACAGAGGGAGGGTAAAGGCTTTGGGGTTTTTTTGTTGTTGTCTTGGAGGTTAAATGTCTGCTTTGGTTTTATTGAAATAATAGGAGGGATTGTTAAGCTCCGCGCAGTTTGAAAAGAGTCATAATGTTCTCTTTAAAATAGCAGGAGTTTTATAGTTTGTTTGGTTTTAATTTTTCTTGGGGGGGGGCATAGATTTTTTAGTTTGTTGTTGTTTTGTTTTTTGTTTATTTGGATTATTTTTCCTGTTTCAGTTCTCTGACTATAAGTTCCGAGTAGATACCTGGAGCCAGCCAGTATTTCATATCCCCTGATGACCTGCCAGGTCCATTAACTGCCGGGGATGCTAACAAAACCCACTCATCACAGGGAATGTCATTGGCATTTTAAAAGGTGAACTGAAAGCCAGAACCACAGCTCCAGGCTTCTTTCTCTCACTGCGTGAGAATTTATTAAGTCTCCATGATGTTCATAGAAGGTCCAAGGGGATGTGTTTTGGGGGGTGCCGGGATGAACAGAGAAATGGCCTCTGACTCTGAGTGCCTAGATTTAAGTAAAGGAGTTTGCCTTTGTATCCAAAGAGCAGAAAATAAAATAACGAGTGCTATAAGCAGAAACTAGAGGAAATGCTATGAGATTCAAATAAGAAAAGAAGAATTTTAATAAGTAGATTAGGAAAAGCATTACTGAGCAAGTGACAAGGAAGTTAGGTCTCACAGGATTGGTAGAATTGGTTATTCAAAGATGGAGCAAAGAACATTCTAAACATTACATGTTTAAAGAATATTATGAACAAAGGCCTAGAATAGGACGAAGAAAAATATGTATAGTTGGCAGGGCTATTTATTTAGCTGGGGCCTTGGAGAAATACAGGAAGTCAGAAGAAATAAGGCTGCAAAAATGAGTGGAAATTGTCAGGATGGTTGCTTCAGGGAATGGGAGTTGAGGGATAGATGGGAACTTCCTCTTTTAACTTTCCATACTTTCATATTGTTTTAATTTCTTACATTTCTTTATTGAGTAAGTAGGGACACATTATGAAAACCCTTGAATACCAGGCCAGGGAATTTTCTTCATTTGGTTGCAAGGAAACCACCATTGCAGAAAGGGCATGGTGACAGTTGTGCTCTGTGGAGGTGTCTGTGGAAGAAATCTTTAGGGCATAATGGAGATGAATAAATGGCTTAGGAAATATCACAACAGTACAAGTTGGGAATGATGGAAACAGAAGGGGCTAGAAGTGTGAAGAGCTATCCTGGAGGGAACCCAGAGCCGTTCTTCATGGCAAAAGGCCAACTCTGTTTCTTTTCCTTGTTCCTGGCTCTCTGAGTGCTCCCGGCACTGCGGGCGCAGCTGGGTCACAGACAGGAGAACAGGAGCTGCTGCTTCTCCGGGACACTGCTTCAGACCTGGCGTCGGTTCCTGAAGTTTGCCTTACTCCTGCTCAAAAGATTGTTCTCTAGGTCAAAGCTACTGTTATAAAGGCATAATATACCCAATCCTTCACAAAGTTGAAAAGAAAAGCTCAAAGATCACTTGATGGAGGCAAAATTAACCCATAAAACAACCAGAGAAAAAGAAGAGAAATTAGACTTTCTAACATTCTTTCCAGTTTGCTTTATGTTAGGCCTCATGTCTCCTAATCAATCTTACCCTCTTTTTTGGAACTGACCACACTTTTCATCTTTATATTTTCCCATAAATGCAATGGAAGAGGTAGTCGGTAAACAGATCATTGCCTTCTCTATAGCACTATGGCCAGTTCCGCTTCTGAAGAGCACAGTACTGACCAGTTAATTATCCAAGGTTTGCTCTAAGTGTTACCTCTTTACATCCCTCCTATTTGAACTGTCTACAGATTAGATGAAACAAATAAATGACGAGAGAGAAAGAGAGAGAGAGAGTGAGAAAACAGACCTCTGTCTTTAAAATCAAGGCTCATGCTCATTTCTAAATGTTTGTTTTATTTGACAATCTTTGTGATTCCAATAAGGTCTTTAAAACTAAAAAGTAAGCAAACAAATAGAAGTCAAAGTGTTTTCTAAAGGAAAGTGGCGTGGCCTCAGATGGGACTCAACTTCTGACACTTAGATTCAGCAAACACCCATGAGCACCTATGTGCCTTACCTATCTTGCATAGAAGTCACCATCAATGAGCACCTCAGAAATTTTTAATGCAGTGAGGGAGATAAATAAATTGATAAAGCCATCTTTCAGTGTAATGAATGCTCAAGAAAAGGGCCTGAATAGTTGAAAGTTCCTGAAAAACCTAGTCCCGTCAGCCGTCAATTCCGTACTTTTGGAGAAAACAGTATGGTCAGGAAGAGGGACGCAGATTCCAAATATGGGGAGAATTCAAAGAATTAGAGGTATCAAAGAGGCAGAAAGTAGCTTGGTGAAATGGGTACCTACTTCCTACGGACATTACAGTTGTGTATTAAAATAGCTGGGTTACGTAGATAAAGGGAAACCATGAACCTGGAACCCAAGTGCTTGGTGAAATGACTTAGAAAAAAGGATGTGATGACAGTGAAGAGGACATAGAAGAGGAAGGCTTAGCCAGATAGAATGAGCCTGAAAAGGCCAAAGGTTTGCATGTGTGTGCTGTTTGCTTGTGTGTTTATTTTCACCAGCATGAACAAGTATTGTTCTAGAGTCACAGAAGAAAACAGGTAAGATACAGGCCAACATCCCCGTTTCCCTGCCCTGTTGTGGGAAGCATCATATTCTGTCACATATTCATCATAGTGCCATTTTTCTTACTTCATCCTGAAGTTTTGGGTAAAGGCTGTCTTTTTGTATAGTTATATCCATAAAGTATATTGGATATTGTCTGTTGAAGCAAAATATTTCTTCAAATAAGAGTGATACCCTCAAACCAGAAATTGCTGGGAGTAGGCATTCAGGTCTGGTACAACACCCTAACCAATCAATTATAGAAGACCAACTGCCCAAAGCAACTTGCTTGGACACAGTAGAACAGAAAAGTTAGTGATGGTCCTGGGAATGGAACCCTATTTTTTGGCTCTAGGATAGAGGATCATCGATATAAACATTGTTGTCAGAACATAGGTAACTTTCATTTTAGCAAACACTGCATTCAAATTTTAATCCTTCAGTTGATTATTTTTATGCTCAGGTTTTATTTTCACATGTAAAGGTATTTTGGGTTCCCTAGGAAGCAGTCTGAGCCACATGTGTATGAGGAAGGGCCCTTGGGACCAACACCTTTGCAAGTGAGGGCAGGAGCCAGCCGGCAGAGGGAAGGCTGAGCTGTACTGCAGTCCTGGCAGGAGCTTCAGGGGCTCTGGAGCTGAGCAGGTTTTCAGAACCCTTTTCAGTTGAGGCAAGGGGACAGGCCTTTCTGCCTTCATGATCTTCAGTCATTTGATAGGGGCCTATCTTTGGCAGGAGGCATGGCTTTAACTAGGGCATATTTTTTCAGCTAAGAAAACCCCTTCAGTTGTCAAATAGGTTTGACAACTGAAGACTGCCTGTTAGTGTGCTTCCAACAGCCGGAGGAATAAGTTTTTTCTTTTCTTCTTTTTTTTTACCTCAAATTTTATTTCTCTCACACTCACCATGCACCTCTGGCAATCACCAATCTGTTCTCTGTATCTATCAGCTTGTTTTTCTTTTTTAAAATCCACATATGAAAGGTAGTATATGGTATTTGTCTTCCTCTGTCTGACTTATTTTACTTAGAATAATACCCTTAAGGTCCATCCACATTGTTACAAATGGCAATATTTTATTCTTTTTATGGCTGAGTAATATTTCATCGTGTTTGTGTATTTCTTTACCCATTCATCCATCAGTGGGCACTTAGGTTGTTTCCATGTTTTGGCCATTTTAGATAATGCTGCAGTGAACATAGGGGTGCAGATATCTTTCTGAGCTAGTGTTTTTGTTTTCTTTGGATAAATACCTAGAAGTAGAACTGCTAAATCATACAATAGTTCTATTTTCAACTTTTTTGAGGAACATCCATACTATTTTCCACATTGGCTGTAGCATTTACATTTCTACCATCAGTGCACAAGAGTTCCTTTTTCTTTACATCCTCACCAGCACTTTTTATTTCTTGTCTTTTTAATAACAGCCATTGTGACAGAAGTGAGGTGATACCTCACTGTGGTTTTAATTTGCATTTGTCTGACAATTCGTGATGTGGAGCATCTTTTCATGTGTCTATTGTCCATGTGTATATTTTCTTTGGAAAATGTCATTCAGATCTTCTGCCCATTCTTAAATTGGATTGTTTATTTTTTTTTGTTATTGAGTTGTATGAGTAATTTATGTATTTTGGCTGTTTCAAATCATCTATCCTCATATATATGATTTGAAAACATTTTCTTCCATTTAGTAGGTTGCCTTTTCATTTCACTGATGGCTTTCTCTGCTGTGCAGAAGCTTTTTAGTTTGATGTAGTCCCACTTGTTTATTTTTGCTTTTTGTCTTTGCTTTTTTGCCTTTTGTAGTCCACTTGTTTGTCTTTGCTTTCGGTGTCAGATTCCCCAAACCACTGCCAAGACCTGTGTCTTGGAGCTTACTGCTTATCTTTTCTTCTAGGAGTTTCTTAATTTCAGGTCATATGTTCAAATGTTTAAATTCCTTTTGAGTTAGTTTTTATGTATGATGCAAAACAGTAGTTGAGATTTATTTGTTTTCGTGTGACTGCTCAGTGTTTCCAACACCATTTATCGAAAGACCATCCCTCCCCCCATTGAATATTCTTGGCTGCTTTACTGTAAAGTAATTGACTGTATATGCATGGATTTATTTCCAGCCTCTTAGTTCTATTCCATTGATCTATATATCAAATTGTAATGCCAATGTCATACTTTTTAAAATATAGTTTGAAATCAAGAAGTAGGATGCTTTCAGATTTGTCCTTTTTTCTCAAGATTGCTTTGGCTATTTGGGTTTTTTCTTTTGACTCCATAAAAATTTTTGGATTATTTTATTTCTTTGAAAAATGCCATTGGGCCCTGGCTGGCGTAGCTCAGTGGATTGAGCGCGGGCCTGCAAACCAGGCGATCTCGGTTCGATTCCCAGTCAGGGCACATGCCTGGGTCGCAGGCCGGTTCCTTGCAGGCTAACTACCAGCAGGGGACGCACAAAAGGCAACCATACATTGATGTTTCTCTCCCTCTCTCCTTCCCCTCTAAAAATAAATAAATAAATAAATAAAATCTTTAAAAAAAAAAAAGAAAAGAAAAGAAAAATGCCATTGGAATTTTGATAGGGATTCCATTGAATCCAAGATTGCTTTGGGTAGTATGGTAGTATAACAATATTGACTCTTATAATACATGAAATATCTTTTCATTTATATGTGTCATTTTCTATTTCTTTCATTAATGTGGAAATATACAGATTTTCACCTCCTTGGCTAAATTTATTCCTCCTCATGTTATTCTTGAAGTCCTTGATTCTTGAAGGGGTATCTAGATGTCATATCACGGTATCCCCCACAACATCCAAAATACCAATGTAGTCCTAATTTAACTGAATTATTTAGCTTTATAGCCCATAATGTAACTCTATAGTAAAATAACTCATAAAGCTGAATAAATAAAGGAATTGTGTAATCACTACTTTTAGCATTATTTTCATGACAAAGTGTATTCTGCATTCCTGCTTGAGATGCCGAAAACACATGCCCTCTCACTCTGGCAGCAGAGAAAGCAGAGAGACAGCAGGCCCTCCCCCTCCTCTCTCATACACGCAAACACAGATACATGTGCAGACAGGGACACATGCACATACACATGCAGAATCTTGTTCAGACTTGGGTAATGAGATATTACTCTTTCACCAGTGATATGTTTAACCTCTAGAACATGTGAAGCAGTGTTCCATTCTAGATGAGGTAAAGAATGTAAACATTCTATAACAGAGGCTCTGCAAAACACGAAGCTCTATCATTAGCTATAAGAGCAGTGGCTACTATCGATTCATTTAATAAACATTGTGTTAAGTGTTGTGAATTAAAAGGTGGATGAGACCCAGTACCTGTTAGAGGGTTTACAGTCTGGAAGAAGATCCATGGTGAACATGCAGAGAGGGTGTCACAAGACATGGAAGAGGAATGGGCAACTTTCCCTGGGTTGGTGTGAAAACCTGGATGGAAGAGGTGGTACTTAAATAAAATCTTCACAGCACAATCATGTTTATGGCTGGCAGAATAAATAGAAGAGGGAAGAAAAGGACAGAGCACTGTGGCGTAGGAAACATCTCAAACAAAAGCATGGACGTGTGGAACATGTGGTATGTTTTGAGGGTTCACACGTTTGGTTTGGCTGGATTGCAGGGTTTGTGTGGATACAATGGTGTTTAGCAAGAAATAAAACTAAAGGAAGATCAGCTCAGGAAAAGCTTAAAAGCCATGCTTTCAAATTTAGAACTTTATTTTCTTGGCAGCGGGGAGCCATTATGGCTTTGTAACTGGAGAGTGACATGGTCAGATTTCTGTTAAAGTAAGATCACTGAGAGCAACGTGCTCACAAATCAGAAACTAGAAGGAAGATAAGCAGGATTTTGTCATAGCACTCTAGGTAAGAAATTATCAGGTCCTATATCAAACCAGCCACAATATGGATTGAGAAGAGAAGAAAAACTTTAGAGAGTACACATAGCAAGGAGAACTAGTTTGCAACTGATTACAATGGGAGTGAGATGAACAATCTAGAATGACTCCCAAGTGTCTGAGTGGATATGGTGCCATTTACCATGGCATTGAATATGTAAAGAGAAGCAGGTTTGGAGGGAGAGTCTATTGGTTTAATTATAGATATGTTGAGAATGAGTATGAGAGGGTAGCATCTAAGCTAATAAATATATAGCTTTAGTGCTCAAGGCAAGAAGTTAATTAGAGATATGGGACTTGGACTCACAGCCATGAGAGTGGATAAGGTGGCTGAAAGAGGTGGGTAACAAGGATAAAGAGGGGAGAAAGGGGCCAATGGGCGAACATTCAGGATCCCCAAGCAGAAGAACCAGCAAAGGAGAATAGGACAGGCAAGAGTGAGATCTCAGAAACCAGGCTAGAGATTGAGTTTCAAAAGGATGGGTGTGGTTAACAGTATTGAATGTTGCAAAAATGGTCAAGTTAGATGAGGACTACAAAGTCTATTGGATTTGGATGGTAAGTGGTCACCGACCTTTGCCAAAGCAACTTCAAAGAGTGCGGAGGCAGAGAGCTCACTGTACCAGGCTGAAGAGTAGGAATAAGGAAATGAGCCAGAAATGGTCACACAAATCATTGGAAGTTAAGGAATTCTGAGGGTAGGCTTGTTAGGTGGAGTTTCTTTGTGGATGTTGAAATCATTCAGGATATTGGCAGGAAATAGATTGGAAAAGAAACCTGTTAGCCAGGAAGGAGCCAAAGTCTGCTTGCAGTAGCTGTGAAGTCGGGGGAGGTTGTTCACTCATTGGACCAGTAGCCTTAAATATCAGCATCAGAGAGCCTGGGTAGTGGGACTAAATGGCACAAATCTCAAAGGACAAAGAGTTTTGGCCTTGATGTTAAAAAATAGTGATTTTGAAATGGTATTGGTGAATCAGAAGGCCACTGTTTCTGGCCCTTCTGGTGTTTACATCATAGCAGAATGAACATCCTCTACTTGAGAGGGCTCCAGAAGAAGCAGTTTGTTCTTGAGGGGAGGTCAAATTTCTGTGATAAAAAAGAGCTGAAGGGGGTGTTCCCTGAAAATCTTGAGCATGGGGCAGGGTTTAATAAGCAATGGAATGCAAGGTCCAGAGAGTAGAGCAGGACAGGTTCTGAGGGAGGCCAGCAGTGCTGGAGGAGTGGGTGGGATGAGACCAAGGTAAGGCAAGAAGGTCAACAATAATATGCAAGGTGACAGTTGCCTGGTGGCTCTTGTGTTTTGTGGGTAGGAAAGATGACAGGTAAAAGTCCTGGTGAGATTGATTATTCTGGGGCTGTGGCCTGGTAAGTGTAGCAGACTCAGGCTCTTACTGCTTTTCACATGGGATGTTCCCGAGGATTTCCTTTGAAGTGCATTCACCCTGGAATGTAGCTGGGGGAGAGCAGCCTTTGGAGAACTGCTCTCCCAGTGAAATCACAGGGCCATGTGATGTTAGGGGAGAATATATGGCATGGAAATGTTTGGAAAGGCTTTGGAAGATCTCTCTCACATCAGGGATTCTTCCCACATCATGGGGGCGTTGGTGTATGGCCCCGCCTGCTCTTGATGAGTTGTAGAGGATTCCAGCGGCAGCAGCAGCCGCTCCTCGAGGACTGGAGACACCGATTTGGGGGTTGTTCTTGCATCAGTAGCAGTAATTTTGTGGCTTTGCAGAAACGAGTCATTCCTAAGCCTGATATTTATAAATTTAGTATTGTATTTCCTAAATTGCAAGCTCCTAAGTATGTCTTCACTGTTCAGTGGCCTCCTCAGAGCCCCCTCTAGAGGTAACACGGAGCAGGAGAGGTGGAATTGAATCACGTATACTCTTTGTTCTGGTCTGTTTTATTTGGGTCAAGCGCGGAGCTGAGAATCCGTAAAGCTCCTATCTGACAATTTTAGCTGTTGCTTCCCACAGCCATAATATAATCAGACTTCACCCTGCGATGAGAGGCAATAATTGCAGTAGCTGCATCATTTGCCTTCACCCTGGAGTGTGAGAATTCCATCAGAACTGCCTTGTTCAGATATGATTTTCTGGGATTTATAACAACAAAGATGAAAATGGTTTCTGTCAGTGTGTTCAGAAGGAAATGTATTTTGGGAACATGATAGACGAACCCTGACTTTCTTTGTAGCAGAAGACATGATCTTTGTAAAACATCTATCAACTGCTCTGACAACGCAAGGCAGAATTTCCCACTGTGCTCCCACTACAGTTAGGCTTAGCTGGTCTTCATGTTTATGATTATGTTGTTATTTACTGCAATCAGTAAATATGTTGAGGGGGGAGAGGCCAGTGTGACAGAAAAGGTCACCTTGGAAGCAATGCACCATTCTCCACTGTACACAGGTGAGGCTGGATTTTTATTAGAACCTCAGTCGTTGTTCGACAAGCCCTTTGTCTCCTGTTACTCTGCCTTGCAGCCTCCCCCAGCCAGAAAGCTTTGCTCAGAAATATCACTTCACCCTCTTCCTGTGTTTCAGGCTGATCTCTCTCTCCATCTCATTCCCCCATTTCTTGTTATGTTTCCAAGAATCTGTTAATTTGCTTTTGATTGTTCTGCTTCATTTTGGTAAACAAAGGTTTCTTGGGAATCCTCCAGCACCCCATTTTCTAACATCTTGAACCTCATTAAGCTGTGTTGTGCTGAACAATGTCCTGAAAATCACAAAAGAGGGATGCCTTCTGGCTGCTACTACCAGACTTAGAAATAAAAACAGAGGACACTAGGGTCAATTTTTTAATTATATTTTATTGATTATACTAGTACAGTTGTCCCAGTATTTCCCCCTTTCCCCTCTCCACCCAGCACTCCCACCACATCACCCAATCCCCACACTATTGTTCATGTCCATGAGTCATGCATAGAAGGTCTTTGGCTTCTCCATTTCCTATACTATAATTTGCATCCCCATAGCTGTTCTGTAACTGCCTGTTTGTACTTCTCTCTTTATCTTTCATGCTTGACAGTTTAATTATGATGTGTCTTAGAGTGGGCCTCTTTGCATCCATCTTGTTTAGGACTCGGTGCTTCCTGGACTTGCATATCTATTTCCTTCACCAAATTAGGGACGTTTTCTTTCACTAGTTTTTCAAATAGAGTTCCAATTTCTTGCTCTTTCTCTTCTTCTTCTGGCACCCCATCATGCGAATGCCGGACCTCTTGAAGTTGTCCCAGATGCTGCTTACACTAGCCAGCTTTTTTGGATTCTTTTTTCTTCTTTCTGTCCCATGAGGTTGTTTTATGCTTCCTTATTTTCCAAATAATTGATCTGATTCTCAGCTTCATCCACTCTACTGTTTTGACCCTGTATATTATTCTTTACTTCAATTAGTGTATCCTCCATTTCTGACTGGATCTTTTTTATGCTGCTGAGGACCTCATTAAGCTTTTTGAGCATGCTTATAATCAGTGTTTTGGACTCTGCATCTGTTTGATTGCTTATGTCCATTTTGTTCACTTCTTTTTCTGCAGTTTTGATCTGTTCTTTCATTTGGGCCATGTTCCTTTACCTACTTATTTTGGCAGCCTCTCTGTTTTTGTTTCTATGTACTAAGTAGAGCTGCCATGACTCCTGGTCTTGATAGAATGGCCTAATGTAATAGGTATCCTGTAGGGTCCAGTGGCACAGCCTCCTCTATTGGCCAAGCTGAATATTTGAAGTCCACCCTTCATGTGGGCTGAGTACACGCTGCCCTTGTAGTTGAGCCTTGATTGCTGTTGGCAGGTCAATGGGAGGGATTTATCCAGGCCAGTCAGCTGCAAGGACTGGCTGTGACCACTGACCACCAACTTCTGCCCTCTGTGTAGGGGATGCATGTTGCTCCAGCGTGATTTATAGCTGCCCACTGGGTGTGTAATCTCTGGGTTTTCCCAGGTGGTAGAGGCCAAGGTCAGTCCCCACCTGTGTTCTGCCCAGGACCATCCTCATGAGCTATAAAGCAATCTGAGGTGGCTGCTACTTATCTGGGCTTAGAGATTCCCAGGCAAAGCCAAGCTGTGAATTTAGGCTAGCTGTTGATAGTGGCCCCAGGCCCACTTAGTAAGAGGTTTGGGGGCCAGTGGCTTACTGAGGCTGGCTATTGCTTGTTTGATAGGATTTAGGAAGTTGAGAAGCATGAGCCAAGACCAGCCATTCGTATGGAAAACTCATGGTTAACAACTTGGATGGGCCCATAATTTGGGTGGAACAGAGTCTCAGGGGATCTCCAGGGAAGGGCAAAAAAATGTTAGCCAGGTTAATGGAGTCTCAGATATGGCACCCACCTACTGGGTCTGTGGCTGTGATGGGGGAAGGGTCAGAAAAGGGATAATGGCCTCTGTCCACCTTTATGTCTGGGAAAAAACTGTTTCCCAGCTCCTGCCTTGGTACCAGGCACTTCAGTTTCTCCCTGTATGTCACTGGTGCCTTTCAAGCTTCTACCCTCGTGCTAGAGCTCAGAGGGAATGAGTCTGAGTAAGTCCATGTATGACTTCTTTAATGGGAACTGCTTGGAACTCCTGAAGTTTCTTCCACTGACTCAATCCATGCTGGCTTTTACAGCCATAAGTTTGGGGAACTTATCTTCCTGGCACTAGAAACCTGGTCTGGGGGTTCCAGTGTGGGGCTAGGACTCCTTGCTTCCAAGATACCCCTCCTGAATTTTTATCCACCCCATGTGGATGTGAGACCAGCCCATTTCACCTCTCTGTCCCTCCTACCAGGCTGGATGGGTGTGGTTTTTTTAGTTCCATAGTTGTCAGGCTTCCATTCAACTCAATTTCTGAGTGATCGTTGTTCTGTATTTTAGTTGTGATTTTGATGTGGTCGTGCAAGGAGGTGAGCCATGTTTACTATGCGACCATCTTAACTGGAAGTCCTTGGATCAATTTGAATGGAAGATAAACAACAAATTTTATTTTTTTAGTATAACTGGATCCCATTCAACATTTGGTACATACTTATACTAAAATGTTATTCATTATTCATCTGAACTTCAAATTTAACTTGGAAGTCTTGTATCTTATCTGACAACACTCCCCCAGGCCCTTTTGTTTGCTGTGGTGTTTCCTTAGTGTGGGGATTTTACGTAGCCTGTAAGAAATTTCTTCACAAGAGGAATAAGCAGGCCTAGTATGGTTTTTAGTGTGCCGGACTTCTTCAGGGGTCTCTTTGGGGGATGGGGTGCATGAAGTGTTGGGGAGGAGTAAAGTAGGGAGGGAAGTGGAGTTGGTCTTCATGTGAGCACAAAACACAAAAGCTTTCTATCCTTTGTCCTTCATCTATTTCTTCCTAGGCTAGTGGAATTCTAGGTGTCTGGTCCAGGGTGGGGATGGAATGGACAAGGCTGTTATAGTACATAGTGTTTCTCAGACTTTTGTCTGAGAACGCCTGTCTACATCTCACAGGATGCTGTGTTGTGCAGAACACTGTTTGGGAAAACACCCTGTGTACTGTTCCCCATGAACATACTTTTGCTGCACATAGAGTTTGCCCAGTATCACTGAATCCAGCTATTTATTCTCCAGATTTATTATCAGTGCCCAGTACTGACTCCAGCCAAGGTACAATAAACTCCATATCTGTTGTGAGTGTGCTCCTAGAGCCCAGTCATTTGTATATGGTTGCTTTTGGAAATAAGTTTTATAACCAATACTTTTATTAATAATGTGGCTTATTTCTTTGGAAATTTTTCAGATGACCAGAAATACTGGGTGCCTAGCTAGCCTCCTCTCCTTCTGCTGACAAACAAAAATAGAGTTATTATTTACACTGCTTTCTTCCATTGAAGTGCTTTCCACTCTAACTTGACTAATCACACAGTCAGGAAGGCCTGGGGATGTTTGTGAAGGCAGCCAGATGTAGGAGCTTCCAGAGCTCAGTTTTGTGCATGATGCCATATGCCTTAGTGAAGCTGACAGATGCACCAGAGGGATATTAACATTTAACATTGAGGTTTCCCCGTCTTCAGTGTATGATGAGAATCAACTTAAGGCTATCCTGAATTTTTAGGTGATGGGGTTACCTTCTCCAGTTGTGTGGTTAAGATGTGTTTGCATATCTCTTTTTAGGGGCTTTATTTCTCTAGAAACTCAACATTTACCATTTGGAGGGTTTGAGTGACATTTTGCAGGATATGTATGACCTTACCCACAAGAGTTTAATAGGAGTCAGACAATAGTCCTTCCAAGAAGTGTCATGTAGCAGTCGGCTCATCCTTCAAATCTTATTACCAGTGACTGAATTGAGGTGTCAGCACCATCTGGACTTTGAATGTATCCATGGTATCGTTTCCTTTCAGTAGAAATTTATATTAGTGATACAAGCTAATATCTGACATATTCTTTTTTTAAGATTTTATTTATTTATCTTTAGAGGGGAAGGGAAGGAGAGAAGGAGAGAAATATCAATGTATGGTTGCCTCTCATGAGTCCCCCGCTGGGAACTGGCCTGCAACCCAGGCATGTACCCTGACTGGGAATCGAACCACGATCATGTAGTTCGCAGGTCCGCGCTCAATCCACTGAGCTACACCAGCCAGGTCTGACATATTCTTTTTATAAGACTATAGTATAGTACTTCATATTTCAAGTCCTATGTTACTCAGTCATTCTTCTATATTACAGTAAAATCTCAGTGAGATTTGTCACCTCAGTATTTCACAGTCCATTGAGATGAGAAAGAGCAATGGAGACTTTTCTTATTATTAGTCTGCAATACTCATCACTTAACTTAGATAGCAAAGTGACTCTAACTCATTTCCATCAATCATAGCTGTGCAAATATATGTGTATATACATATACTTTCATGCACCTAACACACACAATATACAAGTGCATGCAACACACACACACATGACCCTTTCGTTTTTTTATGCGTTTCTAGTACATCCTATCCTGTTCTCGTCTTCTTAGTCTGTAATAAGTTAAACAAATATCCTGCCATACCCAATGTCCAGAACTATGTAGATGGTTAATTCACTGACTTATAAGTTAAATTTCAATTTTTCACATTCCATTAAGTCTAGCAGTTACTGGGTTGCTATCCTCTAGTGTTTCTCTTGCCCTTTATGATCTCAATGAATTCTTTTGACCCACTTTATTCTTAAACACAAGCAAGATCAGAACAGCATTTGGTGTGTATGCGATAGTGGAAAAGTCATGCTCTGCCTAATATGGGGATTTTTGTGACTTTTTCACTGAGCCTCAAGGCAGTTTATTGATAAGGTCCTACAGGGAGATACACAGGATTTACTGGTCCATTGCTTTCTCCAAAATCATCAAGTTCTGTTAAACTGATTGTGTTAGCTTAGATATACAAGAGAAAGGCTCCTTAAAAAAATATTAAGCAGAAGCAAAAGTGTAATAGGTTAGTATATTTATTTCAGACCTTCATTGCTCACTACCCCTTCTACTTTAATTACATATGCTGTGTGAAACAATCGATTCTTGCCATTACCAAACAGAACCCACAGGATCTTATTATCCTCAGACTTATTGCTTTGGTGTTGAATTAACCATTTTCATGAAACAGCTTTGTTTGACAGAAGATTGACTCTGGGGCTTAAAACCCTGTTTTTCACCAGTACATGCTGCAGCTGGTGTCTGACATACCCAGAAAGACGAACTCCCTTGCACCTGTGTTGCTCATTGTCACACACCAAATCTGCCGAAGTTAAGGCACAAGGTGGTCAGCTGACCCCTGCTACAGTCTGGATTCAGTATGACGCTTCCTCCTTTCCTCTGGTTCCTTATCCCACAGTAAAGACCTCTGGTGGGGGCTAGAGATGCTCTACCCAAAACATCTGCCTTCTTCCCTAAGCTTGAAATTGCCTCAGTTTCAGTTTCATTTGGGTAAACGAAACTTAAAAAGGTTAGGGTCTAGAAATATACATCATTCTCCCTCAGTGCATTTCACTTAGTCAACTCCTTTCTCAGCTAAGATTAAACAGAGGCAATTTGAGGCAAAGACACATGGATAGGGTACTACACTGACAGAGCCTGTTTTCTAGATGCCTGGAGAGCAGGCCCAATGCAGTGGGAGAGTGGGCCTGTGAGGGAGCAATAAGAGGGATGCTGGCTCCGCAGAAATGCTGCAGCTGTTACCTTTCTTTCCTCCAGTACTCACTCCACATCAGGGACAGTGTCATCTGACTGGGTGTTAACTCTTGGGGTAACATATAAAAGGAAAGAGCAGGAAAGGGATCAGGAAACCAGCTAGAGTCAACTGGCTTCCTGGTGCCTGATGCAGAAATCAGGGCAGTCTATTGTCAGGACAGACCTCAGATGAGCTGTGCACAGCATATGGAAGGAGTGTTTAAGATTATCTTGCGTTGCATGTGGCCACACATCCACATAGCTTAGTAAGAATGATACCATAAAAATTTTAATTTTTAATTTTACAACTAATACTTGCACATATTTTTGTTCTAAAAACAAAAACCTTACAAATAACATCAAGTTTCTTTTGACAGCCTACCCCAATTTTCCAATCCCACCTCCCCAGTTAGAACTGTGTATATGAGATTATTTGTTTTTATTGATTATGCCATTACAGTTGTCCCATCCCCCCTTCATTCCCCTCCACCCTGCACACCCCTCTTCCACCATTCTCCCCCCTTTAGTTTATGACCATGTGTCTCAAGTTCTTTAGATTCTATATTTCCCCTACTATTCTTGCCCTCCCCCCTGTCTATTTTCTACCTACTGTCTATGCTACTTATTCTCTGTACCTTCTCCCCCCCTTCTCCTCCTCCCACTCCCCTGTTGCTAACCCTCCATGTGATCTTAATTTCTATGGTTCCGCTCCTGATCTAGCTGTCCTCTTAGTTTGGTTTTGTTTTAGGTGTGGTTGTTAATAACTGTGAGTTTGCTGTCCTTTCATTGTTCATATTTTTTATCTTCTTTTTCTTAGATAAGTCTTTTTCTTTAACATTTCATATAATAAGGGCTTGGTGATGATGAACTCCTTGAACTTGACCTTATCTGAGAAGCACTTTATCTGTCCTTCCATTCTAAGTGAAAACTTTGCTGGATAGAGCAATCTGGGCTGTAGGTCTTTGGATTTCATGACTTGGAATACTTCTTTCCAGCCCCTTCTTGCCTGTAAGGTCTCTTTTAAGAAATCCGCTGACAGTCTAGTGGGAACTCCTTTGTAGGTGACTGTCCCCTTATCTCTTGCTGCTTCTTGGATTCTCTCCTTCATTTTCATCTTGGCTAATATAACTATGATGTGCCTTGGTATGTTCCTTCTTGGGTCCAACTTCTTTGGAACTTTATGAGCTTCCTGGTCTTCCTAGAAGTCTATTTCCTTTGCCAGACTGGGGAAGTTCTCCTTTATTATTTGTTCAAATAAGTTTTCCACTTGCTGTTTCTCTTCCCCTTCTGGTACCCCTATAATTCACTTTTCTTCTCATATACATGTGTATATATGTGTTTATATACTTACGTGTATATATTTGTATATAAGTAATATATAATTCAAATATAGATATACTATAAATATTTATTTATTTTATAATATATAACATATTTTACATGTTGCATAATATAATATATTATGTTAATATAATTAAACCATATAAGTAATATATATTTAAGTAATATATAAGTAATATAAGTGATATAAATATATTTATTATATATAAATACATGGTTTTTTATATATAGCAAATCTATAACAAATATATAACATTATTTTATGTGACTATATTTGTATATTCAGCAAAGTTTAAGTGCCTGCTCTGGACTAGGTCTGTCCTAGGTGCTGACAGTTGAATTCAGAATAAAACAAAGATCCTTGCCATTATGAAACTTACATTGTAGTAAATGTTATCATCCTGAAAATTTTTGCACTCAATAATATGTCTTGGAGGCTTAATTATTTTCATACATCTAGACCAACCTCAGTCACTTTAAATGATGCATAAATGTGGTTATATCACAGGCAATTTAGACATTCTCATACTGATGGAATTATTGTCATGAAATTTTGACCAGCATCTAGTCTGCTGGATATCTTCCACAGTTTGCTGGCAGTGGAAGGGGTCCCATTTCTTCCCCCTCTGTGTTGGGAGACATAAAGGAATAGTACCTCCTCCATCACTTTTTGATAATTTTGTCAAGTGCATTCTGTGTTGTCAGACCAGAAGTACAATGTGAGAGAGATATTTCAGAGTGTTGGTAAGGAAAGATTTCTTTTTCTACTTAGGATAATACGTCAAAGCGTTAATGATAAGAATCAAAATTGGAACAGGCAAGGCAGTAGCTGGAGGAATGGGCGGTCACACTGGGTTTGTGTGCAGATAACAGGGAGGAACAACTGGGGAACAAGATAGACCGCATAACCCAGGATTCCAGCACAAGGAAATAAAGCCTAAAAACCTCTGGCTGTAAAAAGCTGTGGGTGTTGCAGTGGCTGGGAAAACTCACAGCCTCACAGGAGAGTTTATTGGGGAGGGTCACAGGGTCCTAAAACATACACAAACCCACTCACCCAGAAATGAGCACTTGAAGGGCTCAATTTGTTTATGAGTAGTGGGGGAAGTGACTGAAAGCCAAACAAGAGCTGAGCGTTGTTCCCTTTTTAGACGCCCCCCAACACAACACCACAATGTAGAGATGTGGGTTGCCCTACCCTGGTGAATACCTAAGGCTCTACCCCTTACAACATGACAGCTGCACTAGGACAAAGAAATATGGCCCAAATGAAAGAACAGATCAAAGCTCCAAAAATAGAACTAAGTGATGAGGAGATAGCTAACCTATGAGATGCAGAGTTCAAAACACTGGTAACCAGGATGCTCACAGAAATAGTTGACTATGGCTGCAAAATGGAGGAAGAAGTGAAGGCTGTGCAGAGTGAAATGAAGAGTAATGTACAGGGAACCCACAGTAAAGGGAGGGAAACTGGGACTCCAATCAATGATTTGGAGAAGAAGGAAGAAATAAACATTCAACCAGAAAAGAATGAAGAAACAAGAATTCGAAAAAATGAGGAGAGGCTTAGGAATGTCTAAGACAATTTTAAACATTCTAACATCCTAATCATAGGGGTGCCAGAAGAAGAAGAGGAAAACCAAGAAATTGAAAACTTATTTGAAAACATAATGAAGGAGAACTTCCCCAATCTGTCAAAGGAAATAGACTTCCAGGAAGTCCAGGAAGCTCAGAGAGTCCCAAAGGAGTTGGACCTAAGGAAACACACACCAAGGCACATCATAATTACATTAGCCAAGATCAAAGATAAGGAGAGAATCTTAAAAGCAGCAAGAGAAAAGGAAATAGTTATCTACAAAGGACTGCCCATCAGACTGTCAGCTGATTTCTCAAAAGAGACCTTGCAGGCAAGAAAGGGCTGGAAAGAAGTATTTGCAGTCATGAAAGGCAAGGACCTACATCCAAGATTGCTCTATCCAGCAAAGCTATCATTTAGAATGGAATTGCAGATAAAGTGCTGCTCAGATAAGGTCAAGTTAAAGGAGTTCATCATCAACAAGCCCTTATTATATGAAATGTTAAAGGGACTTATCTAAGAAAAAGAAGATGATCAAAAATATGAACAGTAAAATGGCAACAAACTCACAACTATCAACAACTGAACCTAAAAATAACAAGAACAAACTAAGCAAAAAACTAGAACAGGAACAGAGTTCTAGAAATGGAGATAACATGGAGGGTTATCAGTGCGAAGGGAGGTGCATAATGATACAGGAAATAAGAAGCATAAATGGTAGGTACATAATAGACAGGGGGAGGTTAAGAATAGCATAAGAAATGGAGAAGCCAAAGAATTTATATATACCACCCATGGACATGAACTTGCGGGGCATGTGGGTGGGAGAGGGGGTATGGGGCAGAGGTGAATAAAAGGGAGAAAGTGGGACAACTAATAGCATAATTAATAAAATGTATCTTTTTTAAAAAAGAATCAAATTTAGGGTGGTGATCAGGAAACTAGACATGGGAGGGAATCGCAGGAAACGTGAAGGGATAGCACATGCCTGGACCACAAGAGCAGATGAATGTGATCACAGTAGAGAGGCCAGTGGGCCTGGTTTAGCTGAGTCCAGATCAGTGACTGGGGGATGGTATATTTTGGTGTTAAATTCCCATTCTTCCTCTTCCAACATGGTTCCCACCCATGACATCACCTACTTCTCTTGTTAAATCTTTCTTTGTTCCTGTCTCTAGACATTCGGGTTTGATAAAGATGTGAAAAAGCTCCTCTGTCTGAACAATCAGAATGAAACTTGTAAGAGCCTCCAGTATAGTATGAAACCCAGTCCTCATAATTGAAATATTTTCCTTACCTCATTCTGATCCACATGAATTTAATGTGTGTTATATATAAAAGTTTTTCACGCAGATAAAAAAATTTAATAGGTTTCATAGTTCTCTCTTTCCAGTTGAGGTTTTAGAGCATTTATTTTATCATAGATCTGCTTCATCACAACTTAACATAAAAATATTTTTTAAGCTTTTCTTCAGTTTGTTCACTCTAATCATCTATGCAAACAGTGCTGATTTTTCTGTCATTAATCAAGTTTCAGTGTTTAGATTAGTGCTATGTTGTTTTCCATTTTTCCATCTATTCATTTAACCTGAAAACCAAATAGGGACACTATCAAGTTTTGAGTTCAGATAATTATTTGGGAAACTTCACTCAAGTAGTTTCCTAAGTGAGATAATCAGATGTGTTTCATTACATCTCGTTTTCTATGTTATATTTTACATAGTTTCTACATGTAATTATTAGCAAGAAAAATATTTGTGGACTTAATTGAAGTTCTAATGATTTCATTTCTAGGTATTCCAGGATTATTCTAAGCAATGCAAAAATTAAATCTTATACACGTTATGTTTGTGTACATACATATTTATACGCACTCAGTGAATGTATTTGCATTCTTTCCCTACTTCGTGCCCTACAGGAAGGTTTTGCCGACTCTCAGTCTCTCATGGCACCCTCTCCTCTCACATGCTAATGCCTAGATGGAGGTGACGTGGTCGGTTGGCAGCAGGAAGGAAAGGAAGGACAGAGATTTGCTCCTCATTTGAGGCATTTGTTTGGCTCAAATTTCTATTTCCCAAGGAAAGAGAAAAACAACAACAAAATTTTCGAAAAGAAAAAAACTTGCCAACTTTTACCTGATGCACCCCTAGACCTAGACCAGACAGCCCTTTTGTAAACGCCACTAATGGGGAGCACCCCTGTTTGTGTGGACTGAAGCCTATGTAGTTTGGGGAGTTCTCTTTAAGAAAAAGAATACAAAATTATTAATTCACAATTAGAAATAAAGTTAAATAGTTATGAAATAGTGAGAAAAAACTTGATGGCACATTATAAATTTTAAAAAGTTAAAAGACAAAATCCGTATAGATAGAATATTTAATTAATTAACACACTTCTATAACACTTTTTCTCTACATTTTTTACTGCATAATCTTTGCTAACTGCTTTATAGAACCATTTTGTAATATCATTTTCCATAGACAGAATAGAAAGATGACTCAATTTTCCTTCTAAGCATGGTTAGCTGAAACTTGTTTATATTATTAGTAGTTTAGAAAAGATTCTTTCAGATTTGCAACTCATCCTTGTCACATCATGTAAATTGTTAGAATTGTAAAAACTGGAAAAATTCCAACGTGTTCTTTCATATATGAGCTATCAGATTTGGAGGAGATTTCTGCCTCTACAGACCCATCTCTATGTTCATACATTCAAACCTTATTTCTATTCCAGTGCCAAAATCTTCCAACACTGGGTGACATGGGACGTGTTCATATCATAGTATAACCTCTAGACCTAGACCTTTATGCCACAATGTTGGGTGAGGTGGCAGTGAGTGAAAATGGATTGCTGGAGACTATTGCCACACCAGGATCACTAGCAATAATTTAAAGTAAACAAAAACAACGAAGGATCGTGCAATTGTATTACCCTAAGACCAGATTAAATGTTCTCCTTAGATCCCAAAATGCCAGTGGTCACTCCTACATTTTGCACTTCCAAACTATAGGAAGATCCGGTGGTCTTAACTGATTGCAATTAAAATATCTGACTTTTAAAAGTTTTACAATATCTCAGTCATGTGCCGTGTCACTAACATCCTCTAAGGGCCCATGCAGGTGAGCAGCCCTAAAGTTTGGGCTTTATTAGTTTTGTGGAAACAATGCCTGAAAATATTGTGGATCATGGTGGATAGGGATGGAGAGAGTAAGTAATCAGCCTGCAAGTACCTGCTGTTTGTGTACCCGGGGCAGGTTCAGGCCCAGAGAGGAGAAGGGACGGAAAAAGAGAGGGAGAGAAACATCGATCAGCTGCCTCTCTCGTATGTGCCTCAACCTTACCCCTACTGGGACTGATCCCACAACTCTAGGCATTTGTCCTGCATGGGAATCAAACTGGCCCCACCAACTGGGCCACACTGGTCAGGGCTTGTTTTTTTGTTTTAGAGAGAGGGGAAGGGACCGAGAAATGTTGATCTGTGAGAATCTGGTAGGGAGGAAGAAGAGGAAGCCTGAAGCAGTTGCCACAGGCAGTGGGGAAAACAAACCTAGCTGCAGGTTGACTGACCCCCCCCAAAAAAGGCAGCCAGATTACTTGCTGTAAGATCGCAATGTTGTGGTGAACTCAGGAACACCAGCAGGAAGCCAGCTGTTGCAGTATGGAAGAAAGAACATGTTCTGGAGGCATAAATATCTTGACTACAATCTTCATCTATATGCTCTCAGTAGCTCTCTGACCCTGAGCACATTACTTAACCTCTCTAAGCCCCACTTCCCTTACCTGTATAAAATTGGAAATGATACCTACTTTTTGGGGTTGTTGAAAAAATTATTGGGAAACAAAAACAAAAACATAGAGATATGTCTGGCACATAGTACCAAATTTTAGTGGACTTCCTTCCAGGAGGCAAACAAAACTCAAAGTTAGGGTGGATACATTCCTGCAGATCTTCACAGTCAGTCAGTTTGCAAGAAGATACTAGCCTGTGTTTATAGGTACAAGAAATAGAAGCTAGTCCCCTGGTTAAAAGGACCTGCAGGGACCAAGATGGATGTTAAGGTGTCAGTCAAGGTCAGTGAAGCTCAAGATGGACCTGCATTTTGGCAGGGTAAGAAGAGAAGCCAGGGCAAAATGCTTTCAAATAACCTCCTTCTGCATGGAGTGAGGAAGGGAAGGACAGACACCAGAGCTACTAGGCTCACTGCTAGGAACATCAAAACACTGGCATGGGGTGGCAAATCTTGCCCCAGAGCTCAGCAGCTGAGGCTGGTAACATGCAACCTGCCGTGGCCAGGGCAGACATAGGCTACAGGTGGGAGGCTGCAGAGACCCCAGATCCTACAGGGCTGAAAAAGAGTGCGCCAGCAAATTCCAGAAAATCTGGAAATCTCTCCCTTTTGTATGGTTCAACAGCATCACAAACAAATGATCAAAGGCTGGCAATTAAAACATATGCAAAATCCTATATTGAGAACAAAAAAGAATCGTAGGGCAAAAGAAAAGAATACAATATTTAAAATAATACTGTTTCTAACTGCCACCACATTTTCAATCTTTCTGTAGAGATGAAAGATTCTTCTCTTTATTTCTGAGTCTTTACACTGGCTTCTTTTCTACTGGTAGTAGCCTCTGGAACCCATCCATCCCTCCAGTCCATTGGTTACCTAGCTCCAATGCATAGAATCACTTACAGGGTTTTGCAAGTGGGCCCTGGGACACTGCATTGCTAACATTTAGCACACATTTTATAAGACTTTGCTCCAGTTTTTGCTAGAACTGTCCCAATTTTTGCCTTTCTTCCAGAATCTTGTTTCTGATGATCCCCACGTCTACACTGCTAGGAGCTAAGGTATTAGACAAATGGTCTTCTCATCCCTGACACATTAGAGTTCATACTTCGAGCACAGCACAGCCCAGAACTCATCTCCCACGTGCATCCCACTCTGCCTTCCCCCAACTAAAGCCACCCCAGATGTCATGCCCCATCCCCAATGCAAATCTGCTTGACAACCAGCCTCTCCCTATGGGAAGTAAGGACAATACTAGCCACTGTTCATCCTGCTCCCCCTACACCCGCAGTAGGTAGCAGTTCCTCCAACCTTTGTTTTGAGAAGTAATTTACATATGTTACTATGTTCCTAAAGTAAATCATAAGCTTTTACAGGAGAAGCTGAAACCATCTTTTCTATGTGCTGCTTATAACCGCCCACCTCGAGGCTATCTAGGGGATGTTGAAGAGGCTACTAGTGAGGGTTCTTCTGAAAGAAAGTGACTTTCTTACTGTTGGCCTAAGAGGGAAGGGAAGAGGTGTTCACCCACCTTCTCAATTCATACTTTTTCATACCAGCACAAAATAGAGATGGAATATTTGAAGAAGTTTTTAAGAAAGGAACTATTTATAGAGGTGTGTGCAGGCATCAAGGGAACCAATAAGGGCTGTTGAGAAACTGTGTCCCACTGGGCAGTAAACCAGAAATGCCAGGCCCCAGCAGTGGGGACACAGTTCCTGGTGACCTGAGCCTCCTGCCTCCTCAGCTTTGAGCGTATCATTTTGTCATTTCTCATCTGCATGCTTTTGCTCATGGCTTTGCATCTTGTAGTGATCTTTCTGGTTCTCTTTTATTTAAAAAAAAAATCTGACCAACTGATCTTCATCCTTCAAGGTTCTGGTTGTGTCACCTCCTCCAGGAAGTCTTCCTGTACCTCCAGGCTCAGATAAGTTTAGATCTCCATTATCCTTAGGCACCCAATTCCAACCATCCGGTTAAGTAAGGACCTCTTTTCCATGGCACTTCAATCTCCCCAAGGGCAGGGTCTCAGCTCACAATGCCTAACACACTTGGTTGAGTTCTTTTGTGTTTCAATCCCTTATTTTTTTCTACATATTCTCTATATCACAGTCTCTCTAAGTGATTACTCATTGTTTCCAGAGCCTTTATCAACTGTTTATTTTTAATTAACATTTCTTTTTACCACCTTTCTATTTATTTCCCTTCCTGTGTGCTCACAGGAAAGGCCAGGGGGCTTGAATATGCCAGTCTTCCTTAACTGTAGGGAAGTCCATGTTCACAAGTGTGCTACTTAATTTTCCCTTACCAGCTATTTTGAAATAATTGTTAAAATGCAGTTAGAACCCAACACTTTACCATCTCCTTTCCTTCTGTGATTTTGTTTAAAGATATTTGTTGTAATACTGACTCTAGAGCAGGCGTCAGCAAACTATGGCCACAGCCCATGGCCTGCAGCCTCTCCTTTTTTTAATAAAGTTTGAGTGCAAGCCAGTCATGCTCATTTGTTTACATGTCCTTTCCCATGGCAACTGATGGCCTTGATGCCACAGAGACCATGTGGCCCACAAAGGGAAAGATATTTACTATCTAGCCCCTTACTAAAAAGCTTGCGGACCCTGCTCTAGAAGAAACCGTGAAGCAATCACATTTGTCTGTGGCGAGCACTCATTGTCCTGTCCCTCTCTTTACTTTCTAAATGGCCAGGTCTCCCCACCCTCAACCCTGTGTCCCTCACAGGAGAATGTTCACCCTGCTGAATTATTGTATTAGCCACTGTTCAGGGAGGAATTCTGGAGGAAGATAGGGGAACTGTATGGGCCAGTGAGGTCTGTGGCTCAGTGGCATCAGAATAATCTGAGGAGCTTTTTGAAAACCTAGACGTGTGGGCAGAGCCCAGGACCTGGAGGCGGGAGGTCCTGGTCTCTGTCCAGGCCAGTGTTCCCCAACATGCTAAACTCTACGCTCTGTGAGGGCAGTTGGTGAGTGCAAACCCCACTGTGAGAAAACCCGTTCTACATTTTCGTAAGTTATGATTCTGACACACCTCGAAGTTTGAAAACTGTAGAATTGTCCTCTGTGTAAGACATTCTAGAGTTCTAGTTTATAGGACAGAAACTTCCTTTAAATATGAACAACCAAGAATAAGTTTTCAATATGACCAAGTTGACTCTCTAGTCCCCAGCCATTTATGGTCTCTTTGTTAGAAGTTCACTTGCAGAATGTGGAGAGAAGAGTGGGGCTTTGGGCTGCGTAGTACAGAGGACAGGCAGAAGGCATCTGTAAGAACATTACGGAAAAGTTAGGAAACACGAATTGGGTGCAGGAGGGGATGACAGGACAATGAAGGGTTGTCAAAGGTGAGGTCAGCATGGCCTTTTCTGGAGGTCAGGCCTCATAGGGCCCCATGGAGGCAATCCCTATGGTTAAATCTCTCAGTTTTTAATGTAAGGAACAAGTTTTGTTCTGTGTCTGTCTGAGAGGGGTGGTCAGAAACCCTGAACACTGTGCTTTGTGCCAGAATTGACTGACTGGTGAGCAGATCAAACAGCCAGACCCTTCCTCTCCTCCCAGACCCGTCTGCCTGGGCAGTTCAAAATAAGGTCTGGGGAGCCCCAGCAAGGGGTCCGTCAGAAGCCCGTGATTTTTAAGGTCTTCCTCAGACTTGGCTAAGACAATGGGCTTGAATGGCATTAGCCTCCCTATTTGACAACTATACCAGTTTTCATGCTGACGGGTCTGTTTTTCTTGGATCTGTAAAGTCATCTTTGAGTGAGGAATGGCGGGCAGTAACATAACTCTAATTCAGCGCATTAGCCCCACAATGCTGGGTGTTTACATTGGACCAGATCCTGATGCTGATATTTTGGCAGGCCGCTCCTGTCACTGAGGAACTTACCGAGGTTGCAAAAGGGAGTCGAAGTGGAGTGAGCAGCTTTCCGTTTTTAGTGTACTCCAGCTGCTGCCAGGGGAGCTGGGTATGGCCACGTGACCTCTGCATTCAGCCTGCCTCCTGAAGCGGTTTGGAGAAAACTCCAGTTTGCCATCTTTGTGACCCTAGGAATGATTTTAACTTTGTGATGGGTTTGTAAATCTGGTATAAGAGCTAGCCTTTTTAAGTGATTTGATTAAATACTATAAATCAAAGTAGAATTCCCAAATTGGCTAATTTTCTGATGGCTCTCGAAAAAGTAGAGTTTCTGAAGTATAAACCTGTATTAACCCAGGCTTTGACTTATTTTAGTCATGTAATAATTGAGCTAAATTTATATTCATTATTCTGAATTCAGTATAAAAATATTAATAATCTACCATTGTTAAGTGGCTTCTGTTGAGTTTAGACATTGAGCATAATAGGTAATTTCTCTGTAAATAAGATTTTCACATAAAAATAGGTTAACTCACCCTATGACCATCTCAGATTTGAGAAAGGCGGGGCTCACTTTAATCTAAACTTCACTCCTTCAACTGCATTTGAGCAGGAAGAATGGTGTCGGGACCTGGACTCTGACATTTACAAAGAAGGAGGAAATTTATTAACCCTCAGACAGTTACTGTGAGTCTTAAATATGTCCACATATAGACACATTTATGTGTAGATATATATTTATTTATGTAGCATGTATACATATACATTTATATAGACATATATACACACATGGTACTTAAAATTACAGCTGAGCAGAGTAAGTACCCAAGGGATGTCAGGAAGACTGTCACTGTCGCTCATTATGGGAGGCAGTTGAGCCATCTGAGCACCCAGCCAGAATGTGGCAGGCTCCGCCTTCCCTTGTGACTTCCATCAGCCCTGTGGTCGTGTGGCAAATGAAGTGTGATATGACAGCAAAATCTAAGAGACTTTTGGGTAGATCGCCTTCAGTAGGTGGTGGATATTAAAGCCCAAAATAATGGATTGCAGTTTGTATGGGATTTGAGGAAGTAGAGCCGACAGCTTAAGGGTTTTAAATTGACAGAAAGAAGAAACATGGACTGGCATCTTGAGGGGAAGGGTGAATCAAAGAAATAATTTGTGATTGAGAGATTTTTGCAGGTCTGACTCAAGTTTTCCCAGACCACTGCAGCCTGAGATGAAATAGCCCTCTTTTGGCTTTCACTCCTACCTCCTATTCTGAGGCTCTCAGCCCCTTGAGAGTATCCCCTTGCATTAATTTTAAGAGTCCACAGACAGCATTTCACATTTGCTCATAATCGAGGTTTCTCAACCCAGATCATAGCAGCTGTTTGCCTCCTTTCCTGCTGTGGCTTCCTCGGTGCTGTCCGCTGCCCCAGCCCGGTGAGGATGCCCCACCTTCATCCTCTGATGTCAGTGTCCGTGAGGCCGGTGCCATTGCTGTGCTGGTGCTGTCCACACTGCTTCTTTTGTTAAAATGTTATTCATCACTATTTTCCAGCTTTCTTGAGGTGTATATAACTGACAAATAAAAATTGTACATATTCAAGGTATACAACATGATGTTTTGACATATGTACACATTGTCAAATGATTACCACAATCAAACTGATTAACATATCCATCACTTTACATGCCTTTGTGTGTGTGTGTGGTGAGAACATTTAAGATTTACTCTGTTAGCAAATTTCAAAAATTCGATACAGTATTATTAACTATAGGTACCATGCTATACATTAGATCTCCAGAATTTATTCTGAATAAGTTATAAAAATAAAGGGTCAGTCAAAGAGTTCAAAATTCCAGTCACGCAGGGTGAATCAGTTCTAATGGTCTAACATGCAGCATGGCAACCATAGTTAATAACACTGCAGTGCCCTGACCCCTGACAATCTCTATTCTACTCTCTGCTTCTTTGAGTTTGACACTTTTAGATTCCTCATGTAAGTGAGATAATGATGTATTTGTCTTTCTGTGCCTGCACTATTTCATTTAACATAGTGCCTTCTAGGTTCCTCAATGTGTAAATGACAGGGTTTACTTTTTAAAGGCTGAATAATATTTTATTGTACATGTACCACATTTTCTTTTTTATTGAATTTCTTGGGATGACACTGGTTAACAAAATTATACAGGTCTCAGGTACACAATTCTACAATACATCATCTGTACACCGTATTGCATGTTCACCACCCCAAGTCAGGTCTTTGACCATCATCATTTATCCCTCATCCACTCTCTTCCTCCTCCCTCCACTCATCCCCGTCATCCACTGGTGGACACTTGTGTTGTATCCATATCTTAGCTATTGTGAGTGAGGCTGTAATGAATATGGAAGTACAGATATCTCTTCAAAACACTTCTGATTTCATTTCCTTTGGATATATACCCAAGAGAAATTGCTGGATTATGTGTGGTTCAATTTGTTTTGAAGAAAACTGTTTTGGAACCTAATCAACAAAACAAACAAGCAAACAAAATATAACCAGAGACATTGAAATCAAGAACAAACTGACAGTGACCAGAGGGGAGAGGGAGGACAACAAAGGGGGGAAGAAGGGGAAGGGTCATTGATGAGCATGTATAAAAGGCCTATGGACAAAGCCAAAGAGGGGAAGGATTGAGGGTGGGGGTGGGGGTGTGTGGACTAAGGAAAAGTGGTGGTGGGAAAATGGAGACAGCTGTATTTGAGCAACTAATAAAAAGAAAGAAAAGACAAAACTCTTTTAAAAATGGTTGTACCTCCATTGCTTCTTGAGGTTTTATCTTCATTGCTCTCTAGCTTCTGGTGTGGCCTCTTGGTTCTGTGAAAGGGTGCGTTATGGGTATCACTGCCATCACTGTTGATAACCTGGAACCCTAGACATTTTAATGGCACCAATATTGTTTAACATTTACATCAGTGAAAGATCCAGAACACTACTAGCTTACCAAAGTTGCAGATTCATATCACATCTCATTTTTTTAATGCAAACAGCAGACAAACATTTATTGAGTGCAAAACAGCAGACACTGTGAAAACTTCTGGCAGTAAAAAAATGAATCGTAAACAAAATGCACTAAAAGACTATCCAATTAAAAAAGCATTCTGTGGGTTAAGACAAACAAAATTAAATGGGATTGAAGTAAATGTAAAGTTCTACTCTTATATTAAAAAGTCAACATCATAAAAGGCATTCAGATTGGAAGAGAAAAAGTAAAAAGCTATCTTTATTCACAGATGACATGATCTGGTGTATAGATAATTCTAAGGAATCCACTAAAAAACTATTAGAGCTAACAAAAGAGCTCATCAGTTTGTAAGGTACAAGATTAATATATAAAAGTGTATTATATTTCTATACATTTTGCTATAACAGTTTGAAAATAAAAATAAGAAAATTCCATTTACAACACTATCAAAAAATAAAATATTTAGGAATAAATTTAATTTAAAAAGTGCAAAACTTAAGATTTGAAAGCTGTAAAACATTATTGAAAGAAGTTAAAGAACATCTGAATAGATAGGAAGATAACCCATGTTCATGGATCAGAAGACTTAAAATTGATAAGATGGTAATGCTTCCCAAATTGACCTACAGAGGCAATGCCATTGGCCTCTTTGTAAAAAGCACAAGCTTATCCTAAAATTTATATGAAAATTCAAAGGACCCCGATAGCCAAAATGTTCTTGAAAAAGGAAAAGTTAGAGGACTCACCACTTTCTAAATCCAAAACTCACAGCAAAGTGACAATAAGCAAGACAGTATAGTAGTGGTATAAAGATAGACACATAGACCAGTGGAATAGAATTGAGAGTTCAGAAATAAAGCCACACAGCTATGGTTGACTGGTTTTCAAGAAAGGTGCCAGGACCATACAGTGGGAAAAGAATGGTCTCTTCAGTGGTGGCAGTAGGAAAACAGGATACCCACATTCAAAAGAATTAAGTTGAATCTCAGCTTCATACCATCTGCAAAAGATAGCTCAAAATAGATTGATGAGCTAAACTTACAAATTCTAAGAAAAACACGTAGGGGTAAATATCCGTGACATTGGATTTGGCAATGGTTCTATGAATATGACATTTGAAATGTAAACAACAAGAAATAGATAAATTGAACTTCACCAGAGTTCAAAACTTTTGTAATTCAAAGAATACGACCAAGCAAGTGCAAAGACAACCTACAAAATGGGAGAAAAGGGACTTCTGGCCAAGATGGAGGTGTAGGTAGACACACTGTACCTTCTTGCACAACCAAATAAGGACAACAGAAATTCAGAAACAAAAAAAAAACCAGACTGACAGAAAATTGAATTGTATGGAAGTCCATGGGAGTTAAAATAGACATATTCATCCAGACTGATAGGAGGGGCAGAATTGGGCTAACAGGAGGAGAGGGGTTACTGTCAAAAAAAAAAAAAGTGGTGGCTTTTGGACTCCGGGCACATGGGCAGTGTCTGGCAGACACCAGGTGTGGGGTGGCAGCGGGCAGACCCAATGAGGCAGTGGATTGTGGAGGGGCACAGCATGCAGGGCAGCTGGCAAACTGGGCAGTCCCACATTCCCACGGAGATAAACCAGGCAAAACTGGGGAGGGAGACAGACCACACAACCCAGGGTCCCAGCGCGGGGAAATAAAGCCTCAAGACACTGATTGAAAACACCTGTGGGGGTTGAGGTGCCGGGAGAGACTCCCAGCCTCACAGGAGAGTTCAATGGAGAGACCCACAGGGTCCTAGAATGTACACAAACCCGCTCACACAGGAATCAGCATCAAAAGGGCCTAGTTTGCTTGGGGGAAGTGGCAAAAGGGACTGAAATTCAACAGAGAGCAGAGCAAACACCGTTGTTCCCTCTCTGACTTTTGCCCTGCCCTGGTGAACACCTAAGGTTCCACCCCTCATTATGTAACAGGTGCCACAAGACAAAAAAAAATGGCCCAAACAGAAGAACAGATCAAAGCTCCACAGCAAATACAACCAAGCGACAAAGAGAGAGCCAACCTATCAGATGCACAATTCAAAGCACTGGTGATCAGGACGCTCACAGAATTGATTGAATTTGGTCACAAGTTAGATGAAAAAATGAAGGCTATGCTAAGTGAAATGAAGGAAAATGTACAGGGAACCAATAGTGATGGGAAGAAATCTGAGACTCAAATCGATGGAGTGGACCAGAAGGAAGAAAGAAACAACCAAACAGAAAAGAATGAAGAAACAAGAATTCAAAAAAAAAAAAAAAACCGAGAGACTCAGGAACCTCCAGGACATCTTTAAACATTCCAACATCTGAATTATAGGGGTACCAGAAGGGGAAGAGGAAGAGCAACAAGTGGAAAACTTATTTGAACAAATAATAAAGGAGAACTTCCCCAGTCTGGCAAAGGAAATAGACTTTCAGGAAGTCGAGGAAGCTCAGAGAGTCCCAAAGAAGTTGGACCCAAGGAGGAACACACCAGGGCATGTCATAATTACATTAGCCAAGATTAAAACGAAGGCGAGAATCTGAGAAGCAGCAAGAGAAAAAGGGACAGTAACCTACAAAAGAGTTCCCATCAGACTGTCAGCTGATTTCTCAAAAGAGACCTCGAAGGCAAGAAGAGGTTGAAAGAAGTATTCCAAGTCATGAAAGACAAGGACCTACATCCAAGATTGCTCTGTCCAGCAAAGCTTTTATTTAGGATGAAAGAGCAGATAAAGTGCTTCTCAGATAAGGTCAACTTCAAGGAGTTCATCATCTCCAAGCTCTTATTATATGAAATGTTAAAGGGACTTATCCAAGAAAAAGAAGATAAAAAACATGTCTAGTAAAATGACAGCAAACTCACAATTATTAACAACCATACCTAAAACAAAAACGAAAACAAACTAAGCAAACAACTAGAACAGGAACAGAACCACAGAAATGGAGATCACATGGAGGGTTAGCAATAGGGGGGTAGGAGGAGGAGAGAGGGAGAAAAGGTACAGAGAATGAGTAGCATAGATGGTAGGAAGAAAATAAACAGGGGGAGGGTAAGAATGGTATGGGAAATGTAGAAGCTGAAAAACTTATAAGTATGCACATGGACATGAACTAAAGCGGGGGAATGTGGGTGGGAGGGAGTGTGCAGGGTGGAGGGGAATGAAGGGGGGAAACAGGACAACTGTAATAGCATAATCAATAAAATATATTTAAAAATAAAATAAAATGGGAGAAAAGTATTTGAAAATTAATATATCTGATAAAGGTCTGGTATCCAGAATATAAAGAATACAAACAACTCAACAATAAAAAGTCAAATAACTCAGTTGAAAAATGAGCAATGGATTTGAATAAACATGTCTCCAAAGTTACACACAAATGACCAATAGGTATATGAAAAGATACTCAAGCTCATTAGTCATCATGGAAAAGCAAATCAAAACCACAAGTCACCAGTTCACGCCCACGGTGGCAGCAAGATCGAAGAGCCAGGTGTTGGGGAGGATGTAGAGGAACTGGCGCTCACACACTGCTGGTGGGAAAGTAAATGGGCAGCCTCTTTGGGAAACAGTCTGGCAGTTCCTCCAAAGGTTAAGCGTAGACTTATGGCCCAGCCCTTCTGCTCCTGGGTATGCATCCAAAAGAACTGAAAGCATACGTGTATACAAAAATTTGTATATGAATATTCATGGCAGCATTCTTCACAAAGCTAAAAGGTAGAAACAGCTCAGATGTCCACCAGTTGATGAATGTATAATCAAGATGTGATATATCCATTTGATGGAGTATTATTTTTTAAAGATTTTATTGATTTATTTATTTTTACAGAGAGGGGAATGGAGGGAGAAAGAGAGGGAGAGAACATCAATGCAGGGGAAGCATCTATCTTTTGCGTCTCACTCTCTTCCAACTGGGGACCTGGCCCACAACCCAGGCATGTGCCGTGACTGGGAATCAAACTGGTGACCTTTGGGTTTGCAGGCCAATACTCAGTCCACTGAACCAGACCAGCCAGGGTGTGATGGAATTTTATTCAGCCCCCAAATGGAATGAAGCACTGGCACATGCTATAACATGGATGAGCCTGGAAAACATAATGCTTGGTAAAAAATGCCCACCACAAAAAAACACATATGATTCTATTTAAGTGACATGTCTAAATAGGCAAGTCTATGGAGACAGCAAGTATAGTGGTGGTCACTTAGGGCCTGAGAGCATGGGGAGACTGGGAGGTAGTAACTAAAGCACACAGGGTTTCTTTGTGGCACGGTGAAATAGTCCAAAACCGATTGTGGGGATAGTTCCACAACTATGCGAATATACCAAAAATTATTAGATTATACACTTCACGTGGATAAAATTTAGGCTATATGAATTATCTCAATAAAGCTCTTTCAAACAAATACAAAGAAAATGGCAAAAGTAGGGTAGTGGGAGAGGAAGCTCCCCGTGTAGAAGGGCCAGGGATATCGATGGCTGCCAGCTTTGGGTGAGTCAGCAGGACCAGTGTTGGCTGCCAGTGGGATCCCGGGTAGCTGGAGAGAGGCAGTGTCCATAACACAGCGGTAGTGACAGTCTCACCTGTTGGGTTGCCTTGGCCATTTGGATGGCCTCTGAAGTGACAGATTCAGTCTGAACACCCCAGTCTTGAAAGTTATTAATGAACATCCCCACAAGAGGGAGCTTATGGGGACAAGTGGTGAACCTTCCTTCACAGGTCTTAACAGTGTGGAACGCAGACAGACTAAAAAGGAATGAATGATAGAAACTATGGTAATAATTACAGGAGAAGTATGTCTACAGAGAATATTTAACACAGGAAAGGAAACCCGGGGAGAAATGTACTGGCACGAGTGAAAGGGTAAGACTTACTCTATATCAATTCAATTCAAAAAATGTGGAGCACCTCCCAGATGGAAGGTGCCACCCATAAAATAGAGTCCTGCAAAATAATCCATGCATGAGGTATTCTCTGATCTGAAAGTTTAAGAGATGCTAAGTAATCCATCTTGCCCTTTAAGAGTCATGTGGTCCATTGATTTATTGATGGTCTATCAAAACCCCCATACAACTGTTTGTTTTGTTTAACCTGTCATTTTTAAGGCTTATTTGATCTCTGCACTGCTCCACTCTTTTACATACGTAAGACCTTTAACAGGGCAAAGATTCTGTTCCTTGCAGGATACTGCAGGAAATACTGGGATGAGGCACCAAGGTGGCCACTGAGGAAAGAGATACAAAGTGGAAAGATGATGGTCACTCTGCCTGCCCTCAGAAAACTTACATCCAGCTCCAGCTGGGAGAACAGGGAGCTGCTGAGTAAGTGCTCACACTCCTGGAGGCCTCCTGCATCCTTGTTTATACCAAGTGCTTCCTCTTCCACTCAACACAGGGGCTGCTGCTCTCTTGCTGCTACAAATTACTGGGCTGTGTGTCCTCCCTGTTCCAGCTTCACTTTGGTACAGAGACATGCAGAGCAGAGCCCAGACCAAGTCCTCTCAGCTATCCCTTCACTTGTGTCTTCAAAGACCCAGGATCTGGAAACTGTTTTAATTACAGTGATTTGTCCCTTCCGTGGCTATTTGGGAATGCAGTTATCTCATCTACTGGAAATGTTGGTGACCAGTTGGAATTGGAGTGACCACCGACATGGGGTGTGGAAACACTGATGCAGATTTTTTCCACCTTTATTTCCTTCCCCAAAATAACTTTGGCAGCTCCGCAGCCTCTGATGTCCCCATCTCCAGTTCCCCAAGAAACTCCCCTAATGTGAAAAGTATGTTTGCAGGCTGGTCAAAGATGACCCTGGCAATGACCCTTCCTGTTTAGAAAAGTTTCTGTGGATTACCCAGTCCAAATAGTCTTTCCTGTCATTTTTGTCTATAGAGTCATGAGGCATTTGCATAGGTTTTAGCTATTTGCCATTGCTTACACTCATACACCTCACCATTTTCTACAAAAATTACCGGGAATAAGAAAATATTGTAATACTTTTTCTTTCCATAAATAAAATACCCCACTCTTTTACATCTGAATATTAGACTTTCTTTCAAAAATGTATAATTCTAAACACATTAATTTGTTATCAAGTTTAACATATGCTTCTGCTCAAATAATGTAGTTCTGCACATTTCTTTCATCAAAATACTGTTTCAAGTGTCTTCCCCTTCTCTTGTGCTCCAAAAATGTCTATGATTATTTAACCTACAAAAAGCCACAATACTTTCTCATTTGATACTGAGTATTAATTTCTTTTAATTTATCAGTTATTTCATTGTAAAACATTTACTTTAGAAACTTCTTAAGAAAGAGGCTGTATATACTTCTTAATATATAAACATCTAAGATGTAAAGTGAGCAATATTCGCAGGACTTAGTCAATTGAATCTTATACTCTAAGGGTAATATTATAGTCTCATGAGTGCAGGATTATATACCAGGGACTGCCCGGCATCACTCATGAGATATCATCCTTACCTTGTGTGTTATGTAACTATCAAGTCAATAGTAAACACTAAACAAGAAACCGGGAAGGAGTGGAGAATCTACGTTCCACACTGACAGTCCCTAATGGACTAGAGAGGAAGTGGTTTCTTTACTGAGATTTTTCCAAAGATATCAAGAAAGTTCTTAATGTTCTTGGAAACAGAGAATATTCCTCACGTAGGGAGTTGTGCAACACAGGTTTGGTGCCAGCAGTGGGGAAAATTTTGGTTAAAGATGCCAAGATCTCACTGAGATGTGTGTAGAAAGAAACCAAAAGAAGATTCTGGGAGGAGCTCCAGGTTGAGCTCCATTTTGCTAAGCAGCAGTGATGGGTTTTGGGAAAAGCCAGGGAATGTACCAAAGCAGCTGGTAAGAAAAGTTGCTGTAAAATTTTGAATTAAATGCAGTTTGTACATTTGAAGTTGGCCATATGAGAAAGAAGAATGTTCTGGTTAGAAAGTAGCCCTGGTCAGTGTAGCTCAGTGGATTGAGTGCAGGCTGCGAATCAAGGAGTAGCTGGTTCGATTCCTAGTCAGGGCACATGCCTGGGGTGTAGGCCCAATCCCCAGTAGGGGCCACGTGAGAGGCAACCACATATTGATGTTTCTCTCCCTGTCTTTCTCCCTTCTTTCCCCTCTCTCTAAAAGTAAATAAATAAAAAAATTTTTAAAGGAAGAAAATAGCCAATTTACTTAGTTTCTGATTATCTGTGGTAAGGTGGTATACAAGCCATGTGGCATAAACAATCCAAAACCACAGACAACAGGATGCCAAAGACAATAGCTTTAACATCTCTGCTCATCAAACTTTTTCTAGAACTATATGCTAAACAAGAAGGGTTCAGTAGACTGGCTGGAATGCCTGTTTACTTCTGATTCTGGTTAACATCTAGTCAGTGTGAAAGGGACCCAGAGAAGGGAAGAATCTAAGACATGGGTTACAAATAGCAGGCTCTCAGAAAAGCTTGTAGAATGCAGGAATGGAATGACAGGAGAGATTTCTAGCCTTCACTCTGTCATTAATTACATGACCTTGGGCAAGTCACTTAACCACTTTACGGTAAATCATTCCACTGACAAATAAAACCTCAAGGTTCTCATCTATGAAATGAAAGGTTTGAACTCTTGGACTTCTAAGATCCTTTCCAGCTCTAAAATTACAGAATATACAAGATTTATCTTCCATAAGTAGGTTCTGAGTCATTCACAAGTGAAAGTGATGGAACTAAGAATTCTCCGGTGAGAAGTACACCCCCTAGGTTCTGGAAAAGGAGAAGGAAGGACACCAGGCTTTCATCACCATTTTTTCATCATCATGAACATGAAAGTAGTCATCTTCATGAAGGAAATAAGACCTAAGTTAATGACTTAGATGTCAGGGAGAAAAAGAAGTCAAGACACTAAACATGACAGTTTCTGTGCTCTGAGCTATAATTTTTCCTCTAAGAATTAGGAGCCTCAAGAAAGCATTAGGCTCAAGGTCTAGACTCTAAATCAGGTCCTGGTTTTTACTCCTTGGGTAGTTCTCTGTGAGCACCGTACTTCCCCAAGTCACCTGCCCCAACACAGATAACATACAATGGATACGCTGTGATGTCAAACTCACATAACTGCTAGATGACCCTACTCAGAAAGGGGGAGAATGAGAGGCACTCAGCAAGCACCGAGTTATAGCAATTATAAAATCTATCCAGGCACAAAGCTCCAGGTCCTTCAATGGAATCCAACCTACTTCCTGGCTGTTGTTTTCTGTGGCTTTGCCTCTTCCCTTGGGTCCAGTCTCTGGAGTATCCATTTCTTTCCATGCAAAGTGGCCTACATTTGCAACTGAGCAACTTCTCAGCTTACTTCCTACCCACAAAAGGTTGAAGGTCCAATGGCTCTTTTATATTGTGCACTATCTTTGTCCCCTTCAGCCCAAAAGGATACAATTTCCTTAAAAACTTTATGGGCTGCCTGAATATCAATTTATAATCTACTCCATTAGACAAAACTCACACCCATGAATCTCTTTAAGGTCAGTCCTTCTCTAACTCTATAAGTATCTGAGAGCCATGATTCTTAGGAGTCCTTTTATCTGTCTGAAAGGATCAGAGTTCTTTATGGGGTCTTAACAAAGCATCTTAACACCCTACCTTGGATGCCATCTTTTCCAGGAAGCCATTTGAGAACCCCTTGCTAGCTGAAAAGGGTTGAGCCAGGAAAGGCTGTACCCTTTAAAATTTCTGTATTCTATAAAACTTCTTCAACTTCCATTCAAAAACTGAGAAGCTTCTTTCATAATTCATTTTTCTCCTCTCTCACTTAATATGGGCAGCTAGGAGACACCAGGCAGCACATTAACACTCTTCCTGGAAATCTTCCTAGCTGAATCATTGAGTTCTTTAGGAACAATTTATATTTTCTACATTATTGCTGGTGATAATTTTGCTAAACTTTCCCCTGCTGTATAACAAGAGTCTCCTTTACTTCTCTTCAAATGATATTTCCCTCACTTTTCATTAAGGCCTCACCAATAGCCTTCTGGAGCCTTTGGCTAACACTCTCTTTAAAAATCTTTAGGCTTTCACTAACAGACTCCTCAAGTCTTCTAGCTTCCTACAACTGTCTAGTCCCAAGGCCAATACCACCTGTTATATTGTATACCACAGGTTTTTGTTGACGAGATACTCTAATTCAGGTACCAAAATTACCAAAATCTACTGGTCAGCTAGCCAAGTAACAAATTACTTCAAACTTAGTGGCTTAAGATAATAATCATCTTGTTATCACTCACAATTTCTCTGGATCAGGATATTGGAAGGGATTGGCTTGGTGGATCTGGTTTAGGGACTCTCCAATGGGAGCTGGTGCTGCGTCGTGGGGAGAGGGCTGCTGGAGAAGCTGGGAGCTGTCTAGGCATCTCTTTTCATGTTGTCTCAGGACCTGTCCACGTGGTCTCTGTCATGGTTTTTTCACAACATGCCAGCCCCCAACATATAAGCAGCCAGCCAGATTGCCTATTTACCAACTAAAGTCTTCAAGAGCAAGTATTCTAGCTAAGAAACCAGAAGCTGCATTGCCTTTTAGGATTTAGCCCCAGGAACCATCCAGAATTACTTCTGCAACATTCACTTGGTTACATGTGAGTAATGAGTCCATCCAGATTCAAATAAATCAGTCTTCCACCTCTTGAGAAAGGACAAAATTCTAGAAGCATGTGTGGGATGGGGAATATCATTGTGGCCAGCTTTGGAAAATACAATTTACCACACTTAGTGTGTAGCCTGCCGTAACGGTCAGGGGTGGTGAATGTGAAGTGCCCAGCATACAGCCTGACATTCATGTAGTAGCTGCTAAATAAAGTTTGCTATTATTACTCATGCTATTATTACATGTATAGTACAGTGACATTCACCCTTAGGAAAACCAAAGGGTTGTCACAATCTTCTCAGATAAAGTACTGTTTTAACTTCTTTTATTCCCCTTTTTAATTTTATCATCACCTTTAATTGCTAGTAGAACATTTTTACAGGAAATTTTGTATGTCATAAAATCACAGACTACTGGAGCTAAAGATGTCTTATTTAGCCTGTCAACCAGCCATTTTATTTTTAGTTACAGATCTGAAGCTTAGTACAGGAAGGTCATTTGCTGTGCACACAAAGTCAGGTAACTTATTGGTAACAGACAACAGGCTCAAAAAACACTGGTTTGGACTCCCAAACCTGTACTCCCCCCCACCAATGGCATTTCCACTTCTTTCATCAAGAAAGATGTGGTAACTCACTTTTCATCCTTTGATATAAAAGTTTATTCACATCATCCAGAACCTTCTGCGGCAGGGGTCAGAGCATTTCCTTGGAAAGATGATGTTCCTGTGGACACACTGCAGGATCAGTGAGAGGCACGGCCTCTGTGGAACACAGAGCTGGAGCCTCTCCAAAGGAGAAAATAATGAAGCGCTTCCCCTCTCCCCCAGCATCCCTCATCTGAGACAAGAACCCTCATCGCCCAACCATCATTTTCACTTCTAGTGCTTTATTTATATCTTTGCAAAGATACAGTGGGCCAAATTTGTCCTTTGAGCATGCACATTTAACTTCCACCTGTCTTAGTAAGAACTTTTCCATATATTCAAGGGTGAAATTGGGCCAGAGGATAAGAAGAACAACACTGTCACAGGTTAACTTCACATTCAGAACTTCTGAATGTGATTTTTGCCATCCGTGCCATTCCCTGGACTCAGTGCACTGCTCTGAAGAAGACCTCAGTTTTCCTTTTGGAAATGACTGGCAGTGTAAACTCACAGTGCCTCTGGGTTTGCATTAAGTATCTTTGTAAGGTTTGGTTTGTTCATTGGTGAGAGCTTTGTCCTTTCATCCCCTTCTCCTGCGGCCTTACCTGGCAGAGCTGTCTTTGTTTTGTTTTTATCAAGCCAGCCACAGGGGAAACACTTCATCCCACAACCGTGCGCTGCTCCTGTCCTGGTCCTCGACCCTCTCCGATCTTCAGATTTCCTGTTTGAGATTTTTGCTCAAGTGCAAGTATTCTTCATTTTCTGTGCTGGCAACAAGTAAGAAATAAATAATCTAAGGTTCTTTTTAGTGATAACAATTACGTAGCTCAGTGCAGACCTCATTTCCAGCTGAGATATCTCTCCAGTCCATTTTTAAACTAACATGTATTCAGTGAGCACCAATTTATGTGATTTGGGACAGAAACAATTTGGAAAATTGTCAATAGCCTTCCTTAGGGAAAACTGATCCTCAAGGAAGAAAAAAAATCCCACAAAAGAAATTCAAACAGTCAAAGATAGTTTTGAAAACAAAAATTTTATATAAAATTAAGAAAAGTAGAAAATACTTTAAAACCTATTTCTAAAGCTGTCTTCAGTTTAATTCTGATAAAGATATGGCCCTGGCTGGTGTGGCTCAGTGGATTGAGCATGGGCCTGTGAAGCAAAGGGTCGCTGGTTTGATTCCTAGTCAGGGAACCTGCCTGGGTTGCGGGCCGGGTCCCCGGTGGGGGACACGTGAGAAGCAGCCACGCACTGATGTTTCTCTTCCACTCTTTCTCCTTCCCTTCTCCTTTCTCTAAAAATAAATAAATAAAATATTTTTTAAAAAAAGATATGGAAGGTCAGCAGTCGGTCACTTGGAGTTTCAAAGCCAGTAGCCAATGCTAAATCTCGGGGTTGTCCTGTGTGTATGTGTTTTCTGGAAAATATATTTCCTTCTGTGTGTCACAGTCAAAATGTTCAAAGACCACTATTCTGGTTAACACGACATAACTGCCTAACAAACCGTCCCAGAACTCAGTGGTGAGAAGCAACAACAATTTTACCATAGCTTATTCCTTTGTGAATCAGAAATTTAGGTAGGGGTCAGCTCCATGTGACATTAAATCCCCAGTGACAGTCAGCTGGGCAGGGCTGACAGTTCAAGATGACTCATCTACCTGGTGCCTGAGAAGGGACAGCTGGAAACCTGGACCCCGCTGAGCCCATCTTTCTCCATGTAGTCTCAGGCTTCTCTACTTGGCTTTGCCCCGCAGGGTTGTCAGACTACTTCCCTAAAAGCTCAGAGCTTCCAGAGGGAAGAAATGGAAATTGCTAATCTGGAAAGCGAGGCCCAGACTGGTATTGTTACTTCTGTCTTACCTTGTTGCACAAATCAGCTGCAGGCCAATCTAGGAATATTCCTCATGCAGTGTTCTGTATCACCTGGCATGGACTCCAGGCCAGAGTACCTGGAGTCAAATCCCACTTCCTAACAGTATATCCTCAGGCAAGTTACTTAATTTCTCTGTGCCTGTTTTCTCATCTACAAAAGAGGGATAATATATACCATCTCCCTCCTAAGATAGTTGTTAGGATTCAATGACTCACAAAATATAAAGCACTTAGACCTTGCTGGGCCCAGAGTAAGTGCTATCTCTTTTCTTTACCATCTTTGTGTGTTGGCATTTTCTTTCTAACAATGTGTTAATTCCCTTGTTCAGCCTAGATATCAGAGGCTTGCCCCCAGTGCTGCTCCGACAGACCCGAGGGGCCAACAATCCCTTTGCGATAGTGACGCTCTGCACACTGATTACCGGTGAGAGAGAGGAGGGTCCAAATCTCCCTCTAGGAAGTGGAACATGGGTAGTGCTTTCTCAAGCTTCTCACTTGAGAATCACTAAAGGTTAGGTTGTATCAATCCACTGCTATGTGCCAAACTCTATTCAAAGTGCTGGGGAGCAGAGTCTGGTTAAGACACAAAACCCCAGCCTTCAAGGGACTCGTATTCAAGGGAATGGGACAGTAAACAGTGAGGTGAGCAAAGACATCATAAGTGTTCTTTGATGTTGAGCCCTTGGGGAGGATTGAGCGAGGGGCATGATTTTAGACAAAGCTTCAGGAATGATCTCTTTGATGAGGAGATGTGAGTATTTTTACATTTCATCATATCTTGATTAAACTTCTAGAGCTTCCCTTTCTTCTAGTCTATCTATGACATAGCTCTGCAGGTGGTTAATCTCATATACTACATGTAGATTGCATTCGTGTCACTGTCAGAATGTACCCAGGGTTCCAGCCCTGGGGGCACCACTGCAGGTCCCCTTCCACTAACTAGGCTTGCTAGTGTGACAATGGACAAGTTGCTTAACATCACTAAGCTTTAATTTCCTCACTATAAAATGGAGAAATCTCCAGGACAAAGGCGGAGCCCTGGGGAGGGTGGTGACAGTTAATTTCCAGGCAGAGGGAAGCTGATAAAGGGAGGGGTCAGAGCTGAGAGAAGATGCCAGGGAAAGGGGCCCAGAGGGCATGTCCTGCAGACTTGGTAAGAGTGGCCCCCACGGCACGCCCCCCCCCCCCCCCCCCCGCCCCGCCAGAGAGGCCGACACCAGGTGCAGGCGAGGCAGAGATGATGGCAATCACCAGCACAGGCTGACCACCTTAGGGAACCTGTTGCCCTGTGGCCTGGCCTGTGCGTGAGGAAGTAGTAATACCTTTATATATAAAGGCCCAGTGCTTAGCATAGGTGATGCAGCTTAGTACAGAGAAAATTCACATCAAGATTCACAGAACAGGTGGCTCTCAGTAACTGCTTCACTTCAGTAATACTGACTAATCTGCACATATACGCAGCACTCCTGAAATCCATTAATGCCATCAGTCAGTCAACACGGACTTTTTGTTGACTGGAAAATCAAGTTCCAGGTCCTCAACGTGGCGTTGGCCTGTCTACGTTTTTCTCGTCTCCTGCTGCTGCGTCCCCCACCGGTTTCTTTCCCTGGACTCCCTTCCATACACTCCACACCCTCCTCCACCTCCTGCCTTGCTGTTTATTCAAGCAGACTATTCACTCCTGGCCTCGCTGTCCCACAGCGCTTTTGTGTGTGTTGCTGTTGAGATCCTTTATCAGACCATGCCTTTCATTTTCATTGAACTACACTCTTGAATGTGAGAATTAATTTATTCAACATAGGAAGCCTCTACTTTCAGTCTTACACCAGGTACCAGCTGCTCAATAAATATCTCTGGATCTAGTTATTTACTAAGCATCTGTGTAGACCAGATCCTACAAACAAAACACGTAAGCTGAAAATGTGGTCCCTACACATAGGAGGGGAGATGAGATAGAAATGCACAGATGCACATGTGGAGTAGTGTGCAAGAAGAGTAAAACCAATGTTAGCAGCAGCAATCACTTTTAAATCACTTTGGAAAGTGTTCTCCTGGCTCTATGCCTTCGTCTTCATTGCACTTGTCACACGTTACTGAAATCATCTGTTTACATGTGTGTGGGGCCCCCACACAATGACTTGAAGAGCACAGAGTATGACTGATGCGTTTGTTTTTTATCCCTGGTTTCTGGCCCTCAGTCACAATTCAATAAGTATTTTTTGGAACAAATAGAACAGGTAGTCACAGAGAAATGTCACTTTCCTTTAATAAAAATGAGTTTGTTTATGTCTTATAATTAACAAAATAATTTTAAGTATATTTTATTGATATGCTATTACAGCAGTTGTCCCATTTTTCCTCCCCTTTATCCCTCTCAACCCTATTCTCCCCCTCCCTCCAGCATTCCTCCCCTTTAGTTCATGTCCGTGAGTCATACATGTGAGTTCTTTGGCCTCTCCATTTCCTAAGCTATTCTTAACTCCCCCTATTTTGTACCTACCAGTTATGCCTCTTATTCTCTGCATCTTTCCCCTGTCCCCCACCCCTCCCCACTAATAACCCTCCATGTGATTGGAGGGTCCATTTCTCTGATTCTGTTCCTATTCTAGTTGTTTGCTTAGATTGTTTTGTTTTTGTCTTTTTTAGGATCACTTGTTGATAGCTGTGAGTTTGTTGTGATTTTACTGTTCATAGTTTTGATCTTCTTTCTCTTAGATAAGTCCCTTTCACATTTTATGTAATAATGGCTTGGTGGTGGTGAACTCCTTGAACTTGACCTTATCTGGGAAGCACTTTATCTGCCCTTCCATTCTAAATGATAGCTTTGCTGGATAGAGTAATTTTGGATGTAGGTCCTTGCCTTTCATGACTTTGAATGCTTCTTTCCAGCCCCTTCTTGCCTGCAAGGTTTCTTTTGAGAAACCAGCCGATAGTTTTATGGGAACTCCTTTCTAGGTGACTATTTCCTTTTCTCTTGCTGCTTTTAAGGTTCTCTCCTTATCTTTAACCTTGAGTAGTATAATTATGATGTGTCTTGGTGTGTTCCTCTTTGGCTCCAACTTCTTTGAAATTGTCTGTGCTTCCTGGACTTGTATATATATATTTCCTTCACCAGATTGGGGAAGTTTTCTTTCATTGTTTTTTCAAATAAGTTTTCAATTTCTTGCTCTTTCTTTTTTCCCTCTGGCATCCCTATGATTAGGATGTTGGAATGTTTAAAGTTGTCCCTGAAGTTCCTCAGTCTCTCCTCATTTTTTTGAATTCTTGTTTCTTCATTCTTTTCTGGTTGAATACGTATTTCTTCCTTCTGTTTCAAGTAACTGACTTGAATACCAGTTTCCTTCCCTTCACTGTTGGTTCCCTGTATCTTTTTCTTTACTTCACTTTGTATAACCTTCACTTCTTTTTTTATTTTGCATCTATCCTTGATCATTTCTGTGAGCATCCTGATTACCAGTGTTTTGAACTTTTCATCTGATAGCTTGACTGTCTCCTCATTGTTTAGTTCTTTTTTATCTATTCTTTCATTTGGGCCATATTTCTTTGTCTTGGTGCACCTGTTGTGTTGTAAGGGGCAGAACCTTAGGGCAGGGAAGGGCAGGGCAACTTACTTCACTGAGTCATGTGGCTGTATGTGGGGGAGGGGTCGGAGAGGGAGCAGTGCTGCTTGCTCAACTCTTCCCCCTTTCAGCCACTTCCCCTGTCACCCATAAGCAAATTGTAGGTACACTTCCCTCCTGGTGCTGATTCCTGAGTGGGACGGTTTGTGTGTGTTCTCTGACCTTGTGGACCCCTCCAATAGACTCTCCTATAGGCCCGGCAGTTTTTCCTGCTGCTACAACCCCCACAGATTTTTACAGCCGAAGGTTTTGAAACTTTCTTTTTCCAGCCCTGGAACCCTGGGTTGTGTGGTCTCTTGCTCCCCAGTTGTTCCTCCTGGCTTATCAACACACAAATATAGGACCACCCAATCTGCCAGGAGTTGCCTTGACAGATGTCCTCTCTGACCCAAGTGCCCATTTCTACCCCTCCCACCTGTCCAGATGAATGTTTTCTTCTTTAACTCCTTGGTTGTTGGACTTCCATACAGATGGATTTTCTGGTGGTTCTGGTTGGTTTTTGTTTTTAAATTGGTTGTTATCCTTCTTTTGGTTGTGCAGCCTTAACCTACAATGTCACTTTTAGATACTTTGTCTTCCATCAGAGTCTGTCTTGTTTCATTTACTGATTCTGAAATGCTCTTAGGATTTTCTACTTCCCTTTTCTCTTTGGGCTAACACCTTGGCTATATAGTAACAGTCCTTGAGTTTTTCTCTCTGAGTCCTGCAGAGTCTTTGAGGACAAAGGCCTCAAAGAGCAGCAAAACACTGAAGTACTCACGCCCTTATGTTAGGGTCCAAGCTTAGATCTCTTTCAGATGCTTGAGATGCACTAGTTTAAACTCTGTCCTGTATCAATGGTCTTTGAATTGTTATTGTGAGTGAAAGATGGCCTTTTAAAGTGTGAGCAGAGAAAACTTGGCCTGTCAGACAAAGGTGCACCCCAGTGTGGTGACTCATAATGTGATGCGACAGGTGGGACATCTTTAAAAATCACTACTTCCTCATAAAAAACCAGCTTCAGGAATCAGATGTGGAGCTGGGTAGGCATTGTGTGTGGCAGAGATGGAGAAGGGGGCATCAGGAAAGCAAGGTTGTGGAGGGCAATCATGATGCAAACGAGAAAGGTCTGTGGGCACCGTCCGTTCTGGGTTACTCACTCAGTTTGTGTGCCAGTCAAATACTTTCTACTTGTTTCTCCTTAGACTTCCTGTGCTTTGCCTATTTGATTCCCTTTTCTTTCTTCCCCAGAAGGATAACAGAAAGTCAGAAAGAAAGGAAAAAATCTCAATTTTGTTGACTATTTTATGAGCAACTCGTAGTTTCTTTTATAGAGGAGTGTAGGAAAGGGCTGGAAGAATAAGACTATTATCTAAAATCAAGGTTTTAGATCATTTGTTATTTTGATTATCCTTAATTTTCCATTTATCTAAAAAAATAAAAGAAATGTAAAAGGCAATGGAGAAGCCAAGGGAGGGAGAGAAGAGACCTAGCTTGGTAAAGAGACCTTGAGCAAGCAACAAGCCACTTCTTTTCTCCTTAACTGTAATATAGGAGTGAGATGACAAATCTGCAGAAAGTGTGCCCTCCACTCTGAACCACCATAGACTTCTATAAAGGACTGTGATGCTCTCGTCCAATGAGTCCAACTTGGCTTCAAAATCCATCTCAGCAGGACTCCAAGGAGTCACTACCAGTGGATGGAGGGAGTCAGCCCCTGGGCTGAAACCTGCTGGTGGTTCCCAGCACTAGCTCTAAAATTCTGTCATGCAAACTATGTGTTCCTTATCAGTGAGATCATGGGCCCCACACTGCAGGGGGAATTGATGAATATCAAGTTTAAGCTGAATTTCTCAAGATGTCGTCTACTTGGGTATGTGGACGAGGTTACCCCCACAGAAATAATCCGGATGCTGCTGGCTTTCACCACTACCCGCTTCCATCCCCAGCCTCCTTCAGAATCCCCTCAGCACCCAGGGACTTCTGGCAGCCCCTGTGGGTATCTTGCATTGCTCAAGAACTGACGTGTCTCGTAATTCTGTAGTGTTCTCCTCCTTGATGTCCATGGCTTGAGAAGTCACTTTTTATTCATCCCTCACCATGCTACCCTGCTCAGGCTCTGGCTTCTTGGGCTCCCCAAAGCTGCAAAACTCAAAAACTGTCAAAGCTACTTTACATTCTCACCATTTCTCACTGTCCCAGAGCCCCATTGCCATGAATGGCTGGCTCCCTCACAGAGTCAGAGACATGCTTTTGATTCCACCTGCAGGCTCTTGCTCCATCCTGCTCAGACTGGGCTTAAAAGGGTTGAGAACTGAAGCTGTCCCCTCTTCCCTCTTACCCCTCCTGATTGGGGGTGATGGTACTAGTGGTGGCAGGGACCCATATGCAAACAAGCTCCACATGGGACCACCCTCCAGTTCACCAGACACCATCAGTAACGTTTGGATTTCAGTTTGATTTCAAGAATGGGAGCATATTATATAAGTAAAAGTTGATAAGAATCCAGATCATTTAATCAGATTTCCTATATACCTATTTGAATCAGCAAGGGAGGGACAGGTTGGGGTCTAGCCAATCCTTACAGCTATGACCTGGACAACCTCTTCTTAGAAGGACCCACAAAGCTGGACACATGTGAGGCTGACGTTGCTTCCTGCCAAGGGTCCCAGTGGTGTGTGTGTGTGTGTGTGTGTGTGTGTGTGTGTGAGCATGCATGTGTGCATGCATTCCGTTGGCTTTACCTTTGAAGACATAACAATCTCACTGTGGAATCACTTAAGCATGCAGTACTGATGATTAGTACCATGGAGGTCATATGAGGAATACATAAACATGGGCTTAAAGTGCAGCTTTTAAGGGCGAGAGGGGCCTTGGAGGTCAGCAGAGCTCAGGATAGACAGAGGGCAGAGTGGAGGGCATCCCCACAGACAGGAAAACTAGGCCAGGCAGAGGCACAGGCATGGACACAGTCAAGAACAACGACAAACCCAGATGCTTGGAAAGCATCTCAACAGTGGACATTGGACTGTATCGGGCAGGTGTGGTGAGTTTATGGAGAGCCCTAAAAGTCAGAGATATTTGAATCTGATGCCGGCATCAAAAAGGAACATTTCTGGCACTCTGTCTTAAAGGGGTGTTTGGGAAGATTAATCTGTCAAGAGTTTATAAGAGAAATTGGAGAGGGAGAAACTGTCTTTGAGAGATTAATTTAAAAGGTTTTATGTCAGGGGTGTCAAACTATTTTCACTGGGGGCCACATCAGCCTCGTGGTGGCCTTCAAAGGGCTGAATGCAATTTCAACTCCTTAACAGTTAAGGAGTAGTTACATTGACACAGTCTTAAAATTATTTTGGCCCTTTGAAGGCCACCGTGAGGCTGATGTGGCTTCTAGTGAAAATGAGTTTGACACCCCTGTTCTATGTGTTTCATCCCTCAAGGAGTTTTAAATTTAATTTAAAATGAGGTACTTATGTGTATTGTACATATTATTAGAACATCTGTCTCTCCTAAAAAAATTTTAAAGCATACTTATTTCATTTTATGAAGGGCAATATACCCACATGGCTTTTAAGTGCAGACAACATAAAGAGGTATACAGTGATAGGTTTCCCCCCTCTGTCCCTAGCTGCTTCATTCCCACCTGGCACTCCACTCCCCACCCCACCCACTCGCACCCCCACTCCAAGCCACTGCCAGGACTCCCTTGGGTACACTTCCAGGGTTTCTTTATGATAACTCAAGAAAATACTAATGTATATTCTTATCTTTCTTGGTTTTTTTACAAAAAAAAATAATAACATGCTGTACATACTTACCTGGATTTTGCTTTTGTCAGACTTTTCCACATCATTCTTCTTGAAGACTTTTCCACATCATTCTTCTTATCTGCTGCTTAGTATTCCATTATACACAGAACCAGCCCCTTATTGATGGGTGTGTTTTTCTTTAATCTTTTGCTATTCTAGATGGTGCTGTAAGAAATAATTTGCCCTCATATCATTCTGTAGGTGTGCATATCTATTTGTAGAATGAATTTCCACAAATGGGCTCATTGCATCAAAGTCTATGTATATTTATAATTTTAGTAGAGACGTGCAGCCTTCCCCTCTGGGGGGTGGTGCTAACCTGCGGTCTCCCAGCAGTGCCTGAGCCTGCCTGGTCCCTGCAGCCCCGCCAGCACAGTGACTTCCACTTTGCCGTCTGTTCCCATCTATTAGCAAAATCTTTGTGTGGCTCTAATTTGCTCTTCTCTTACTATGAATGAGGTTGAGCATCTCTTTATATTCAGGGGCCCAAAGAATTTTAAGCTTCTTCTTAGGGGACTGACATCTTCATTTTTGTATCCCTCCCAGAGCTTTCCCAAATGCTTTGCTACATAATCAGTTTTCCATGAAGATTGATAAGTACAATAAATGTTTGTGTGAATGAATACATAAACTATTAAATAAATGCTCATGTGATTGGGGTTACTAGTCTTCACTCAGAAATGGTTCTTCCTACAAGCAGCGTAAAGATCTGATAAGTTCACGGAGCAGATGTAAAAGCAGCATGTATGTATTCAAAGATTACATGCAGGATTCAAAGGGTGAAGAGTTATTTGCCTTAGGCCGAAAACTGGAGAATCTTACATGAAATGCCTTATTTATCCCCAGAAAGGTGAGGGATTAGGGAGAGAAGGGCTCTCACAGCTCTTTTTTGTGGGTTCTTATTCACTTAAAGAGTGGTTTGGAGCTGGTATGATTAAGTGGTTTTCATAGAACTATCTAGTAAATCAGGAGAGACAAAACAAGGCCCCAGTATGTGGCTTCATCAGGCTCCTTTCAGCTTCATTTCTCCTCAGATTCCACCCAGAAATCAGCTCTGGTGACCATGCAGACTGTCATTTGCTGGAGTTACAGGCCCGAGTTTCCTTGTTTTTCTGTTGTTTCTGTGTGTTCCCACATGAAAATACCGTAGCCCACAAACATAGCATGTTCGATTGCCTGTCTGTTAGTTGTATGAATTTTATGATTTCCAGTCTCTGGCAGCATATTTGCCAACTACTGTTTGCTTTATTCTGCCTTCAGTCAAAAAGAAGCCACTGTTAGGTGAGCAAAGAGTGAGAGCAATTGTCAGCAAGACCCTCCATGGTGCACTGGTACCTGAAGGGCCTTTCCTAACAGCTCTGCTCCAGCTGACCTGTGGCCCCCAAAGGAAAACATACCCCAAAAGGAAGCACAAAGCCCTCCACCTGCTCATGAAGTTCCCCCTTCCTCATGACAGAATGAGAGCTGAGCCCAGCCCAGAACATAAGCTCCTATCTAGCCAGGGACTGGTCAGGAGCCACAGCCCCGCTGAGGAGCTGGGAGGCAGAAAGGCTCCAGGAAAAGGAGGCGGACCTGAAACTTGGGTTGCAGCCCTGATTCCATACCTTCTATGTCGGAAAACAGCTTCATCAAACAGTGTCAGGGATCTAAGCAAATAATGTGAATGGGGACTCTCCTTGATATTTTTAATAGTTCTGTTGATGGAGATTACCATATTTTTCAGACCGTAAGACACACCTAGGTTTTAGAGGAGGAAAATAGGGAAAAAAATTTTGAAGCAAAAAATGTGGTAAAATATTTAATAACATAAATAACATATTTCACCAATGTAAATGTAAACATAACTCAACAGCAGCATTAACAACCAGTATTCCTCCCAAATTTGTGGAGAGAAAAGTACATCTTATAGTTCGAAAAATATGGTAACTACTTAGAATGAGAGCACTTGCAAAATTGGGTTACCTGCAAACTCTCCATCACTGGTTCTTTTCTGTTGTTACTTTGTGGGCGGAAGGATGTTTGTTTGAATGGCAGGTCAAGAAGAAACAACTTTAACATATGTTCAGCATTTAACAGTCTGGTTCATTCACCTGTGTTCATTTTGTCACTTCCTCCCCAGAACACATGTATATGTTATTTCCATATTCACCACCCACCCATTTCATAGGCGAGGAGGAGCCAGGAGAGGTTGAATGACTTGCCCAAGATCACACAATGTGTGAAAAGAAGCCAGGACTTTGATTAGACTCTTTGAACCAAACTGGTGCCCTTTCTGGGATTTGTTTCTTAACTAATTGTAAAATTAGTTTATAAATGAAGGAATTCAGGCATTGAGTAGTGCAAGGGAAGAAACATTACCTCCACATTCATCAACAGAACCATTATAAAACTGTTTTGTGATCATGTGAAGTCACAGCAGTTGTCCTGGATCCAAACTCTGGGATAAATGAGCATCGATACCTCTGACGATTTCCCAGTGACTATGCATGCCACTGGGCAATGGGTGCGCTGCAAGGCAGCTCAACTAAAGTTAGGGTTGGAACCACTCTTTAAAATTTGCCACTTATTCAGAGATAAGCTTGTCCTGTCAAAATTCACAAACCACATATGACAACACACAGCTCTAACCAAGTACTCGCTTAGCCCCACCATGTGCCCACAGTTCCCAGAGGAGCTGTGAGACAGAAAAAGAGAACAAGCCTGCAGACCACAGCCCCATCACAGGAAGAACGGGCGATCCAGCTCACGTTATTATGTTTCCATGGTCAGTTTCACCCCCATGGAAATAGGCAAGACTCTGGCTTTCTGACATAAAATACAAGGTTTGTGAGATGTACTTCATTCATGCAAATAAAGAAGGGAAATTTATCAAGTGCTTACGGTGTGCTAGTTACCTTAGTTACTGGATAGCTGCGATCAAAGAGAATTCTTAACTGCGAAAGAAGTTTGCTATAAGACTTTGTTAAGCCCAAAATGGGTAATATCTTTATTAATATTTTACCTACTTAGAATTACCTACTATACATTATGGCTTACATATAACCAAAGATTTTAAAATATTTCAAACTCTTAAAAATAACTGTCTTTAAACATTCTCATGTCAGAGATCCCTTCTTTTAGTTGTTACCTGTTTCCAGATACTAGCTTTTCTATAGAGTCACACAGAAATACTATGAAACCTTTTAGGAAATATACATCTATTTTATTTCCAGGATTGGATTTTTCCAAGGCCAAACAGAGAACAGAAGTGGGCGATATTGTCATGATCCTGGATCAAAACTCAAATGAATTTTCCACCAGGAAAAATTGTTTATTGAAAAGAACGCGTCCTGAGTTTTCTATCATACTTCAATTACCAAATTAATCAGCAAAGCTCTTGAGCAAAGGAAAAAATACAGCTACAAGTCAAGTTAGAGATAAATATACCTAGTGTTCTAACCCTGATTTCTGTTACATTTTTGACCCATATATCAAGCAGAGTCATTTATCCTATACTACCAGAGAATGAAGATTTTTCTGATAAGAAAAGTTTGCAAAAAACTGAAGTTTATCACTTTTGTTTTTAACCAATTTTTCTTAACATCATTCTAGAAATCAATTGTAAAGAGAATATAACATTATACAACATTTAGTCTCTTCCTGATATGTAGGGCCCTGTGTCTTAAACTCAATATTGTCAAGTAAGCAGTAGTAGGTCCAGAGAACTCAGGGAAACTGAATGAACATGCAGCTGGCCTTCCTGGATTGCCTATTAAACTGGAGAATGTGTAGGGAAAGTGTGAACTTCAGGGCTCTTTAAAGGTTTTGTCACACATACAACAAAAGGATCAAAATATTATTTTTCTACATGTCAATTTGTATCCTTTACATTTTTGTGAATGTTTAGAAAGTATCATTTTTATGCTCAGTAAATGATTGGAAAATTTGCAGCATTCTTCTTTTTGGGGATTCTGGGGACATTGGCACTGCAGTTGCATGAAAACAAAAGCTGCCTGAGGAGTTATCAGAGAGGGTGTGAATCACTCTGGCCTACTTGGCAAGGACTCACCTGCAGAAGCAGAAAGTCTGGAGTGTTCGATTGCTCAGCAAGGCCAAGAAAGCCAGGCAGCTATTTTTTAAAACTAGAGTGTCACCTTAGAACATGCATGTGCATGGGTGCATGTTATTTGTTATTTTTGCTTTGCATTATGAAAATGCCCTACACAGCTGTTTGATTTCCTACTGCCTTTGAGAACAACCATAGATTTTGTTTATATTATGGGTCTGTGTTTAGTTCCTCAATAATACAAAAGGCAAAAATACCAACAATTAATCTTTTGGGGTCATTTATCATTTACCATTTTTAGGGTAGCAATTTTTGAATTATATTGGTACCTGGGTCATAAAAGTTTCTAGTTGCGGGGGTGGGGGGAGGGATTTCTACATTTAAAAAGAGAAGAAGCCTGTCATGAAAATTGAGTGAGAACAGACAGGGAGAGGGAGGACAGCCAAAATTCGGGGTCCTAGGGACCAAGAGAACAGAATCGAAATTAGTAGATAGTATCAAATAAGGTTAAGGACTGCAGAGAGACCACTGCAGGGTTTCTGGTCCCACAATTAAAATGTTTGCAAGTCACCACTTTGCCTGTCCTAACAATAGTAAAAAGATAAACAAACTGAAAAAAACAATCCTTCTTAGATCCATGAAAGAAGTGAGGTCACAAGGCAAACCACTGCCTCCAAAATTAGAGAGACCAACAAGCAAATATAGAGAACTGTAACTTAACTGAAGCAAAAACCCACAGGAACCGGTGGTAGGGAAACCTGGAGTGTGATTGATGGATTGTTGGAGGTTCAGTGCAGCCAACTCTGAGAGTTAAGAGTTCCACGGAATTTTATGGGGGGGGGCACACTTTTGTGAGTTTTATTTCCAAGGGTTCTACCATATTCTTACAGTGAATATCAGAGAAAAATCCCCTGATGTATCTGACAGTGGGAGGGGGAAAAGGGATGTTTGGAAACATACCCAAGCATTCTGTTCCTCTTAACAAGGTCTGCCCTCAGGAGAAACTGCTTAACCAGAACCTAACCTGCTGGGGTTTCTTCAGAGCCTGACTGAGCTGAGGAAAGGAGAACACCCAACCAGCCCCTTCTAGCCTTCCATGTGGAAAAGGAGAAGTACCCCACTCGAGTCCCCTGTAGCCTTCCCGTCCCACACAAGGGGTGGGAGAGGCAGGAAATGAGAAGTATGTGTGAAGGTCACAGTCCAGAGGCACGGGCTCACTAAAAGACTGAGATCTAATCACAGTAGTACAGAATGTTTTCCCTCTCCCTACACCTTACCACCACATTACTAAAGGCCTAATTATAGCCATTCTTTTTACCCAGGACATTATGTTTAGCTATCAAGAAAAAAATTACAATACATACAAAAAAAAGGTTTGAAGAGACAGACCAAAACTAGACACAGATATTGCAGGGATGTTGGAATTATCAGATCAGGAATTTGAAACAGCTATGATGAATATGCTGAAGGCTCTCATACATAAAGTAGACATCATTCAAGAAGAGCTGGCCAATGTAAGCAGATAAATGGAAATTCTAAACCTGAAAAGTGAAAGAAAAAAGAGACTGAAAAAAATAGAACAGAATACCCAAGAAGAGTAAGACAGCTACAAATGGTGTAACACATGTATAATAGGAATACCAGAATGAGAAAAGAAAAAGGAACACAGAAATTATTTGAAACAGTAATGACTCAGAATTTCCCACAAAGTAATGTCAGAAACCAAATCACAGATCCTGGAAGCTCAGAGAAAAAACAAACAAACAAATAAAACCTAGAAAGGAATAAGTTAAAAAAATGTTGCATGGTGCAGAGTTCACATACAGTCAATATCTTTCCTATATGCCATACATAAGCAAGTACAATTTTAAATTAAAAAAACAATACCACAACATGGGAGTTTCCACCAAGATGGAGGCATAGGTAGAAACCCTTCCCTTCCTCGAATAACTAAAAGGTGGATAACAACCAATCTAAAATCAAGTGCCAGAAAGTGCCAGAAGTGCCAGAAAGTCAAACTGCATGGAACTCCAACAACCAAGGAATTAAAGAAAAAGTCAACCAGAACAACCAGACTGGTAAGGCAGTAGACTGTGCAGGCCTGCTCATAAAAACCACAGGGAGGCCGCAGACCTTGGGGGTGGGGCTGGCTGTGGTGAGGTGGCGCAGGAGAGGTTGACTTAAGGGGAACCTGAGACTCAGAGTTGACTGTGGACTATGGCAGTTGCCACAGTGGGAGAAACTCCCAGCCTCACATGAGAGTCCATTGGAAAGTGCACTTAGAGACAAGCAGGCAAGCTGCACTGTTCCCTGTCTGGCCCCTTTCCCACAGCACAGCAAAGAGGGTTGCCCTGCCCTGGTGAATACCTAAGACCCTGCCCCCTTACAACTTCTCAGGTGCTAAGACAAAGAGATATGGCTCAAATGAAAGAACACAGCAAACCTCAGAAAGAAAACCAAGTGAGGAGGAGATAGCCAACCTGAATGATGAAGAATTTAAAGACCCGGTAATCAAAATGCTCACAGATCTGATTGAGCTTGGTCAAAAAATGAAAAAACAAATGAAAGATATCCAAAATGAAATAAAGCAAAATATTCAGGGAAACAACAGTGATGGGAAGGAAACCAGGACTCAAAGCAACAATTTGAAACAAAAGGAAAAAATAAACATCCAACAGGTACAGAATGAAGAAACTAGAATTCAAAAGTGAAGAGACTAGAATTCAGACTAGAAAAGTGAAGAGAGACAAAACTCTGGGACAACCTGAAATGTTCCAATATCCAAATTATAGGGGTGCCAGAAGGAGAAGAACAAGAGCAAGAAACTGAAAACTTATTTGAACAAATGATAAAGGAAAATTTCCCCAATCTGGTGAAGGAAATAGACTTCCAGGAAGTCCAGGAAGCTCACAGAGTCTCAAAGAAGTCGAACCCAAAGAGGAACACACCAAGGCACATCATCATTAAGTTACCTAAGATTAAAGATAAAGAGAGAATCCTAAAAGAAGCAAGAGGAAAGGAGAGAGTTAATTACAAAGGAGTGCCCATAAGACTATCAGCCAATTTCTCAAAAGAAACCTTGCAGGCAAGAAGGAGCTGGAAAGAAGTATTTGAAGTCATGCAAGGCAAGGACCTACATCCAAGATTACTCTATCAAGTAAAGCTTTCATTTAGAATGGAAGGGCAGATAAAGTGCTTCCCAGATAAGGTCAAGTTAAAGGAGTTCATCACCACCACGCCATTATTATATGAAATATGAAAGGGACTTACCTAAGAAAAAGTAGATCAAAAGTATGAACACTAAAATGACAACAAACTCACAGCTATCAACAGCTGATCCTAAAAAAGACAAAAACAAAACAAACTAAGCAAACATCTACAACAGGAACATAATCGCAGAAATGGACATCACATGGAGGGATTTCAGTGGGGAGGGGAAAGGTACGGCGACATAATTAGTAGGCATAAAATAGATGGGAGAGATAAAAATGATATAGGAAACAGAGAAATCAGAGAACTTATATGTACAACCCATGGACATGTCCTAAGGAGCGGGAGGGGGGAATGCTGGAGGGTTGGGGTAGCAGGGTGGAGAGAAGATAAAGGGGAAAAAATTGTGAAAACTGTAACAGCATAATCAATAGAAATACTTAAAAAAATAAAGAAATCGGGGCCATTCAAAAAAATAAGTAAATAAAAAATAAGAACACAATACTGTTATCATTAGTATCCAAAACAATGATACACTTAAGAATCTAACAAAATTCATATAAGATTTTTATGAGGAAGGTTACAAAACTCTAATAAAATAAATAGAACTAAATAAATGTAAAGGTATTTCATGTACATGGATAGGAAGACTCAACATTGTACAGATGTCAGTACTTCCCAATTTGATCTACAGATTCAATGCAATTCCTATCAAAATCCAAAAAAACCTTATTTTGTGTATGTAGATAAACTAAAGTTTATATTGAGAGGCAGAAGACCGAGAATAGTCGACACAATATTGGAGAAGAACAAAGTTGGAAGACTGACACTACTCAACGTCAAGATTTACTTCAAGAGCTACAGTAATCAAGACAGTGTACTACTGGTGAAAGAATAGACAAATAGGTTAATGAAAAAGAACAGGACACTCAGAAGCAAACTTGTATAAATAGAGTCAATTGATTTTTTTTAAATTTAATTCTTGTTCAAGTACAGTTTTCTGTCAGAGGAAGAACAATACAATGGGGAAAAGATAGTCTTTTCAACAAATGGTGCTAAAACAATTGGACATACATAAGTGAGAAAATGAATCTAGACAGAGATCTTACACTCTTCACAAAAATTAACTCAAAGTGGATTACAGTCCTAAATGTAAAAGACAAAACTGTAAAACTCCTAGAAGATAACATAGAAGAAAATCCAGTGACCTAGGATTTGGTGATGGCTTTTTAGATACAACAGAGTTGATAAACTGGACTTGTAACATTAGAAACTTCTGCCCTCTAAAATACACTGTCAAGAATATAAAAAGAGAAGCCACGGACTAGGAGAAAATATTTGTGAAGACACACTTGGTAAAAGACTATTATTCAAAATATTCAAAGAATTAAAACTTAACAATTAGGAAGCAAATGACCCAATTAAAAAGTGGGCCAAAACCTTCCCGTCAAGATGGTGTTGTAGGTAAACATGCTATTTACATTCTCCCACAATTACATCAAAATTACAACAAAACCACAGAATAACCATCACTCAAAACTGCCTGAAATTTAGCTGGACAGGAGTCCTCAAAAGACACCAAAGACATACAGCATCAAGGTGAGGGCTGAAGGGGCAGCTTTCTCCCAGACAGAAGTTCTGGCAGAGGACATTTTTCTTTTCCTGAGCCAGCCTCCCCCGCCCCCCACACACACACAGAGCCATTAGGCAGGCACCATACCTGGATAACAGTCTTCACCCTGCCCTGGTGATTCCCTGAGATCCCCATTCAACCTGTTTCCAGTGATTATACATACAAATGGCCTGTCTTGGCTCAGGCTTCAGACTTTCTTAAAATCTCTCAAACAAGCAGTATTAGCGTGCNGGAGTCCTCAAAAGACACCAAAGACATACAGCATCAAGGTGAGGGCTGAAGGGGCAGCTTTCTCCCAGACAGAAGTTCTGGCAGAGGACATTTTTCTTTTCCTGAGCCAGCCTCCCCCGCCCCCCACACACACACAGAGCCATTAGGCAGGCACCATACCTGGATAACAGTCTTCACCTTGCCCTGGTGATTCCCTGAGATCCCCATTCAACCTGTTTCCAGTGATTATACATACAAATGGCCTGTCGTGGCTCAGGCTTCAGACTTTCTTAAAATCTCTCAAACAAGCAGTATCAGCATGCCCCATACCTCTCACTAACTGGCTCCAGGCCCAGCATCAATGGCAGCTGGCCATTAATGGCAAGCTGTTTCACAGCTTGGCCTTTCCTGGGAACCTCCAGGCCCAGTACAGGTGGTAGCTATCTGTAGATTACTTTGGAGCTAATGCCAGGTGACCCTGGGCAGGACACAAGTAGTGGCTAACTTTGTCCTGTGCATCCTGGGTGGTCCAGAGCTGGCACACTCAGTGGACAGCTTCATAACACATCAAAGGAGCACCCAACCACCTCCACAAGCAACACGGTTAAGGGGTGGACTCAGTGGACACCAGAGCCCCACTGAAGTCCTGCTCCATGAGGTTGGCTCCTGCACAGCCAATCCTCCACAATGATTGCAGCCAGTTTTTGCAGCCAATCAGCCTGGGGGTAAATCCCTCCCATTGGTTTGTCAATGGCAATCAAGCCTCAACTACAACAGGAGGGTGCACACAGCCCACATGGTGTGCTGGAGTGGAGGATGACCTGGAATTCCAAGCTTGGTAATTCCATGCCCTACAGGGCATCTACTACATCAGGCCACACTACCAAGCCCAGGAGACATAGTAGCTCTACCAGCAACAAACACAGAGAGGCTGCCAAAATGAGGGGACAAAGAAACATGTTCCAAATGAAAAAAACAGAACAAAACTCAGAAAAAGAACTCAATAAAATGGAGACAAGCAAAGTACCAGATGCAGAGTTCAAAATGCTGGCTATAAGAATGCCTAATGAACTGAGGGGAAGAGTAAGGGAACTTGGTGAGAACTTCAACACAGAGAAAACATGAAAACAGAACTAGAAAATAGAAAAAGTGAACAGTCATAAATGAAGAATACATTAACTCAAATGAATACATTACAGGAAGTCAACAGTGGAGTAGATGAAGCAGATGATCAAATCAGAGGTTTGGAAGATAAACAGAAGAAAACCAATCAGAATAGCAAAAATAAAAATGAATCAAAAAATGAGCATAGTATAAGAAGCGTTTGGGACAAATTCAGGTGTGCCAACATTTGCAACATGGGAGTGCCAGAAAGAAAAGAGAGAGCAAGGAATTGGAAACCTATGTAGAAAATGATGGAGAAATAATTTCCCTACTCTGGTGAAGGAAATAATATCAAATCCAGGAAGCACAGAGTCCCAAACAAGATGAATCCAAAGAGGTCCACACCAAGGCACATCATAAGTAAAATGCCAAAATTAAAGTCAGTGAGAAATCTTAAAAGCAGAAATTAAAAAGCAGCTAGTTACCTACAAGGAGGCTCCCATAAAACTGTCAGATGTTTTCTCAACAGAAACTTTGCAGGGCAGATGGGATTGGCAAAAAAATATTCAAAGCAATAGAAAGCAAGGACCCACAACCAAGATTACTCTAACCCAGCAGAAGCTATCATTTAGAATCAAAAGACATAAAAAGAGCTTCCCAGATGAGAAAAAGCTAAAGAAATTTATCATCACCTAAACAGTATTACATGAAATGTCAAGGGGAGAAGAAGGAGGAGGAAGAGAAGAAGAATAACAACAACAAGAACAACAACAAGAACAAAATGGCAATGAATAGATATCTATTAACAATTAAATCTAAAAAAACAAAGTAAGCAAACAACCAAACAGAAACAGACTCACAGATACAAAGAGCATATTGATGGTTGCCAGATGGGAGGGGGATTGGGAGGATGAGTGAAAAAGGTAAGGGGACTAAGAAGTACAAATTGGTAGTTACAGAATAGTCATCAGGATGTAAAGTACAGCATAGGGAATACAGTCAATAATATTGTAATAACTATGTATGGTGTCAGATGGGTACTAAATTTATTGGGATGATCACTTTGTAAGTTATATAACCATCACTGGGTTATATATACCTGAAACTAAGATAATATTGTGGGCCAACTGTAACTAAACAATAAAATGGGCTAGAGACCTGTCATATCATATGTCATCAGGGAAACAAAAGTTAAAACAATAAGGATGTTGTTTTAACTTTTTAACAAAATTTAAAACAATAATAAGATAACTACACCTCTTGAATGGCCAAAATTCAGAACACCGACAGCACTAAATGCTGGAAAGGATGTGGAACAACAGAAACTCTTATTCATTGTTGGTGGAAATGCAAAATGGAATGGCCACTTTAGAAGACAGTTTGACAGCTTCTTGCAAAACTAAACATACTCTTACCATACGATCTAGCAATTACACACCTTGATTTTTAGCCAATGGACTTTTAAAACTATGTCTACAAAACACCTGCACAGGGATGTTTGTAGCAGCTTTCTTTATGATTTTTAAAACTTTGAAGCAACTAAGATGTCCTTCAGAAAGTGAATGGTTAAATAAACTGTGGTTCATCCAGACAATGGAATATTAGGCAGGGCTAAAAAGAAATGAACTATTAACTCATGCAAAGACATGAAATAACCTTAAACACATACTATTAAATGAAAGAAGCCAGTCTTAAAATGTTATATACTATATAATTCTAACTGTATAACATTCTGGAAATGGCAAAACTATGGTAACAGTAAAAAGCTGAGTGGTTACCAGGGGTTGTATGAAGGAAAATAAAATCAGGCAGAGACCAGATAATTTTTTACAATAGTGAAATTACTCTGTATGATACTATGATGGTGGATACAGATCATTATACATTTGTCCAAATTCACAGAATGTACAACACCAAGAGTGAACCATAATGTAAATTACGGACTTTGGGTGATAATGATGTGTCAATGTAGATCCAACAATTTTAATGTGTCACTTTGGTGGGGGATGTTGATAATGGAGAAGGTTATGCATGTGTGGGGGTAGGGAGCATATGGGAAATCTCAGTACCTTCTGCTCAGTTTTCCTGTAAACCCAAAACTGCTCAAAAAATAAAGTCTATTTAAAAGAGAGTGAGATTGGGTGTGGCAATAAGGAAGTGGTAGGGGACCTCAGAGGAGCAATTTCAATGAGGTGCTGAGTATAGAAACCAGACTGCAGTGAAATGAGGTGTGAAGAGTAGTTGAGGAAAAGGAGCCAGGGAACACTGACAGCATTTCCAGGAGTTTGCTTGTGAAGGGGAAGAAGGTGCAAGTTAATAGCTTATTGGAAGTGTTGGGTCCAGGGAGGGATTTATTGCTACTTGTATTAGCATACAGTGCTCTCAGACATCAAGTCTAAATGCTTCATGTGCTAGATTTCTGTGGCTTCAGGATACAGTTGGAATTCCTGGGTGTGTCAGAAATATCAGTGGTTTCACTTAAAAATGGGGAAAGAAGTCCATGTAGTTATTATTACTCCACTCTATGATATCCTGATGTTTGTTCATTCCTCAGAAAGGCTACACATGTATTCTCTGAATTTAGATGCTCACGAAGTAGCTCTATTGAGATCAAGGTAAATATATAGGGAAAACCTCCCTTTCCTAGAGTTAAAGTAGCTCCATTGGGAAGAATACTATGGCTTGAATTACTTAGAATCCTCTTCCAACACATCTGGGACCCAACTCAAGGTAGAAAATTACATTTCTCCTGATAGCATTCAGGGCCAGAGCACCTGAGAGTCTCTGGATAGCCTACAGCCATCACAGGTACTCATTTACTGAACACATGTGGCTTCATTAACTGAGGGCCTATACAGTGATAAGAACCCAATACATGAAATGCCCAGCTCTGGCCATGTGGCCAGTGTCCTTGTCCAGAAACAGTACAATAAATCCATGTGCATAGCTGGCACAAAGGACAGAAAGAGCTCAATGTCACAGCCAGACAAAAAAAGCATTGAGGAGTCTAGGTGTGGGCCACAGAAGCATAATGGAAAGAAAGGTCAGAGTCCAAGAAGAGGAAGCAAAAATAGATGGTCAGCAAACACAGCTGCTCTGTGCACAGCAGAGCCTTCCCTGGGAAGAGGTGGGTCCTTGTGCTGGACAGACTACCTCAAGGAGGAAACATGGAGACCATAAAGATGCCAAGGGGAAAAGATGAACGAGAGAAAAGGAAATGAAAACAGCAGAGAGGGTGTCACATTTCTTTTGACATTTAAAACACTTCCAGATTGCATCTTGAAATCTCACTGGACCAAGAAATACAGACTTCTGGCAAACTTGAGGCCTTACCTTTGGCATCCCTGGTGTTGTAATATCAAATCACAGTTCAATGTTAAGTTTTATTATTCAACACGAATTAAAAGGTCAAGGAGGAAAAGAGCTGTTCCATTGAAGGAAAAATCTGATCATCTTAAAGCAATATGATCTAGAAAGAGCCAGTGTGAAAAGGGGGAGTACATAAATACAGGTAGTGAGTGCCTGTTACTCCCTTGGAAGTACATGCACGTGCTGGGAAGGGTCTTCATGGGTGAAGTTCACACTTTTCTCCAAATGTTTCACTTAAGGGGAATAGTGGAAACGTCTGTTAGTAGATGATTACCCATGAAAGTAACAAAAAAACCTCTACATATTATTTCTTTTTCCTTCCCCAAAAGCTGTTGTTTTCTAAACCAAATCCTATAAATGCACATCTTCCACATGACCTGGGGAGCACGCAAAAAGATCTCTCCTAACCATACTCAGTGTCACAGGTGTCATCCTTAGATCCTCTCCAGGACAATCTGGGGGACTCCAGATTGAAGTACCTGAGGACAAGTTGACTAGGATACACTATTGGATGATCTGTTATGACCAATCCAGATGCTTCTATTCAGAAGTCTGTGCTCTCCTGTATCACTGGCAGGAGGTGCCAGGCAGGCTTTGGGTGGTACTCAGTCACATCATGCCTCTTGTACAGCTCAGCCACCTGTCAGAGTGTGTGAGCTGCTGTTACTGCCTTGGTCCTTTATCTATATAAAATGGCTATCAGAACTCTGAACTTTGAACCTCACACCCTAAAGTTCCCTCCTCTGCCTCCTTACCTGCCCCTCCCTTATCCTTGACATCCCAACTCCGGGCTCTTCCCTATTCTCTGCTCTATAATCCCCCTTGCCTTTTCCTACCACCAATCTATTCAGGGAACATACTTGGTATGATTTTAATCCTTGAATTTATGGAGGCTTATTTTATGGTTTAAAATATAGTCTGTCCTGGAAAATATTACACTTGAAAAGAATGTGTATTTTGGTTTAGATAGAGTATTTTATAGATGTCTGTTAGGTCCAGTTGATACATAGAATAGTTCAAGTCTTCTGTGTCCCTGTTGATCTTCTCCTTAGTTGTTCTATACATTTTTGAATGTGACATATTAAAATCTTCAAATATTATTGTTGAGTTGTCTGTTTCTCTCTTCAGTTCTGTCAGATTTGTTTCACCTTTCCTGGGGCTCTGTTTTTAGTTGTATATATGTAATTGTTATAGCTTCCTGAAGGATTAATCCTTCTATCTTTATAGAATGAACCCTTTTATCTCTACTGACATTTATTGTTTTAAAATCTATTTTGCCTCACATTAGTATAGCCACTTTCACTTCCTTTTTAAAATTTTTTTACTTATTTATTCTCTATTATTATTTATTATTGTTCTGGTACACTTGTCTCCATTTTTCCCCCACCACTCCCACACACCCCAGCCATCCCCTCCTCCCACCCTCAATACTACCCTCCTTTGGCTTTGTCCATGTGTCCCTTATACACATCCTTTGATGACCCTTCTCCCTTTCCCACTGTTATCTCCTCCCACCTCCCCTCTGATTACTGTCAGTTTGTTCTTAATTTCTATGTCTCTGCTTATATTTTTCTTTCTTGTTTGTTTTGCTGATTAGATTCCTAGACTTTATTAGATTAGATTTTGCTGATTATAGGTGAGATTATATGGCATTTCTCTTTCACCACCTGGCTTATTTCACTTAGCATAATGCTCTCCAGGTCCATCCATGCTGTCACAAAGAGTAGGAGCTGCTTCTTTCTTTCTGCTGCATAGTATTCCATTGTGTAAATGTACTGTGGTTTTTTGATCTACTCGTTTACTGATAGGAATCTAGGTTGCTTCCAGCACTTGGCTATTGTGAATTGTACTTCTATGAACATTGAGGTGCATATGTTCTTTTGAATTGGTGTTTCAGGGTTCTTAAGGTATAATCCCAGCAGTGGAATTGCTGGGTCAAAGGCAGTTCCATTTTTAGTTTTCTGAGGAAATTTCATACTGCTTTCCACAGTGGCTGCACCAGTCTACATTCCCACGAACAGCCCTTTTCTCCACAACTTCTCCAGCACTTGTTGTTTGTTAATTTGATTTTGACGACCATTCTGACTGGTGGAAAGTGGTATCTCATTGTGTTTTTAATTTGCATCTCTCTGATGGCTAGTGATGCTGAGCATCTTTTCAGGTGTCTCTGGGCCCCCTGTCCTCCTTGGAGAAGTGTCTGTTCAGGTCCTTTGCCCATTTTTTAATTGCGTTGTTTGTCTTTCTGGAGTGGGGTCATGTGAGTTCTTTATGTAGTTTGGAGATCAAACCCTTGTCTGAGGTAGCATTGGCAAATACATTTTCCCATACAGTTGGTCCCCTTTTCATTTTACTGATGTTTTCTTGAGCTGTGCAAAAGCTTTTTATTTTGATGAAGTCCCATTTGTTTATTCTTTTCTTTATGTCCCTTGCTCTAGGGGACATATCAATGAAATATTGCTGCTTGGAATATCTGAGATTTCCCCCCCATGTTCTCTTCTAGGACTTTTATGGTGTTGCAACTTATATTTTAGTCTTTTATCCATCTCGAATTTATTTTTGTATGTGATGTGTATTGGTGGTTGAGTTTCTTTCTTTCTTTTCTTTTTTTTTTTTTTGCATGTAGCTGTCCATATCTCCCAGCACCATTTGTGGAAAAGGCTATTTTTTCTCCATTTTATGCGTCTGCCCCCTTTGTTGAATATTAATTGACTATAGAGACTCAGGTTTATTTCTGGGCTCTCTGTTCTGCTCCATTGATCTATGTGTCTGTTCTTATGCCATTACCAGACTTTTGATTTCTGTGGCCTTATAATATAGTTTGATGTCAGGTACTGTTATCTCTCCTACTTTGTTCTTCTTTTTCAAAATTACTATGGCTATTTGGGATCATTTATGGTTCCATATAAATTTTTGAAAGGTTTGTTCTATATCTGTGAAATATATCATTGCTATTTTAATAGGGATTCCACTGAATCTATAAATTGCTTTGGGTATTATGGACATTTTGATGATGTTAATTCTTCCAGTCCATGAACATGATATTTGCTTCCATTTATTTGTGTCTTCCTTAATTTCTCTCTTTGATGTGGTGTACTTTTCTGAGTGTAGTTTTCTATGTATAGGTCTTTTACATACATATTAGTTATACATCATATGTAAAATATATATTTTTAACTGATATATTATATATACTTATTTAATTCCATTTAATCTAGGGCATTGTCAAATGCCTCAATATCCTCATTGGTATTTTGTTGGAAGATTTACCCATTGTTGACAGTAGGGTGTTAAAATCCCCTAATATAAGTATGTTGCTGCCTATATCTTTCTTGAAGTCCTCCAAGATTTTCCTTATGTATTTGGGTGCTCCTATGTTGGGTGCATATATGTTTATAATGTTTATGTCTTCTTGATAGCTTCTTCACTTGAGTATTATGAAGTTTCCTTCTGTGTCTCTTTTTATGAACTTTGTTTTGAAATCTATTGTGTTTGATATAAGTATTGCTACCCCAGCTTTTTTTCCTGTCTATTTGCTTGGAATATTTTTTTCCAAACCTTCACTTTCAGTCTGTGTAAGTCTTGTTCTGAAGCGGGTCTCTTGTAGGCAGCAAACGTGCAGGTCACATTTTCTTATCCATTCAGCTACCCTATGTCTTTTAAGTGAAGCATTTAATCCATTTACATTTAAGGTTGTTGTTGATACATACTTATTCCTTGCCATTTAACTCCTTTCATACCTGTATTTCTCTCTATCTCTCTCACTCGTTTTCTCCCTTTTCTTAAAGCAGTCCCTTTAGCATATCTTGCAGTGCTGGTTTTGGAGGAGGTATATTCTTTGAGCCTTCTTTTATCTGGGAAACTCCTTATTTTGTCTTTCATTTTAATTGAGAGCCTTGCCAGGTATAGCAGTCTCAGTTGCAGGCCTTTGCTTTCCATTACTTAGAATATTACTTGCCAATCTCTTCTGGCTTGGAGCATTTCCATTGAGCAGTCAGCTGCTAACCGTATTGGGCTCCCTTGTTTGTTACTTCCTGTTTCTCCGTTGCCGCATTTAAGATTCTCTCTCTGTCTTGGAATTTTGACATTTTAATGTGTTTTGGAGTGGGCCTCTGTGGGTTCCTCTTGATTGGGACCCTCTCTGGTTCTTGGATTTGTATGACTTTTTCTCTCATCAAATTAAGGATGTTTTTCATCATTACTTTTTTAAACAGGTTTTCTATCCCTTGATCCTCTTCTTCTCCTTCTGGTATCCCTGTATATGGATATTATTCTGGTTCATGTTGTCCTGCAATTCCCTTAACACTGTTTGTTCTTTCTGAGTCTTTTCTCCTTTTATTGCTCTTTCTGAGAGTTCTTTTCTACTTTGTCTTCCAGCTGGCTAATTTGATCCTCTGCTTCATCTAGGCTGGTTTTGATTCCTTCTACTGTGTTCTTCAGTTCAGAAATTGTATTCTTTATTTCCTCTTGGCCCTTGTTGATTGTTTTTATGTACTTTTTCATGTGGGTGTAATTCGCAGTAAGTTCCTTGTAGCTTCCCTGTAGTTTTGGTGATTCTCACTGAGCTCATTGAGTTTCCTTATAACCATTATTTTGAACTCACTATCTGATCGTTGACTTGCCTGTATTTCATTTAGCACTCTTTCTGAAGATTCCTCCTTCCCTTTCAATTGATGGTTGTTTCTTTGTCTTCCCGTTATTTGTGAGACTCTTCTTTTTTGCCTCTGTTTCTTCAGTTGATCTGTTTTGAGTTTGTGGTGTGAACTTCTAAGGTAGAATACTTGTGAGATTCCATCGTGCAGTGTACTTGATCTCCTCAACTTGATGCTCTTGGGATGCCCTTTATGACATTTATATTGTTTCTCTGTATGTAATTGGGTTTTGATTGTTGTTGGGTCATTCTTCAGTGGGTCTTTCCCTCCAGCTGGTTGACTGAGGGTCCCTTGGCCCACCACGTCTTGTGTGCTTTTGTGCAGGTCCTGCCAAGACAAAACCTCAAAGCCCAGGGAACAAACCCACATCCACAAAAATATCTTCCTCCCTTCCCACAATCCTATTATCAACAGCAAAAGAACCAGTGGTAATAAGGATATAAAGAGATTAAGACTATTATAAGAAAAAAGAGGAAGAAACTAGATATAAAATCTAGTAATGTAGTATACACAAACTTGATGGAAAAGAAATGAATGTTAAAAAACTCTAAAGGAGAAAAAATATTGCTAATCCTGGAGAAGACCACAGTGGATTTCTTCTTGGTAGCCTCTAGTATTTACCACTGTTTTTCCTTTCTGGATCTGCCTCTGGTGATGTCAGATGTTGACCCCATCTGACCTTAGGCTGGCTGCTCTAAGACTGCCAGTGATCTATTGTCTGTGACTGTCTCATTCTTTTGTTAATCTAGTCACTCTGCACCCAGGAGTCATGCATAAGCCCCATAGGGCAGGGCAGAATCACTCCTGGGGGTTGGGGCTATTGTTTCCCCTCAGGCTGCTACTCAGAGGGGAGTGATCTGCCTGAGCAAAACGATTGCTGCCATAGGTTAATGACTCAGCACCAGGATCCCTGAGACTACTCTCTGGTCTTTCTCACCAAAGCTTCCATCCTCGGTCTCCTCTCAGGCATCTCCAGCCTCCGTGCCCCTGCCTTTGCTGGAGCCCTGCGTAAGTGGCTACAAATGAGAATTTCTGTGTTGGCCCTTTAAACAGCTCTTTGCATCTCCAACTGCATGTCTCTAGCAGAGAGCAACCCTGCCACATTTCGCCACTGGTTGTTATCTGTGTACTTTTTGGGCTCTGGTGCTCTAGTCTGGGGGTCCCAGTGAAGGGTTTAGACCTCACACTTCTCAGGGTGATCTAACCAGCCACTTATTTATTCCTCCAGTGTTGCTGCCTGTGGGAACCCAGTCAGCCCTCTTGAGTTCCACTGCACTCCTTACCAGTCAGCTGCTGCTGAAGCTGATTCTTCTGTCTTTTGGAGGTCATAAGGCTTCTCTCTGGCTATTTTTCAGTTGTCTATTCTCAGTGATTTGTCCACAATTTAGTTGTAACTCCAGGTGGGTCCTGAGAGGAGGTTAGTGTGGCCTCCATTCACTCCTCCACCATTTTGCCTCTGTAATTCAAGCAGTTTGACATCCCCTTTAGCTTCCTTATGACTGCTGTTCACATAATGTAACTTTTGTATCCTTTACTTTCAACCTGTTTGTACCTTTGAATATAAAGTGTGTCTCTAATAGCATATACTCGGTTCTTGTTCTTTTGATCCCATTTGGTAACATCTGCTTTTTGTTTGGATTGTTTAATCCACTCACGCTTAATGTTATTATTGCTTTAGTTGAATTTGTATCTGCCATGTTACTTTTTGTTTACTAAGTATCATGTCTTTTTCTTTCCTCTCTTCTTCTTTAACTGCTTTATTTTGAATCAAGTGAATATTTTCTAGTGTAGCATTTTAATTCATTTAATGATCATTTATTTATTCATTCATTCATTTTATAGAGAGAGGAGAAGGTAGAGAGAAAAGGAGGGAGAGAAATATCAATTGGTTGCCCATCCTATGCGCCCTGATGAGGGGTCGAACTTGCAACCCAAGCTTGTGCCCTGGCCAGGAATCAAACCACTGACCTTTCACCTGGTGGAATGATGCCTAGCCAACTGAGCCACATCAGTCAGGACTCTTTAATGAATGTTTTCTTTACTATTAATTAGTGAGTAATTTCTTATTGTTTGTTTGGGCTTAAAATATGCCCAAACAAAGTACATGAATCTATTTCAGATATATACTAATTAACCCCAGTGAGATATAAAAATGTTAATTCTATATAGATCTATTTATCTTCCCTTTTGTGCTATTATTGATATACATATTACATCTTTATATGTTATAAACCCAACACGGCACTGTTATAATTATTCCTTCATATAATTTTACCTCTTAAAGGAGCTGAGAGAAGAAAGGCAAGTAACAATGCCTTTATAGAGTTTATTATATTTATGATTTATCATTTTGGTTCTCTTCATTTACTTCATGAATTCAAGTTACTATCAGGTATAAGCTGCTAATTTCCTTACTTCAGTACAGCTTTGCCCCCACCTACCTTCTTTGTGGTGTTATTGTCAACTATATTAAATTTCCATATGTTAGAAGCCACACAATACAATTATATACACATTGTTTTATACAAATGCCTTTAAAAATCAGTTAAAAGAAAAAAATATACAATCTAATGTCCGTAATTACCTTCATCATCACATTTACTTGTGGTCTTTGTTTTCTCATATGGATTTGAATATCTAGAGTCACTTGTGTTTGGCCTGAAGAAATTTCTTCAGCATTTCTTTTATTTTTATTTATTTTTTTAGGATTTTATTTATTTATCTTTAGCGAGGAAGGGAAGGAGAGAAGGAGAGAAATATCAATGTATGGTTGCCTCTTGTGAGTCCCCTGCTGGGAACTGGCCTGAAACTCAGGCATGTGCCCTGACTGGGAATTGAACCGCGATCGTGTGGTTTGCAGGCCCGCGCTCAATCCGCTGAGCTACATCAGCCAGGGCTCTTTTTTAAAAAATATATTTTATTGATTATGCCATTACAGTTGTCCCATTCCCCCCCTTCACTCCCCTCCACCCTGCACACCCCTCCCCCACCATCCCCCCCTTTCGTTCATGTCCATGTGTCACAAGTTCTTTAGTTTCTGTATTTCCCATAGTATTCCTGCCCTCCCCCCATCTATTTTCTACCTACCATCTATGCTACTTATTCTCTGTACCTTCTCCCCCATTCTCCTCCTCCCACTCCCCTGTTGCTAACCCTCCATGTGATCTTCATTTCTATGGTTCTGCTCCCGATCTAGCTGTCCTCTTAGTTTACTTTTGTTTTAGGTGTGGTTGTTAATAACTGTGAGTTTGCTGTCCTTTCACTGTTCATATTTTTTTATCTTCTTTTTCTTAGATAAGTCCCTTTAACATTTCATATAATAAGGGCTTGGTGATGATGAACTCCTTGAATTTGATCTTATCTGAGAAGCACTTTATCTGCCCTTCCATTCTAAATGAAAGCTTTGCTGGATAGAGCAATCTTGGCTGTAGGTCTTTGGATTTCATGAGTTGGAATACTTCTTTCCAGCCCCTTCTTGCCTGTAAGGTCTCTTTTGAGAAATCAGCTGACAGTCTGATGGGAAGTCCTTTGTAGGTGACTGTCCCCTTATCTCTTGCTGCTTCTAGAATTCTCTCCTTCATTTTAATATTCGCTAATGTAATTATGATGTGCCTTGGTGTGTCCCTTCTTGGGTCCACCTTCTTTGGGACTCTCTGAGCTTCCTGGATTTCCTGGAAGTCTATTTCCTTTGCCAGACTGGGGAAGTTCTCCTTTATTATTTGTTCAAGTAAGTTTTCCACTTGTGGCTGTTTCTCTTCCCCTTCTGGTACCCCTATAATTTGGATGTTGGAACATTTAAAGATGTCCTGGAGGTTCCTAAGCCTCTTCTCATTTTTTTGAATTCTTGTTTCTTCCTTCTTTTCTGTTTGGTTGTTTCTTTCTTCCTTCTAGTCCACTCCCTTGATTTGACTCCCAGTTTCCTTTCCATCACTATTGGTTTCCTATGCATTTCCCTTCATTTCAATCAGTTTAGCCTTTATATGTTCCTCTAATTTGTGGCTAAAATCAACCAATTCTTTGAGCATCCTGATCACCAGTATTTTGAAATATGCATAGGAAAGGTTGGCTATTTCTTGGTCACTTAGAATTATAGGCTCTGGAGCTTTGAGCTGTTCTTGAGTCATAATGTTTGGTCTATTCACACGTGTTATATATGAGGGGCAGAGCCTTAGGTCCGCACTAGGGCCAGGCGACCCAGTGGCTGGGTTGTGATGCTGTATGTGGGGGTGGGGTCAGAGAGGGGGAGAAAATGGCGCTTTGCTCCGCTCTGCTCTCTCTCAGATTTCTGTCCCCTCTGTGGCTTCCCACAAGCAAATTGGGCCCCTCTGGTGCTCGTTCCTGGGTGTGTGGGCCCGTGTACTCTCCAGGACCCTGTGGGTCTCTCCAATGAACTCTCTGTGGGGCTGAGAAAGTCTTTCCAGTTGGTGCTTTCAGGCTCTAATTCCTCCTGAGGCCCTAGCCTGAGTGGTCTGTCTCACTGTCCGCTGCTTCGCTTGGTTTATCTGCACTCGAATGTGTGACTGCAGTCAGCCAGCTTACCTGCACCCTCACTGGGTCCGCCCATCACCACCCCATGCCTGGGATCCACCAACCACCTGTGCTTCCGCTCCTGGGTCGATTGGACCCAATGATCTTTCCAGCCCGACCCTGCTCCGCCGATGACTCCGCCCCTCTTACCTGTCTGGCCGAATGGTTTGTTGTCGGACTTCCGTACAGTTCAATTTTCACTGTTTTGGCTGCGTTTTTGTTTCTAAAAATTAGCTGTCCTTAAATTTAGTTATGGGAAGGGGCACAGTGTTTCCACCTACACCTCCATCTTGGCTGGAAGTCCCCTCTTCAGCATTTCTTGTAAGGAAGATCCAGCAATGAATTCTCTCCACTTTGCTTTCAGATGTCTTTATTTTACCTTAATTTTTGAAAAATAATTTTGCTGGATATAAGTTCTTTATTGATAGTTGTTTTTTCTTTCAGGGCTGACTATATAATCCCACTGCCTTCTGGATTCTATAATTTCTGAGGAGAAGTCAGCTTTAATCTAAGCTTTTAATTAAGTCAGCTCTCTGAACATATTTATAATAGCTGGTTTGAAATCCTTGTTTCCTAAGCTGACATTTAAACCCTCTAATAGGCAGTTTCTATTTACTTTTTTGTGTGTGTATGGATCACACTTCCATGTTTTTTGCATTTCTCATAATTCTTTGTTTAAATTTGGACATTGTAGATAATGTATTGTAGCAACTATGGAGACTGATCCCTGTCACCCACCCCCAGGGCCTGTTGTTATTTGTTTGTTTACCTGTTTATTGACTTGGCTGGACTATCTCAGCGAAGTCTATTTCCGGAGCAGTGTGCAGCCTCTGGTGATACTCTCCAGAAGACACAATCCTATCTGTGGGCAGTTACCCTGTAATGACAGTGGTTTTCACAGGCCTTTCTTTCACTGTTTTTCTGATCTCTCTGTTAAGCTTTCTGCCTCTGTTAGCATCACATCTAGCTGTTGGCCTCTACTCATTGACAGCTGACTGCTCTATTGTTTGTAACAGTGCTGAGCATAAAGTGCTCCACAGTTTGGTGTGCTTAAATTCGGCCCCTTTGCAGGAGTCCTCTTTGAGGCCAGGCTTCGAGACTGTTCAAATCTCAGGAGGGCTCTCATTAGCTGTCTCTTTCTTAAATTTCTAACTGGCCTATTAAACTTAAGCTAGTTTAGTTGTTGCCTTCATGGAGCTACCAATCTCAGAATTTCTTTCTACCAAAATCTCCATTGCTTCAGTAGCACCCTTAGATGTGAACTTCTCCATGGTTTCTGTTCAAAATAAAGTTCGTTACCTGGAGGAGAACTATGAAGCTTTCTTTGTTATGCCTTCCTCTTCGTCTGAGCCAAACCTCTGAGCTGCTCTGGAACTGAGGATGGGGACCATGGTCTTCTCTTGAAGTGATGCTGCAGCTTAATGAGTGAGGTGCTAGCCAGGGGCAGTAACGTTTTCCCTTCTTTCCTGGCCTCTCCCAGCATGGAGCAATCACTTTATGAGCACAATGGGACAAAGGCGATTAGGACCAAGGCAATTAGTCCTGCAACACCTGGGGTAGAGCTTCTGCTTTAAAAGTGGAGATTGAGTGGAGCAGGGGAGCCCCCGATCTTTCATTTGCAACACAGAGCTGGGGGTCATAAGAAATGCCAGCAGTCCACCCCTCCTAGGAAGACACCATAACCCCAGACTGGGAGCTATGAGAAAAGGGAGCCTTGTATTCCAATCTGCGCTCACCCAAAGTATAGCTACTATCACTAATTTGTTGAGGGGTGGGGGTGGGAATGACTCCTGGCTCAAGTGCTAAAAACTCTCACTATTCTTACAAAGATTTAGCAGATTTTTAAATAAATATTTTCCCATTTCCTATGTGCCCATAGGATAATTTCCAGAGATTTTAATTTAAAAATAAATTCACTAGCTGTGGTTGTTTTGCTGGTGAGAGGGCCCTCGAGCTCCTCACACCACCATTTTGGAAATACCAACTCCCTTGTCTTTGATTTTGACCTTAGGGACCCTTGCTCTATGTCTTCCAGGAGGTCCAGAAGAGTTTGGATACTGGTGATTTTTTGGAAGGAAGACAGGGAGTGTGGGGAGGGAGAAAAACAGGGAGGGTGGCAGGTTGGTCTTATTGTCACACCAAACAGTTTATTAGAAAAACTTCCTCTGCCACCATATTTGTGTATTCAGCAAACACGAATGAGCACCATGCATATATGAGGCTCTGTGCTACTCCTGGGGTGCAAAGTCCTGGGGTCAGGAGCTCACAGAGAAGTCGGAGATCAAAGTAAAGGAGCGCTTCCCATATAATGTCGCAGGGGATGAGAAAGGCATGTGGGTAGTGCTGTGTCACAGACAAGAGGGAGTAACATTCTTCCTAGAGGAATTAAGGAGGCTTCTGGGGCAGCAGCATCTCAGCTGCCTCTTGAAATAAATTCGTCCTACAGAAGTGATGGAGAAGAACATTCGAGGAATGGATACGAGTGTGGTCAGAGAGAACAGAAGCATGCAAAAGCACAATATGTGTGAATTGCTCAGAGGACTTTGGGTGGTTGAGTGGAGTTACACCACCAGATGCACTGTATAGTGGAGAACAGCAGAAGAAAAGGGTTAGGTTGGGACCCAGTTGTTAAACTCATAAAGTTTGGAAATTACACTGTGAACATAAACACGAGGGAAACTCTGAAAGTGTTTAAGCCTCAGAGGAAAACAGTTAGATGTATTTTAGAAAACTACTCCTGACAGGCATAAAGAGAGGCTTGCAGTGGAGTCAGAGAGACACATTAAGAAGGTTTAAGGTGCGTGTGTTTAGAGATGAGCTGATGAGGGTTTGAACCAAGGAAGGCAGTGGTGATGGGGACGAAGAAGAGGAGAGTAGGAGAGCTCCACCTGAGACAGAGTCAAAAGGTCTTTGTGGCCGATAAAATACCAGTGATAGGGAAGGAGTTACAGATGATTCAGAGGTTTCACATTTGGCAACTTTTTCATTTACTGCTGTTGCCTCTTGATGATAACATCATTGCTGTGATTTTTGCAGACAAAAATACTTGTACAAAATTCTTCTTTAACCAAAGCTGTGTCTGTGTGTCGCTCTGTGGGCACATCTGACCTTCCTCCTTGTCTCCCTCGGTGACTTCATAGCCAGGATGCTAGCACCCACAGAACACAGCTGACTCCTCCAGGGCTCCTGCGTACCTCGGGCATGGCATCCCTGCCCACCCAGAGAAGCAGCAAAGCCAGTCCATGGCATGTTCTGGAAAATGAGAAACATACCACCATCTGCTGATATGACACATATTTAGAAAAATGGGCTACTAGGAAAGCAGTGCTGACCACTTAGAGTTTACAAATACATCAAAAAGTTGCTAAGTGCCATCCAAATGTTTGCTCGAGTGTCTAACAAGCACAGAACCTGGTTTTCACATAGTTTTCTTTTGCCATAAACTCGGACAGTCATGCTGTCAGGACCAAAGTTTGTTGTCCAACAAGAGTAAAGTGATCAGTTTGGGAAGGCAGTTTTTAAGAGGCCTTTAATCCACCCTAAGTGTACCACTGCAATGAAATCAACAAGCTGTGACATCTCCCTCAGGCAGAGGACCAGACTCGAGAGCACAAGCCCAGCTCCAGTGAGTGGTGCTGTGATCAGCCCACCAGGCCTAGCCGAGCCCCTCAGCCCACCGGCATGCGGGCTGGTTCAAAGCAAGCTGCCAAGTGATGGCCTGACTGGGCTGAGGAGACTAGTGGCTGTTTTGTATTCCAGACTCTGCTTTTAACCAAATGCTCACAATTTTCAATTATAAAAGAGTAGCTGTGTGAGATAAAGGAACATTAGATGCAAAAGTAGGGATGCTTCACTGAGTTAGTGCACAAGTTTATACTTTAACACACCAGCTAATCGAAAGCAAATATTGAATTTCATTGAGAACATTTTTTTCCAAAAGGAAGGTAAGCCTCCAATATATACAGAGGTTCTCTCCTCCTCCAGATACTCAGCAGCCAAAATACATGTGTTTTCAGTTAACCTGGAAATGCAGGGGGTATCCAAATGCCTGATGGTCTATCCTGTTGATCAAAGCCGGCTAACATCGACTACTCCCTGCTGCTCATCCCTGAGCTCGAGAGCAGTCCTACCTCATACCCTCTGCCTTCCCAAGAGGACCAGACCTCATAAAGTGCAACAGAGGTCCCAGAAGTGGCCTGCAGCCCACTAGCTCCATGCTTCTTTCTTCTGGCCAACTGCCAGCCCCTGCCATTCTGTCAGACTCTACGCACATGGTAGAAACCTAAATATGACCAGCTACAAACTGTCGAAGTCATAAACATGCACACCAGGTAAACTGTGATATATGAAATACAAGGAAAAGGACAGTAGAAGACTTGGAATGACGACCAAGGTAAATTTTAAGGAACCCAGTGGTTTGACAGAGATGTAAGAGGAAGGAAATGAATGATGGCTCTGCAGGAGAGAAGCGAGTTTTACGTGGGAAGGAATCTGTTGGGCTGCATGTGAAATGCCAGAGGCAGCTGTGGAGCAGCAGCACCGAACAAGGCCCAGGAGTCGGAATTTGTATTTAACACAAAAGACAATTGGCAGCCACTGTGGGGAATCAGAAAAGAGAAGTGATGAAATGAAAATATGGCTAAGTGAGTTAAAGAACGGCCATCTGATGGGATTCATGAAGTTGTTTTTTAAATACTTTTGCAGAATTTTTAATTACACAGGAAATGTTTCATGATGTGATGAGAAGTGGAAACGATGAATGCAAGTTTGTTTATAATACAATTTCAGTCATGGTACATAGATCTAAACATGCACTGAAAGTCTAGAAGAGACACTAAAATATAATTGTTATCTCTTGGTAGTCAGATTAGAGATTATTTTTTCTTTTTAAAATTTGTTCCAAATATTCTACAAAGAATATATTCATTTAAGTATGTGTACTGATTTTAGTGAGAGAAGAAGGAAGGGAGAGAGAGAGAGAGAGCAGTATGAAAGAGAAACATCAATTGGCTGCCTCTCGTTCACACTCTGACAGACCAGGAATTGAACCCACAGCCTAGGCAAGTGTCCTGACTGGGAATCAAACCCCCAACCTTTAGTGTACGGGATGACTCTCCAACTGACTGAGCTGCATCAGCCAGGGCAAAAATGTATTATTTTAAAATCTGAAAAAATATTGAATGTGACTTTAAAAATAGTATCAGAGGAATTTGACTGTACTGTAGGTTAGGGTTGATGAGGCTGGAAGCTGTTTGCCGAGTATTCTAGCTATAAGTCAGAGGCCTGTTCTCACACTGTAGGCATGAGAAAAAGGAGAGAAAATAGGAAGCTTGGTTCAGAGGAATAAGAGAAAGGACACCATGAGGTTCGGTGTGATGTGTTCAGAGAAGTTAAAATAGAAGCCAATGTCAGAGGAAGGGTAAAGGTGCTACCTAGTAATTAAGTGGAAAGTGGAGGGGGTTAGGCAAAATTCAATTCAATATGGCCCTTTTTGTTTTAGGTGTTTATGGGATATGAAAGTTAAGCCAAGGACTTTCTACTTGACATAATAATACAGGAACCCTTAATAGATATTCTCACTGAGGGCTTTAGTTTACTGGGTTTTCTTTAATGTTAAACATTTGATCTAGGCTGAAGAGCCAATCTTGATGCTTCCAGCTCTAAATCTAATTATTTAGCTTAATGAATATTTACTGAATACTTTCTCTGTAAAAGTACCCTTATAATCTAGTAACAAAAAATGGCATGTACAAACTATTATAGAAAGGACAGGGTGTGATATGGTTCATAAGGCAAGGGCAGCTATATTACTTTGGGCTTCTCTCTTGAGATGTATGGTGGGCCTTCTATTTTCTCACTCTACCCCATCTCCGAAAACTTACTATTTTCAACATATACTTCTGCCCTACTCAGGCTGCCTATTTGTCTCTTTTCCCAATGTGTCATCCTCATTGTATCAATTAGGAATGCTTTCAGCTGCAAGTATTATATGTCAATTAATGACTTAAATTATAAGAACAGACACTGTAGTTCAAAGGTAGACAATCTCAGAGTTAGTTCAGCAGCTCAGTGAGTGTCATGAGGATCTCAGGTTGTTGCTTCATCACTAATGATGTGATGAGAAGGAGGTAATGAAGGAGGTAGTCTGCTCTAACTCTGGGTATCACATAACATTCACATTTCAAAGCAAGAAAAAGGAGGAGTTTCTTTCTTGTGTTTGTTCCTTTATCAGGAAAGCAAAAGAATTTTCAGAAGATTCCTCTAAACTTTGTTATACATTTCTTTGGCCAAAATGTATCATACAGCCACCCTAAGATACAAAAATTGCCGAGAACACGGATATGTGGCTCTTCTAGCCTCTAAGGCTGCACTGTACAATGTGGGAGCCTCTAGCTACATGTGACTGTTAAGTACTTGAAATGTGGTTAGTGTGACTGAGGCTTTGACTTTCGAATTTTATGTAATTTTAATTAATTTAATTTAAATATAAACATAGAAGCAGTAAAAACATTTTTCCATTGGGTACACTTTATTGCTTTGGTAAGACTACATTTCATTTTAATCATTGCATGGCACAAGAATTAATGGTATTGTAGTACACATGTCAACAGCCACATGCATGCTTTCTAGTATTACACATAAATATTTAATGGACCGGGTTTTTTCAATATTTTATTTATTTCTTTTTAGAGAGGGGAAGAGAGGGAGAAAGAGGGAGAGAAGCATCAATGTGAGATTACCTCTCAAGTGTGCGCTGCTGGGGAATTGGCCTGTAACCCAGGCATGTGCCCTGACTGGGAATTGAACCAGTGACCCTTTGCTTCTCAGTCCAACATTGAACCCACTGAGCCACGCCACCCAGGGCTTAATTGACCAGTTTTTTCAATTTGGATGCAAATATTAAGGACAAGATTTTTAGCACATATTGTGGTTATTGGAAAACCTTTAAGAATGTTTGGGAACATTGTAAATTTTATGAAATATAAAGATCATGTTTATCATGTCAATTCAGTGTCTAAAAGGAGGTGTGCTGTAAGTGTGTAAGATGCAAAGAGGTTCAATGATTTATTATAAAAGGCAAATGTAAAATATCTTGATTTTATAAATATTGATTCCATATAGAAGTTACAGTATTTTGGTTATATTGAGTTAAGTAAAATATTAGAATCAATTTCACCTTTTCTTTTTACATTTTTGGTGGATCTACTAGAAAACTTAAAATTGTGTATATGTGACTTACATTGTATTTTTATTGAACAGTCTTTGTCTATCTATAGTGAAAGGAAGGCAAAGGTGAAGAGGACTAGGGATGATTTTCAGGTTAGCCAGTTGACAGAGTCAGTCTCATTCATATTGCCTGCATAGTCTGCTCATGAGGGACTTTTTCTCTCCTTACCTACAAAAGCAGTGCTCAATAAATCTTAACTATAATTTGTTGTTGAGCTTACTCCTACTGCTATTAAGTTGAGCCTCAAACAATACCTAGCTTGGCTTCACATAAATTCTAGCTTAAGGCTGACCTCTTCTAAAAACTTTTCTTTGACAACCCAGTTTAGCAGTTTTATTCATGAATACACACTCCCTTTCATATGACAAAAGTTCATTGTATATTGAAATGGATGTGAACAATGTAAGAATAAATTAATAATTCTGCTGAGGAGAAATAAAAGGTTTCCCAGAAGAGGCAGCCCTTGACCTGTATGTAATTAGAAGAGTGAGTTGGAGCTGCCATGTGGGGAAGGGCCTTCCAAATCGAGGAAGCAGCACAGTGTATGTGGGTACTGAGAAAAGGTTGCTTGGAATTGAGGCTAGAATTCGGACCTTCTATAAGGGTTGGGTGGGGAGTAAGTGGGATACTTCTCTAAGCAGGGGAATGGTATAAGTAAATTTGTTCTTATTATACATGCTTATTTCATTAACTTACTCTCTTCTTTATTTTCTAATATAATCCTTAAACTGTAAATTTTCCAGTAATTACAGATTTAGCTGTAGTCCAATTTGATATGAAAATATTACCATTGTATAAATAGCACCTACTTTTCTTTTCAGTCTTCTTCTACCCATGAGTAACTTTGAGATGTTCTGTATATGTTTAAACATACAAAGTTTTTAAGGATGCTTTTTGTCAGCCTCTAATTTTATTGCACTGTTATCAGTGTTATCTGTGACTAACTCTGTATACTTGTTGAGACCCGTCAATATTCCATGTATGTTTTAAAGGAATATATATTTTCTGTTTTGGGGGTATAAGGTTTTTGTGTGTTCTTTGTGTTAAGCTTATGGACATTTACTTAAAATTGTCAATGTTTTTACTAATTTTTATCTCATTGATATTTCAATTATTATGATAAAATATTAAAATGTTTCATTATGGTAATAGTTTGGCCATTTTTTCTTGTAATTTGTTTACTTTGTTTTTATATGTTTTGATGCTATACTTTAGTGTTTCTAATTTATGAATTATGTCTTTGTGAGTTCTTCTTTTTATCAATATATACTGAGCCTATTAGGTCCAACAATGTACTTTGTTTAAAATATAGTTTGCCTGATAATAATCTGCTACTGGAATTTTCTTGCTACACTAGTTTTCTTTTGGTTAGCGTTTGCTTTGAGTATCTTTTTCAATCCTATTACTTTCAACCTTTCCAAGCCCTTGTCTTTTACATGTGTCTCTCATAAATAGAATATACTTAGATTTTTAAAGTCCAATCTGACAATGTTTATTGTTACACTGGTGAATTTGATCTATTTCTATATATTGTGATTACTGGTGTCTTGGATTTTATTGTTTCTATTCAATGTATCTTTTCTATTCACCGTAGTTTGTCTTTGTTTCTTTTTTTCTTTCCTATTTCTAGTAGATTTATTGAGAAGTTCTTTTGTTCCAGTTTTTTATATTGGCTTGGACATTTTATGTATTATTATATCTATTATTCTTACCTTTTATCAAGCAACTTTTACTTTATGAAATCTAGAATTAGTTAATAGTCCTACCACCTTCCTCAACAACAGAAGTGCCTCAGAACATTTTAATTAAAAGTTCTCTTCATCTTAACCATTATTGTTGTCCAAAATATGATGATTTATTTTTATTCTTTCTTTTCTCTAAGTTAATAAATAGTGTGAATATTATTATATACAAGCACTTCTTGTTTAGATTTTCCTATTTCTTTATTTATCTATTTTTTTCTTTTGGATTCAGCAGTCTTCTTCCTGAGGTAAAATGGGAGAATTAGTTGGAAACCGCATGTGAGGAGGGGCATTCCATGCCAAGGAGGCAGTACTGCAAAAGCCCAGAGGTCAGGAGAGGACATAGTGTGTTTGGATGCTGGTGAACAAGTGCTTGAAATTGAGGCTAGATCTGGAACTTGCTACATGGGTAGAATGGAGAGTGAGCATTTTCCTGCCCCCACACTTGGATGACGATTTAGCTGAGTATAGAAACTTAATACTTATCTTCTATCAATACTTTAATGATACTATCCTATTGACTTTTTGTGTCCATTGTTATCATTGGGAAATATGCTTTCAATCTAATTGTTACTTCTTAGCAGCAATATGCCTTTTAAAACCCCTGGCTATTTTTAAGATCCCGTGTCTTTGGTGCTCCCACTATCAATAGTATGTCTAGCAAATAAGGGTTTTTTTAATTTACTCTTCTGCTGAGAATTTATTGTGCTTCTTAAATGCCAGGATTTACATATTTATTATTTCTAGAAAATGTAGAACCATATTCTCAACTCTCTACCATTCTCTCTATTCTTTATAAACTCCTATTAGACATCTGTTGGACCTTATTAATCTCTTTTCCATTTCAGTCTTTCATATTTTCTACATCAGTAGATGTCTGAGCTTCCTTTTTAGTGATTTCCTCAGGTTAATCTTTTCTCCTTTTTTTGATTCTTTGCATCAAAGCATGCCTGAAGCCAGTGTTGTCTTTGCATTTTTCAGTTACCTTTACTAACACAATCCATTTTTAAAGCCAGATTAAACCTTAGGTTTTTGTTATTTGCAACTCAAGTTCTAATATATATATTCACACAGCTAGTTAGTCATCACATTTTACAGAAATGTCTAATGAACTTGACACGCCCTTTCCATCCCTACTCACGTCACTGTCAGTAATGCCACTGAGATGGGCAGTCAGGGCAGCAGCCGATGAAGGAGGCGTTCACTGAACAGTCAGAGACCTCAGCAGGGAATAAGGAGGAACCTCTTTGGAGATACCAGGGAAGACAATTTTAATAATTAAGGAATATTCAGATACTGGAGAGAGGCATAGAAGTATGAAAATTGAAAATGTGTACTGAAATTGTCAGTTAGGAGATGATTGCTAACCATTATGTTCTGCCTTTACTTTTCATGGCTCTTACTGATTCTTTATCAATTATAATGATTAGCAGAAAGCATAGAAGATAGATATTCCAAAATATATTGAGTGATTAATTTATTTAATTTGGAGGAGTTAAGAACATATGAAAATAGCCATTTAACCACTATGATTTCTATGGAAGGGGCAAGAAATAATGTAAGAAAGAAACAAGAAAGGCAAGTTTAAATTGAAAGTAATTTGGGAAGCATCTAAAATTTGTAAGTCAGACAATTTAACCCAGAGCCAAGCTCCCCATGCAGCTTATGGAATGTACTGTCATGGTGTTGATGAGTAGGTGGCTATTTAAAGGGATTAATTAGAAATTTCAAACCATTCTTCAAAAAAAACCCATACTTGGACCAGTTCACTCTGGGCCCACTTCCCTTTATTGTGGTCCTGGGAAGTGTTAAGCATTCCTAAGGCATCAGAGAAAAAATTGTCTTTGTCTTTTCAGGTCCATTACTACTCTGGCAACTGACAAAGGGATAATGATCATTTCAAGTATTTCCTCAGCCAAAGACCATTAACATAGCAGGTGTCCTCAGAAGGCTCCATAACAGAAGGCTCTGGAATTTTCCCTCCATCACAGACTCATCACTAGATTACATTTATTTACTCTGATTACTGTGTCTACCAGTCCTTCTGTCAAAGTAACCACCTTTGGGCAACTCATCTGCATCTATCATCACCGACTCTTAAACTATGTTTAAATCAACCCCCCAAAATATATTTCTTCTTCGACCTCAATTCCAGTAGGTCCGAGTGAGTTGGCATGAGGGCAGTAGAGAATGTCCAGGAATCATTGCATTATTGAAATTTTATGCTATTGGCTGCAAAAGTTGGTTTTGCATCTGTTCTGAAATGAATTTTCCTGATCATTTGCTTTCTGTGCCATTTTTACTATTTATTTTGTTGCTTGGCTCACCCTGGGCCTGAGTTTGACTTTGGTCCATACGTCTGGAAAGCACAGTGCAGTTTGTTCTTTCACACATCCCGCTCTTTTAATAAAACTGTTCCTTTTTTTTGTTTTGTTTAACGAATGACTGATCACAGCATTTGGTTACAGGGCAAAAACTGATAATTTGCTTAAAATGAGTCACTTTTGCACCAGACTGGGAGCCCTGTGACTCATAATTACAAGTTCAAAGACTAGCTGTGTATAACAAGAGGAAGCCCATGCAGGGGGGCTTTAAGCCCATGCAGGGGGGCTCCCTCTTTGTATTCATTATATCCAGAGAGCAAATCACTGCTCGAGGCAACCACAGCTCATTAGCAAACCCAGTCAAGTGAAAGGCAGCCTCTCAGGCTTGGGCAGAGAGGAGAATCTTTCTGGCCAGCCATGTGCACTACAAACAGTTAACCAGGTCCTGGAGCCCCAGAGCATGTGCCAGTGAGCACTTTCCACCACTGATGAATGCCAATCTGAGAAGCTTCTCCAAATTTAGATTCTTCATCCTTCCTACCTAACTTTTAGCACCCTCTCCTTCTTCCTCCTCTCCCTGCAGTTGTAGCAGATGGTGGCAATCAGGGCCTAAAGCCCTTGGTTTTGTTTTCCACAATCCAGTTCTGCTTCTGGCTTACAGAAAAGACAGGATTTTGAAACACACACACGAACCTAAGCAGTGAGGGAAGAAGTCAGACAAAAGCTATTACTGCAAGCACCGAGAGGAAAGCTACTCATGTGCCCCTGCCACGTGAGGAGATGCAGCAAAGAGAGAAGAAGCTAAATACAAGGAGGAACTGTGAGGCCAGAGCAGATGGAACAGATCCGTGGTTTCCCCTGGATACCTCAAAGAGTGAGGAGCCCTGGACATCACTGGAGTGTGGGAAAGAGAAGGGTGATACAGGAGGTCGTGTCCAATGTGTGTTCCACTCCAGACAAATATACACTACCCAAGTAGTGTGTGCCCAGTCCAATGCACCTTACAAAGACCTGTGCCTGAAGTCAGAGTGGTGTGGAGGAGGGTACACAGAGCAGGGGGATTACAGCAGGGCCTGTGGAAGCAGCAGGACCTAGGTCTGCAGGAGAAGCTGCTGGAAAGACCCAAGGGAAATCAGGGGATAGGATTTGAGCTATGTTTTCCAAATCAGGTTAATCATTTGACATGAAGAGAGGATTTAAATCTGATGCTAATATGCATGCCTTTGATAACTTTGCTTAATACCAGCCATCAAACAAGGCTTCCTTGGAGTTTTTGTCAACATTAATTATCGTACATGCAACAAAATATTTTCACTACTAAAGATCAGATAAATCAAAAGAGTACAACCCTGTCTGGAGTTTGGGGAAGTACAAGTTACTTAGAGACCTCGCAGCTCTTCCTACGGCTGCCCCACCTCCCACCACCCCTGATCCTTTCCCACCCACTTGTATAAGTCGAGGGAGAGCAACAGCATTTATCCGGGGATGCTCTGAACGAATCCGTGTTGTGCTCTTTCCATATTTCAATCCCTTTTAACCTCTCACACAGCCCTATGAAGTAGGCATTACTAATCTCATTTTATGAATGAGGAAACTGAGGATACCACTAATTTGCAGGCTCGTGAATGAAAAGAGGCTTTCTTTGTAGCGTCTGATAAACAAATCATGAGCCACGCTGTACTGCTATGTGACCAGTCAACGAAGACCTTTCCTTCTCAGTCTTCCAGTGTCAGTAAGTTTTTCTCAAGAGGTTGGATTCTTCCTTTCATTCACTGTGCATTATTGACCACCTACTATGTGTAGAACACAGACACAGTAAGTGTTCATGCCACACACTCCATAATCATCTTCCAGTTAAGTTTTCACCAACTGGAATGCCCTGCTCACACTGGACAACCTGGCTGTTCCCTTTTCACAGATGTGTGTGTGTGTTTGCTCCTTCATCCAGTGCTTCTGGGATGCAAGAACCATCTCCTCTCCCAGCTATCCCCAACCCGCCACCTCTACCACACACACACACACACACACACACACACACACACAACACAAATGTACACATGCAAGTAGTATTATTGCCACTTCATGAAGGAAAACTAAGCAATAGAGGAACAGGGTAACTTTGTCCAGATCATACCCTGGCCAGGTGCCTTTTTTATAACTGTTGTTCCTTCCAGGCACTGCTGATAACTGCTGACAGGGAGCAATCTAACTTCCTAGAAAGCAAGAACTTTGAACTCAGAAACTTCCTTGAGGAGTCTAGCCTCCAGAAATCATCCAATATGCCTTTATGCAAATACCACTTCCTCTGAGGAGGAATCCCCTTCTTCTCATCTCTCTAACGAAAATAGCCTCCTCCATTATTCATATATCACATATTCCTCACTTTCCATTATTCTCTTCCTAGAGCTAATTAACAGTATGTGTTCATTTGCTTCTTCTGCCTGTTCCCTTCAGTAGAACGTAAGCTTTCTAAGGAAATAGATCTTTGCTCACCAGCTCCAAGAACTGTAACAGGGATAGAGTGGATCCTTAGTAATACCTATGATAATTAATTTAATTACATGCGGAATCAAATTTATATACCAATGTGCTCACTGCAGCATTATTTATATATAAATATGTATTCAGTATTAGGGAATGGACTATAATGAAATATTATACAACCAAAGAAAGTAATATTCATAAAGAATGTAGTAGCTTAGAAAAACATGAGATAATGTTAAGTGAAATAAATAGTCTGTAAAATTGTATATATAATGCTATCTTAACTACACAGTAAAATAAAGCACAGAAAAAACTGAAAGGTAGAGGGATTATGAGTGCCTTTTTTTCTGCGTCTTTACATCATTTATTATTTCCCAAACTTTTTTTGCAATGGACAAGTTATACCTTGATAATTAGAAAAAGTAAAAGCTTTGGACCTGTTCTTACCTTATCAGGTAAAGATATGGGGATTTAAATCTTTAGGACTTGCCTTCAGCATCAAATGTATTTCTCTGAATTCTTATGGGATAATGCTTCTGGGAAAGAAAAATCCCTCAGAAACCTCCCTGAATGGCGTAATGCCAATGAGCTCTAGTGGTAAGTGACTTCTCTCTGCTGAGGATGCCCGGCAGCTGTCTACTTGGCGGGCCCTGCAGCCGGCAGAAACTCTGACGGGCAGCCCCAGCGCCTCTCGCTCCTCTGTTTCAGACGTGGAAGTTCTTGCCAGGACGAGGAAAGATAACTGTTCTCACAAGCCGCCTCACCGTTTATAGGTGGACTTCAGTGTGGCTCCCTTTAGAAAGAATTACTTATAGGTGTGGTATTCATAAAACAAAAACAAAACGTAAACAAGCACGAAAGTGAAAACCAAGTAAGAAGGAAAGAACAGAAGCATAAAGCCAATAGGATTAATCGGGAGGTGGGTTAGCAAGGGCCTGTGGAAAAAAGGGGCATTTTTCTAATTCCGGTTGTGGGTGCGGAGACGGGAGACTCCAGCATGAGTGAGAGTCAGCATCTCCACAAGAGAGCAGTTTAGGTTTGATTTGGAAGGCAGGGGCAAGGGTGCAAATCTTGCACCTATTAGGGGATCCTATTTCCAGTAAGATTGTGATCCTCTCCTCCTCCCTCCCTTTCTTCCTGCCTTCCCAGCACTGGAGAAAAGCAGTGAATGAGACAGAATGGTCTTTCCTTTGTGGAGTTTTCATTCCATACAATACATACATACGCACAGTTTCAGATGGTGATGGAAGCTAGGACAGATGTGAAACAGATTAATCAGGTGGAAACAGTTGGGGTGGGGACCAAAAGTGGTGACTTGTGAGCAGAGAGGTGAACTGATAGTCAGAAAGAATCAGGGAAAGAACATTCCGGACAGAAGGAGCAAACAGCAAGCATAAAGGCTTGCAGGTGGGGATATGACTGACACATTTGAGGAACTGAAAGAAGGTCAATGAGCCGAGAAGGCGTGAGCTAAGATCTGGGTGACGCGTGAGGAGGAGAGATGATGTAAGGCCTGCCAGACTGGGGAGCTGGGGTTTGTTCAGGAGCCGTGGGGAGTTTAAAGCAGAGGACTGACATGATTGCATTGTTAATAAATCACTCAGGTTGCTATGTGGAGAATACATTGTAGGAGGGCAAGATAGGAGCTGACAATGCAGGTGAGAGACATTCCAGGTGAGAGATGGTAGTGACTTAGGTTGGGATTTTAAAAAAGAGACAAAGAGAAGCAAAGAGACGTAAGGCTCATTTTTAAAGGGTTGCAAACAGGACCTGCCTCTGGAGCTGATGTGGAAATTGAAGAATCGTGGAAGAGTCCTGGGGTTTCTGCTTGAGGAGTGGTACCATTTACTGGTATGGAAGCAATTAGGGAAAACAGCTTGGAGTAGAGTTTGGAATGGAGTTTGAAATTAAGGGTTCTGTTTGGGGGCATGTTAAGTCTGAGATGCCAAGTAGACATTCAAATTGAGATTTCAAGTAAGCTATTCAATATCCGAACCTGACCCTCCATGGAGAGGTCAGAGCTAAATATATAAATTTTGGAGCCATTGGTTATAATACTCATTAAAGCTATGAGACTAAATGAAATCACCTGTTGAAAGAGAAAAATGCCCAGGGCTGAGCCCCACTGCACTGCACCCCACTGCGCTGCAGCATCTGGAGGCTGGAAAAGGGAGCCAGGAAGGCAGGAGAAAAACCAGGAGGGAGTGAGGAGGAAGGAAGTGCTCAGGCAGAAGGGAGGCGGGGGTCAGCTGTGTCAAACACTGCTGCACCCTGGTCGGGACAGACTGGTGATAAATTAACAGTGAACTTGGGTAGCTTATCACAACGAGTTATTCCTTGTTCTCGCTGCATGCACAGTGTGGGCTGGAAGGGTGGGATCTCTGGTCCGTGGCCACCAGGGCAAGGCTGACGTGGACTCTGTCTGGAATGACACCACTCACCAGAGCGAGGGCAGAGGGACCACAGTGGCTCTTCAGTTCTTTAGCCAAAAAGTCCCCTCACTGCTGCTCATAGTCTGGGGACCTAGGCTATCTGTTCCCTGCAGGGGACCTAGGACCTGGATGGTGGCACATGGAGTAGTTGGTGACTTCACTGCTCTGCCATTTACTGAGAGGTTAACTAAAATGAGACCAGAAAACTGGCTGTTGGTTTTGGCGATGCTGAGATCACTGGGGATGTTTAGTGGAGTTGAGGAGATGAAACTCCATTGGACCGCATCAAGGAGAGAATGGGAGGTGAGGGATAGAGAAGGTGAATGTAGACGATTCTGCTGAGGCTTTGTCTATGAAAAGGGACCTTTGATAAGATGGTGACCAGAGGGAAGCCTGGACTGCAGGTGAAGCCACCAGGAGATGTGGTGCTGGGAAGAGGAGGAAGCCTCTGCCTTGTTGCATCTATTTTCTCATGAGCTGAAGTTATTCCTGTGGCACGAGCCCAGCTGGTGTGGTTGGGAAGCAGAGAACACAGTAGATGCAGCCCGCCTGACAGTTTAAGCCACTCTCACCCTACCTGACTAACCCATAATTTGCAACCCACTTAAGAGTTCTCCTACTGTATTAAAGTAGTTTTTGCTCTCTAAACAGCTTGCTGTGTGTAGGTTTTTAGATGACTTATTATTACATATGATGAAAATAACTCATTTTTACACTTCCACTTTTTATACTGTATTCCGCATTTATTCATTCATTCTGTCAGAGACTTTTATATCAGTAAGTCATAGATGCTATGTTCTGCTTTCTTTATTTTTATTATAGAACATATACACAGAAAACTGCATTAGATATATGTACAGTTAACAATGCTTTTAAGAAAAACAAGGTAACTAGAGATATTTCATCCTTGCTCATTCATTCCATCTACAAACCTTGTCTGGAGTGTCTACTATGTTTCAGGCACTGGGCCTGGGTCTACAAACATAGAAGGCAAATTCACATGCATCTGGAGTTCATGGCCAGAGGGCTGGAGAAGTGGGCAGGTGAGATGGTCGCAGAAATACGTCATTGCGAAGGTGGTCAGTAGCTCCAAACACAAGATCTACACAAAGGGCCCCCTCCTCTTACTGACCCTTCACAGTAACACTAAGAGACGGGAGTTCTTTTTTTTTAACACATACACCCTCCAAACTTTATTTGTAATAGCTTATGCAAAGTCATAAGGTACAACACAGTAAAAGAGTAGTTGAGAAAAATGCCAAAGGGGAAGTAACTCATAATGAATCCATAAGCCAGTACAAGCCATAAGATCTTGTACATTTCTTGCAGATAGAACGCAAAATCTCAGAAGCAAAAAGCAGTTATAGCTAACCTTATTATAAAAGCTACATTTGTTCTTTCCTTTTTACATGGATTAATTCATATCATGCTCAAAATAATCTTATAAGAAATGGGAGTTTTTATTAGCTTCATTGTATAGATGAGGAGCCTAAGATTAGAGCAATTTAAATGGCAGACCCAAGTCCTACAGCTAATAAGCAAAACCAGCATTCATACCCCTGTCTTCTGACTACAAATTCTATTTCCTTTGCCCAGCCACTAGACAAAAATAACAGAAGAATAGCCTGAGGTTACACTGTAAAGCCAACATTCTTCTTTGGTCGTTTGAGGAAGGGAGAACTGCCTGACAAGCCTATAGAAAACTTCAGTGGCTCTCTGCCTGGGACCGCCCTGGGCAAGCAGGGAACCGGTTAAGGGAGTGGTGTCAGGACCAAGAGGTCACTTGGGAACAAATCCCCCTACACCAAAGGAAACCCCAAGGTCCCTCTAATTAATCTCTGTGCTGGATCTTCCACACAGGGGGCTCCTCCCCACACCTACGGCTTTGCCTTTATGTTCCCTACGCAGGCAGCAACATCGACCTCTTTCCCTCCAGCTCCTGCCCCTGAGTTCCTTAAACCCTGCTTTAGGAGGGCTTTTCCTTGAAAAGTCCCTCTGCAATCTGATTAGGTGCCGTTGTTTGCTCCCGCACGACCACCTGCACTATCTGTGTTGTCTCACCACCAATGCATTGTCTATGAGTGGGGAGTTTTATGCTTTATACTGTAAGCTTTGGCCTTCCCATAACCCATTATAAGTTCAAGGACAGCATTTCTTTTATTTATCTGTGACTGCCTATAGGAGAGGATTGTCAATAGAGTATACGCTCTGTACTTCTTGACAGATGATCTGCTTCCCCAGTTAACTCACTGCCTGAGTGAATAAACAAATGTTATGTTTAAATAGTGAAATGCTTTCCAGAGAAGAAGCAGTTAGGACACAAAGAATTCAAAAGGAAAATGAAGGCCTCCTGGGTCCTTTTCACCTCTTCTGCCAAAGACCACACTCTTTGGACCTGGGCCCTCCCCCTTCTCTCCTCTGTAGTAACCCCACCCCACCCCTGCTCCAGCCCAACAGAACCATTTTAAGTGCATAAACTATTTTATTGTGGCAACTCTTCTGAGTGCAAGCTCCATGTGGATTAGGGAAAGATAATTATTCAAGCAGACCTGAGATAATTGGCTAACTAATAAAGTTGTATTGGCAGAGACTCAAGTCAGCCAACCTTCCCCTTGTGTGTGTCCCCCATACCCAGCTCCCTGGGTTCCCAGGTGAAGCAGGGCCACCTGGGACCTTCCCCAGCTTCCCATTCACAGAGATAGATCTCTAGCTCTTCTGAGCTGCCTGCTGTTTGCATTTATGATTCTTGGTCCACGTCCAATCACAATCCTCCAAAACTGCCTTTTGCTTTTTACTACCTCTGACCCCCTGACCCTATAGGTCTGACCTCAGTGATTTGCCAGTATTTATGAGATTATTTCTACTTGGCAAATGACTTTCACTTGCAACACAATATGCAAAAGAAAAGGTTTGGAGTCAAACAAACCTATTAAGAATTTATTTTACTAACTGTTGTCCTGTGGTTACTTTTAACCTTTTCAACTTTAGCTACCTTACCTCTAGAATGTGCCCAATACTACCTACTTGACAGGATCACTGACAATTACATGAGACAACATATTCGATTCCTCTAGCACACACCAAGTTCTCAATCAGTGTTAGCTCCCCCACTCACCACCAATACAGTTGTAGTGAATACTGAGTTAGGATTTGTGAGTTAATGCTTGTGAAATACAGAATAGTGTCTGTCACTTAGAAAGCAAGTAAAAAATAAGTTTCCCTTTCTCTTTTTCCCCAAAGAATGAACTCTAGCATACCCAAGTTCCATATTGCCTTGTGCTTATTTCCAAGCCAGGGCATCAGAATTTTATTTAAATCCACTTGTATTTCAGGAAAAGGGACATTTTTGCTGCTAGGCCAGATTATAATTCTTTAATTCTCTTTTAAAAATGTATATAAATACATTTGAGGCTAGAACAGAATTCATCCCTAATTTAGGCATAGATAGAAAACTTGCCTCGTTTTTCAGACAACTGGACATGTGGACACAGCTTTAGCCACTGCCCTCAAAGCACAGGCCCGCACGAGAACTGAACTCATCAGGAGGAAGCTGGTCAGTGGAATCTTATTAACCATGGCCTTTGGAAGTGGCCGAGCCATCTCAAACTCAGGGAGTCCTGTGCTGATCAGATCCAAAGAATTTGGGGCCTCTTTCTAAGCTGAAGAGGAATGTTGACTTTCTGTTCAGGTGGCCTCTCGGCCACCGCTCTTTAACCCACAAAGTGCTAGGACACATGTCCTTCCACCAAATTCCCAGGGTTGGTCCAGATACTGGACATGGAACTAGACACCAAGGCTCTTTCAGGGCTGCCACATCTATGGACTGAAACTGATGGAAAAGGCTTCACAAATCCAGGTTAGCCTGGCAGCATGCTGGCTAATGTTTAATGGAAACATTGCTAGTCTCCAGATTCCTGAGTTAACTCCAAAACACAGAAATGCCAACGTGACCCAGGCTGCTCTCCAAGCTCCATGCCTGCATTTGCCTATGGGTTTCTCTAAGCAACCCATGTGGGTACTTTGTCCTGAATAAAAACACTCACAAAATAAAAACCCCAGAGATGCAGGGTTAGGAAAATTAAGTATCTCTGAAGATGACCTTTGGGACCATTGTTTAAGGTTTACCGTTACTGCTGGGAATGGGCAACTACCCCCAAGCAGCTGCCATTCTCACAGGGGCCCTAGGCCTGCCCACTTGGTTGGCACACCTGGCCTTTCTTCACCTGCTCAGGCTAATGCCCAGGACGCTTCTGGCAGGAGGATGAATGGGACATGGTTACCAAGACAAAAGAGAAACACACCCTGCCTCAAGCCCCACGCCTTAATTCCACCCAGCCCACGTGGTCTGCGCTGCTGGGCCTGGTAGAGTTGCTGGTGGGATGTGTGATTTCTGGCACCAGGAGTTAGGAACCCGTTTGATTTATTTAGACGTGGTGCCACCATTGGGTGGGTCTCCTAAGGTTTCTGTGGCTTTCCACTTCAGATTCTTCCTACACTCCACTCCCTAGAGCCCCTGCCAAGCCTGCCATGCTCCAGCCTGGTCCAACCCAGCCCGAAGAATCTACTAATTAAAGGTTCTCCTTTGACATCTTTCATGTGGCAATTTAGGAAACTCCAAGGCAAGTCTTAATCTGAGGATTTCGGCCCAGGTGGTATCATCTGGTTTGAACATAGGCCTTTAACCCCAAGGCCATGGTGCACTAACCCATTCCAGAAGTTGTCAATCAAAAGCAGGAAGTAGGTTGTGCAAATGTCCTTGGTCACCCCCAAATTCTACTTTTTAGTCTTCACATCTGCAGTCACTTTGGCCGTGGCTAAGTGGTTTTGTCTTCCCCTCATCCTCAGATTTCATACCCTGCTGTCCCCACCCAGCAACCCCTCAAATTGTAGCTGAGCTTCTCCTGGCCCTTAAAGCAAACAGGCCTATGGCACATGGCACCACTTCCTGTGCTGGCCTCCATCATCCTGGCCCTGCAGAAGCAGGGACAGGGGCCTCCTCGGCACCTACTCCCAGACTGCTACAGCCACTCTTGGTGATTCAGGCACTCTAGCACATGCTGCTCACTGCTCCCGGGGGAAGGCCCCTGCACATCACTGCTAGGGTGATGGAACCAGGCAGCTATTTGATCCTGAAAGCACAGGAGTGGCAAAAGTAACAGCAGATGTCTTGTACTGGGTAGTAATCTGGGAGCCGTCTAATAGAGGAAGTGCTTCCAGGCCAGGGACAGCTGACTGGGAGAGGCTGCCTAAAGAACTGTGCTAAAAACTCTGATGCTATCATTTGTGTCCCTAGCAAAGGATATGTGATCAGTTAGCAATGTCCTCCGTCAGTGGGAGGAAGGAAAGTGGGAACATGGGCTTCCTATGTGCCACTCCTTCATGTAACTTCTAAAACCTCCTCCTTCCTAGATGACAGCATCCTCCCCACCATGGGGGGAAGACAGGAAAGGCAATGTCTCAGATGTGCTTTTTGATTTTTCTAGGAGATAATCCATTTCTCTTTATAAGATCCTAAAGCATTTCCGCACATCACAAATTTATTCAGTTCAGCATCAACAGACCCTTTGCTCTCCATGCTAGAAGCTGCTGACTCATCCTTCATCCCAGAGTTTCTGTTGTAGCCAACACGTCCCCGGGACATCCTTGTTCCCAGCCTCATCCCCAAGGGTGCTGGACCGCTGACCTTTCCTTTGGTTCTCACAGCCCTCCTGACCTTTGTGTGCTGTACTGCCTTGATAGATTATCCCCTTCTCTCTTCTAAGTTCTTCATTCCTCTCCATCCCGTTGGGCCATTCATTCTAACCTTTCCACACACTAAAGGATGGACTTCTCTTCTAACAATATCTGAGGATATTTTTGTATATTTCACGAAGTTGACATTTACTGAGAACTCTCAGTGCCTATAGAACCTTGTATCATGTAGCATACAAGAAAAAAGTTTCATCCCTGCCTGTTGCTTCCCATGATGATAGGCACATCTATGTGCTACATAGTGTATATTCTTATCACATCATTGTATCACTCTCTTACCTTCAGTAAGCTTTGAAAGCTTCTGTTACCGAGCCACAGATACTATAATCACCTCCCACATCTAGCTTCTGCCCAGAGTCAGACCTGAGTGTCTCCAGCCACTTCTGAGCCTTCTCATGCTTTTAGCCCCAAGCAATGTGCCCCAAAGCCCCCTGCCTTGGGAATCCACCCCATCTCTCACTTTCCCTCATTCCCCCTTGGTCTTCTCCTCTCCCCTTCCCTGTTTGGTCAGAGGCACCAACGTGAACAAATGTCTTTCCCACGGAAAATTTTTTTTGGCTCTAAGAAATCATTTTTCAGCACGAATAACATAAGTCTCCATTATTTTACTTTTGTCAATTTTTAAGCAATAACTTCAGCAGCAGTAGGTTGTTTGGGAACAGCCAGGAAAATGCGCTCTGGCCCACATGCCCTTGACTAAAGGAAGTCAGACAGCAGGCCCAAAGGCGGCAGCATAAACTCTCTACTTCCGATGTTTTTCCTTTCCATTTGGTTTCCATGGGACCCTGCATTGGGAGTGGGGACTGCTTACAAAAGTACTGATTCTTTAGCGAATAAGAAACCAAATTTCAGGCTGGCAAAAAGGGGAAAGCATTAAGAAACGCACGGGCACCAGGGCCTAGAACTTTGGCAGCCTGACGTTTTCAGAAATCCAATGCAAGACTAACATGGAGAGCATCTGTTGACTCTCATTTCTACCTGAGTGCTCCTTAATAGTCATCGAAATCCGGAAGGGGGCACCTTTAGGACTTGGAAGTGTTTTTCATTCAGTTCCCAGCCCATAAGTGCAACGTCATGTTTTGGGGACTTAGACTGAGAAACTCCTCTCCTTTCAGGATCTTTGGGTGTGTTGGGGTCTTTGTTTGTTTTGTTTTGCTTTGTTTGAAATTTTATACCATCCTATGATGCTTTATTTGCTCTCCTTTAGGTTTTAAACAGTCCTGTGACTCAGCAAGCCAGCAGGCTTCTTTGAGTCATCTATATTTTCTGGGACTTGACACTGGGTCCTGTGATTGAAATTCGCTAAAAGAAAACAGCTAAGAGCTAAAAATGGGAATGGGAAGTTGGAGCTCTTCGGGGCCTGCACTTTCGTGAGCAGCTGAGTCCATCAGACTAAACAAAGGTGGCAAGAAGTTGCAATTTATTTTCCCTGTCAAGCTCAGCTCCCTCTGATTCTGGCACCAACCTGAGACACCATCTTATGTCTCCCGTCTTCGCAGACCCTGTTAGCTAACTGTCAACAAATCATGGGATTTTTCTTTGCTCGCCCTAAAATAGTGATGTTTTCAAAAATATTCGTGTTTTTATGTATGCAAATATTTGGCATTCGTCTCTAATGGTGGGCTCTGAAGCATGGTGGTGTGCAATGCAGAGAAAACAGTGTTACATTTGTAAAATCACACTAGATGAGGGATGAGCCTGCCTGGGAGCATGTGGCGGAGGGAGAGCGATAGAGGCCTGCTTTGCTTCCCCTATAAAGTCATCATATGCTACATTGAAAAGAAAAACAATAAGCCTTTAAAATATTTACCCATTCTCCCAAAAGACATCTGACTGAGTCTTCCTGAGTGCCAGGGACCATCCACGTGCCAGAATCATTGCCACAGACAAAACCTGACAAAGATTTCTGCCCTCGTGGAGCTTATAAATTCCAGAAACAGCTTTAGAATATTCCAATAAATGAAGTGAACTATGCAAATGGTATACAAAACTCATGCTTCTTTTTTCCTGTGATACTATAAAGCAAACTCAAAGATTTGGACAAGATAGGCATTCACAAGAGCGCAATTTCGTGGTTAAATCTACTACTGCCATGTCATTTCCATGTCTGCTCCCTGCTCACCCCACCCCCACCCTAACTGTGCATGCTTTCCCTAGAAAAACTGATCTAAGAGCAGAACTGGGCCATTTTCACCCATGTAATAGTTTCTTAATTGAATCTCAGCTTCCTCATCTGTAAAATGAAATTATGACCAGGGATCATGGAGAAGTTTGAGTAAGTTAATACAGGCATACCTTGGAGATATTGCAGAAAACTGCAATAAAATGAATATCACAAAAGAGCAAGTAACACAGATATTTTTGGCTTCTCGGTGCATATAAAAGTTTTTTTATAATAGCATTATGCCTAAAAATAATGTGCATAGCTTAATTTAAAAATAATTTATTGCTAAAAAATGCGAATCATTTGAGTCTTCAGTGCGTCATAAGCTTGTTGCTGGTGGAGGGTCTTGCTGGAGAGTTGATGGCTGCTGGTGATCAGGGCAGTGTTTGCTGAGGTTAGGGGTGGCTGTGGAAATGTCTTAAGTTCTTAAAATGACACAATAATGACATTTGCCCATTGGTTGATTCTTCCTTTCATGAACAATTTCTCTGTAGCATGCGGTGCTCTTTGACAGCATTTTACCCACAGTAGAACTTTTTCAAAATTTGAGCCAATCATCTCAAACCCTACCACTGCTTTTTCAACTAAGTTTTGTAATGTGCTAAATATTTCATCATTTCAACAATTTTCACAGCCTCTTCACCAAGAGTAGATTCTATCTCAAGAAACCTCTTTCTTTGCTCATTCGTAAAAAGCAACTCTCTATCCATTAAAGCTTTATCGCACAATTGCAGCAATTAAGTTGCATCTTCAGGCTCTACTTCTAATTCTTGTTCTCTGCTGTTTCCACCACATCTGCAATTACTTCCCCCAATGAAGTGTTAAATCCCTCAGAGTGATCCATGAGGGTTGGCATCAACGTGTTCAAAACTCTTGTTAATGTTGATATTTTGAACTCTTCCCATGAGTCATAAATGTTTGTATTGGCACCTGGAATGATGAATTCTTTCTAGAAGGTTTTCCATGGACTTTGCTCAGATCCATCAGGGGAATTACTATCTATGGCCTCTATAGCTTTATGAAATGTACTTATTAAATAAGAAGACTTGAAAGTCAAAATTACTCTCTGGTCCATGGGCTATAGAATGGAAGTTGTGTTAACAGACATAAAAACAACATTAATCTTATTGTACATCTCCATCAGAGATCTGGGGTAACTAAATGTATTGTTAATTAGCAGTAATATTTTTTCATTTATTTTTAGAGAGAGGGGAGGGGAGGAAGAGAGGGAGAGAAATATCAATCTGTGAGAGAAACATCAATTGGTTGCCTCTTGTGTGCACCCCAGCTAGGGACCAGCCCTCAACCCAAGCATGTGCCCTGACAGGAAATCAAACCAGTGACCTTTTCATTTTGTGGGACAATGCCCAACTGACTGAGCCACATAGGTCAGGGCATGAGCAATAATATTTTGAAAAGAATCTTTTTTTCTGAGTACTAGGTCTCAACAGTGGGCTTAATTTTCAGTAAATCATCTTGTAAACAGATGTTCTGTCATCCAGGCTTCATTGTTCCATTTATATAGCACAGGCTGAGTAGATTTAGCTTAATTTTAAAAGCCCTAGAATGATCAGAATGGTAAATGGGCACCTGCTTCAACTTAAACTCACCAGCTGCATTAGCCTCTAACAGGTAAGTCTTCCTGTCCTTTGAAGTTTTGAGGCCAGGAATTGACTTCTCCTCTCTAGCTGTGAAAGCCATAGATGGCATCTTTTTCCAATAAAAGGCTGTTTTGGAAAATCTGTTTTTTAGTATAGCCATTTTCATTCATTATCTTAGCTGGATCTTCTAGATAATTTTGCCTTAGTTTCTACATCAGCACTTACTACTTGTCCTTGTACTTTTATTTCATAGAAATGGATTCTTCTCTTAAATCAACCTCTGCTAGCTTCACACTTTTGTTCTGCAGCTTCCTCACCTCTCTCAGCCTTCATAGAATTGAAGAAATTTAGGGCCTTGCTGGGGATTAGGCTTTGGCTTAAGAGGATGCCATGGCCAGTTTGATCTCATCCAGACCACGAAGACTTTCCCCACCTCAGCAGTAAGGTTGTTTCACTTTCTTAGCATTCATGTGTTTACTGGAGTAGCACTTTTAATTTCCTTCAAGAACTTTTCCTTTGCATTCACAACCTGGCTAATTGCTTGGCACAAAAGGCCTAGATTTTCACCTACCATGGCTTTCAACATGCTTTCCTCAGTAAGCTTAATCACTGCTAGCTTTTGATTTAAAGTGAGAGACAGGCTCATTATCTCATTAGCAGGGTGAGCTGTCAGTCACTCCTGTGCTCCACTGTCCTTCTCTTTCTACCACATACTGCAAGTGTGAGAGCTTGGCATGTGAGAAGGAGTTGTTTTCTAATCCTGAGAGGGAAAATGAGGTGGAGACAGCTCTTCAGTAAGTAAAAAGGGGTTCATTACCTTCATGGGTGACCCCAAACTGTAGTGGAACCTGATCTGTTAGTACAACCCAAAAGGAGCTGGATGTGGGCTCTAAACAAGCAGAATGGGGATGGACAAGAGTAGGTCTGAGATGGAGCCTGGGGTCTCATCTTTCAGCTGCCCTGTCTGCGGACTCAGTCTGCCCCTCCACAAGGCAGCTATGAAGTCTCTCTGGGCTTTCAGGAACTACTTTGCCTCTTCGCTCTCAGACGATGGGCATCAGCTGCCAACTCACCTTGGCCTTCCTGAGGAGACACTTAGGATGCTTATTGCCAGGATTATGGCCATCACACTAATGTTCATCCACCTGAGGTCACCACCATCAAAGAACCCCAATTCCAGAATATGTGTCCACTGTGACAGGAGGAAAACTGATACCACTTTGCTGATGATAAGCCCATAGCACTGCAGGACCCCAGTGCTCTTTAAATCACCGAAAGTATTAAACACCTCCAGTGTAACTTCCCCGTAATGTGTACTTCACTATATTTCAAGTCTTTGAAAATTGGTGACTTGTGTATGATATCACACTGGCACCAAATTTCTTAGTGAGACCTTCCAGATTCTCTGCAAAATGATCCCAACCTACCTTCCTGGGATTGTCTCTTCTGCGCACATCCTGCCATTTCTGCCCCCACTGCCCAGGCCTCTCCCCGCCTCAGGGAGGATCCAGTGGGGTTTTCCACTGAGTCTAAGTTCATCCAGGACCTACTGCCATAACAGCATCCCGGGCACTGACAGACCTCTACATATCCTCCCCACACAGCTGTCCATTCAGACTGTCAGCTCTACAAAAAAGCAGAGCCTGGGAGAGGAAAGGCCATGAACCCTCTCCTTCACTGCAGCTTTTAGAGCAACCTTCCATCCCATGCTCCCACCCTTGCCACCACTGGTTGGTGGGAGACTTCTCATCTCCTCTGTGGGAGGCACTTTGGGGATCCCACAGGCAGATTCCAACGTGGTCTCTATGTAGTTTCTCTCTTCCCCAACTCTATTCAAAGAGACTCATTCACTCTACCTTCTGTCATTCTATTACACAGTGAAAGTCATGTCATACATGTTAAAATGAGCACAGACCAGGGGCAGGGGAGAGGTATGGAGAATGTCCCTCAGCTCCTGGTTAATGTCTCTTGTACATCAGGGTTCATCTGTCCAAGTCTCTCATAGACCAGTTCCAGGCCCCCCTGCCCCAGTTCTGCAGTGTGCAGAGCAGATGTGGAGACAGCACTGAGCTGTGCCCGTTCGCTTCTGATGGAAAAGGGTGGAGTGTCTTTGTGTGCTTCACCATTCAGACATTCTTTATGGTGCTATTTTTATCAACAGTAATCACTAAATTGGTGTCAGATGGGCTGGTCCAGTTCCTCCCCCTGAGGCTAGGTTACGGGACTCCATGGGTTTTTTACAGGCAGGAGACGTGTTATGTGGCGAATATGAATGCATCATCTCTGGCGCCCTAGGCCTCAGGGTAAACCCCTGTAGCCCTGGACTGTGTTCCTAGGGCAATAAGAATGAAACTCATCATCATCCCAATTCATTCTGGACCTGACTCATTTAATAGACATATGTTGAGCACATACCAAATACCAGTCATAAAACAAGACACCAAGGATTCACCAAAAAAATACCTCTCTACCCACAGAGAAATTTATATTTCACCAGAAAGAATTGTCATGTAAAGTGACAGTGTCTATGGGCTGTGCATGTTACAGAAGCATCGATAGGTACTTAGTGGAGGGAGGATTTATTCTATCTGGGCTTCAGGAAAAGCTTTGGGGAGGTGGTAATACTCAGCCAGGGCTGGAAAGGTAAGTAGAGTTAAATGGACAAAGAGCACATGGACAAAGGAACTAAGGGCAGGGGCATAAAAATGATTGTGGGTCATCCAAAAATCCAGCTGTGAATTCAGCTCTCACCTAGAGAGTCCTAAGCACACACCTGCATTTGACCCTCACCCTGGGAGGCGTAAGGAAGAGAGCCTGAATGCAGGAATGTCAGCTGCATTCTCCAAGGGCCTTGGCCATTCTGACTCTGGGTTTCAGAAGTTGGTCCCTGAGTGGAGCCCAGCAGTGAAGGTTAGTCTGTGGTGGCAATAGTGATACAGGATGTTTAAGTTAGACATGAACTAGGGACCTCCACCTCTGTCTGCTTGTGGGTCTTGCAACTGAGAAGCTAAGTCCTGGGTAAGACCCAAGGTTCCTTGGTAGCCCCAGGAAACAAGAATAAGCTGTTCTATGGAGACAAATAGCAGAATTGTCTAGATTCTAAATCTTTCAGTCTAAATTACACTTTTTTAAAACTAAATGCCTGGAAATTCAGGTTGAAATTTAACAGAAAACCAAAATGGGGAATAACAGGAAAACAGAGAGAAATATGGCACTGAGTGATGGCAGAAAGTGCATTTGCAGATGTTCCTGGCAATTGAGGGCTTGGCACTCTTGTTTTCATTTCCTTTGACCAGGCATTCCAAACCCCACCCCTCACAAGTCACATGGATAAGCAGGCACAGCCCCACAGGGTGCAGTGGGTGTCACTGTCGTTGGAACGACCTCCTCCCGGTTGGCAGCCAGCTGGAAGAGCCTGGGGCCACCTGTCTGGCCAGACCCTCTCTGCTCTGGGCCTCTTGGAGCAGGGCTGGCTTTGTGGTCTGAGTAAAGTGACAATGCAATTAATAGGATCCTGATGCTGAGACTGAGGCCTTTTCCCTGTGTCTCCAACAGGGATGAGAGAGGAGATGTCATTAGGACGGCAGGAGGCTTTTGAAATCTTCAAGAGGGACCACACTGACAGCGTTACCATCGAAGACAACAAGCAGATTCTGAAACAGAGGTAAGGCTGGTTGGGGACTCACTGGTCCTCCGAGGCTTAGCCAGGCCAGCAAGAGGAGTCTTGCTTCTGTCCTCTCTCATCTGCCCAACCTAACTCCTGAAAGGAAGGCATGACCTATACTCAGTTTCACAGTGAATTACATCCAGCCTGGTACTATTCTCTTTCAGGTGTGTAAGCATCATCACCCTAGTACTGCTGGGTAAGTAACGTCAGGGGTCGGATTGGCAGCACTAACTTTCTACACAAGACTCACATTGTATGTTTATTCTCATCAGCTTGAGACTCTCTCAATATCCACTATTCCAAAGGCAGGGGAAAAAGATGTCCTAGAAGGTGGCCCTGCACAACTTCACAGAAAGTGCGCACATGCACGTCTTGTTACCCACAAGCCTTGGGGGCATTCTCCAGGCCAGAAGCAGAGCAGGCAGCCTCGTCTCCTGACAGCGTGGAGCCAGGCTGTTATGAGTCCTTCAGAATAAACTTACTCTTTGTTTCAGGTAACCCATGAATTAGATACATACCTCGAACCATTGCAAACAGAATGACTCTCACATTGTATGGGTCTCGAAAGAGAGTTCTAGACTGTGAACCCTTTTATGTCACATGTGACTCTGGATCTCAACATACAGTATATTTTCAAAAACTATTTCTGAATTAAAATGAGATCCAGGATTGAGAGTCATGCTTGTAAATGACAATTCAAGAATGCGTGAGTAGATGAGCTCTCTCAAGAAAACGACAAGGGAAAGCTCTGAAGGACAGGGAGAGGAAGAGGAGGCCATAGCAGGGCCTGAGAAGAAGCAGAGAGAAAAGAAGAGGGAGAACCAGGAGAAAATACTGTCCCAACAGCTGAGAGGGGGAACTGCTCCAAGAAGCCGCGTGCTGTCAGTGGTGGCAGATGCTACCAAGAAATCAGCAGGTGGAGCTGGAAGCTCACGTGGACTTGGCACCTAGAAGAACAGGGATTGGAGTGTCAGGAGTGACAAAGCAAGTCAGAAGAAACTGAGCAAACAATGTGTTCAAAAAGTTTATGATGGGTAAAAACATTTCTGTAAGAAAAAAGGAGCTGGCTTAAGGAGAAGGGAAGTCTGTTTCAGAGACTCAGCCGAGACTGTAGGCCACAGAAGCGAAAAGTGGGAGATTGAGAGAGAAGCAAAGGAAAGAAAGACGGCCACAGCAAGGCTTCTGGGAGTCAGGAGGAGGCCTGAGTAGAACGGCCAAGCAAGACATGGCTGACATCAGTGCATGTACAAGTAGAAGGAGAAAATTAAAGGTGACATCTCTTTTCTCTGTGCAGATGGTAATGAAGGTTCTGCACAGCTGCCATGGGGCGTGGGAAAGAAGGTAGACTGGGAAAACAGAAAGGAATGGCGATCAGCTTTGAGGGCCCAGTTTCCACCTTAACCAACAGCTTTTATACTTGGTGGGGAGGTTGGTGGGGTCTTAGATTGACAGGAATGCAGTGAAGGTGATAGGAGTGTAATCGGAGCAGCCATCTGGAGCACAGCACAGTCCTTCTTAGTCCAAAGACGTATATGCACCCCAGTGACCCGGCAACTCCCCTTCCGGGTGTATCACCCAGGAAGTTCTCATGGTTCAGAAGGAGACATATATGAAGATGCCCGCAGCAGCTGTGTGGGTGGCCAAAGACATTTGGAAACCTTCTGGGTGTCCATCCCCAGGGGAGTGGAGAGGTGAAACACTGGGAGAGCTTCTGTGGGGTCAGATGCAGCCTGTGGGAGCCATGGAGTAATGTGCTACCAAGGAGAGTCCTGAGAACAAACAACTTACATAACTTACAAATATGTTCACACACACAAACAAAATAGTCAAACAAAAAGATAAACTGTAGCATACTTTGACCATAAGAATGGTCACCTCTGTGGGGCAATATAACTGGACCAAAACTTAGGGATATGAGTGAATAAATAAATAAACGAAGAAAATGAGGGATGGGAGCAGAAAATGAAGTGAAGCTGGTGAAGGCTGAGAGCCCTCTCCTCAGAAGGATGGACACATGCACATCCACACATTTTGGCATATAAATCAGGGGTTTCACAAACTGTCCATGGCTTCTCCATGCTGTAGGCCATGCATTTTTAGTAGAGTCAGTGGGACATGTTGAAGCAGGATACTTTGTTTGTCTGAAGATAAGCATGTCAAGCTAGATGACAGCTGCTTTATCCGGGAAGGACTTCCAAAGAGCCCTTAGCTGTGTCCCTGTCTGAGTTGTCATTGCTCATACCAGTGCCTATAACCTGGCTCCATGGAGCTTGTAAAAGCTGCCAACACCTTGTCCTACCTCCCCAGACAATCTAACTCAATTAGATAAAGCCTGAGCATCCATTTGCTTAAAGGCTCTAACATGCAACCAGGTTTGAAAACCGCTACCTAGACAGTGTCCAGAGACCTTGCGATCCAGAACCTCTGAGATAGGATCTCAAAACCTCCACAGGTTAAACCAGTTACCAGGTGATTCTCTTGCACACTCAAACTTAAGAACCATTGACCTAAAAAGACAGACTACTTCATCTCTCTTATTGTAAAATTAGCATGCATGTTTCCCAGCCCTGGTTTGTACCCTCTGGTCTAATTAGGTCTGTTTTCAGCAGGGTGTGGGGGTGGGTGTGTTGGGGGAGAGACAGAGATGAAGATGTTGTCTTTTGAAGCCTCCTACTACAGAGCTCACTAAACTTTAGTAGAGTTCTGACAACCCATGTGACAAATGTGCTTTTGGGTTTAAACACATCTAAATCACTCAGGATGGGCTGGCAATACTGGTGGTCCCATCTTCCCTGAGGCCATTGAACAAAGGAATTAATGAAACTCACACAAAGCTTTCCTCTGGAAAGAGCTTTTCCCGGCAGTAAATCAGTCTTTTTAAGTCAAATGAAAAGTTGGGAGACCTGCCCACATTTTTAAAAAATGTCACATCTGTTTGAAGTTACCATAATGAATGATCATTAAAGGAATATTTGGTACTGGGGAGTTTAACATATGACCTACCGCTTTCTCAGGGAGGGAGCTTTTATTTGCATTCATGAAATGTATTCAATTACTATATATGACATGCTCATGACTGCTTAAAGAAGAGGACTAAAGAAAATGTTTTTATATGAAAACAGGTAACTATGAACCAGTGTTCCTACAGAAGGCATCAAAATGAGGTCCTACATGTGCTTTATAGGGATGTCCTCCGTACTACCCCTACTGTAGGAACCGGTCCACCATAACCCTGATCCCCTTCGCATGTTTGCTTCCATTCCCTCCCATTCCCTCCAGAGACCAGGAGCATCACAGGGACCATGTCTGCGAAGACTAGCTAGTCTTAGGAATGCAGATATGCACCAGTGGAGTTTCCTCAGGATGGCATTAAACTATTTCCTAACTCTACTGACTACCTAGTCTCACCTTTGTAATAGCCCTCAACAACTAGGACATAGTGGCCTGGCTTGCCATTTTATCCCGACTTCCATATTAAATAACTCTTGTCATTGGTTCTAGTGTTGTGACAGCGTGTTGGCAAAGTCCATGAAAGAGGGACTCAGAATGAATTGCCTCCACACCTGAGCCTTGGGCCAGCTCAGCCTCTCCAACACATGGTAATCAAGTTCTAAGCCCAAATATAGGGATCCCTTCTGATTCCCCCAGCTCCCCAAGAGTGTAAGAGTCGATTTAGAGTTGCAGGAGGAGATGATCAGTGGCTTACATGTCTGTGTTACTTAATAGAGTGGCTTTCTTCCCCTTCTTACCCGTACCCTGTGCTGCCCTCACAGGTGATTTCTAGCTTCAGCTCTGGCTTCCATCTGGGGAAAGCCTGACTCTTACAACAAAGATGTTGGCACGATAATAGGATGTTTGCCCTTCACGGAATTAGAGCCAATTTTTCAGTACAAGACAACTGTGATTGAAAATCGCTGCATTTTCAGGCATGACTCATCCTCACAGGATATAATAATGTGAAGAGAGTCCGGAAACCCCACGTGCCCCGCACCACACAGCTAACTCTGTTGTGCCAGAGCTTTCATACAAACTGAACCTGTCACTCAAAGAGTGCCATTAAATAGCAAAGGAAGAAAAAACAGGGAGATTAACCGCAGTTGGAAAGAAGTCCTTGATAACATGAATTAAACCAAGAAAAGCTTCCCTTTACTCAGCTGGAGCCTTCAGACATAGACTCTAAACCCAACAAATCCCATAGTACCATCTGGAAATAATGTATGTGACAAATAGGAGTTCTCTGATTCCTATTAGACTTCAATTTTAACCTTTATTATTTTTTTCATTTGTTTTTTGCATTTACACATGTCTCCTGAACTAGAATTATAAACTCTGAGAGCAGATATTAGGTTAGAATCTTCTCAGCTGCCCTACAGTTATTAAGACAGTGCTGGCCTCAAAAATTATACTCAAAAACACTGTTTTGCTTCAGAATGACAATTTGAAATTGACTTTGGGAAATTTTAGCAATCCAGAAAACTGCTTGATTGTGCTGTATCTTTTTAGAAGTAGGACAGTGGAGCAATAGACTTCTTGTGACTCAGGGAAGGAACTTCTCAACAGGTAATGAGACGACAGCCATCTTGAGGCAGAAGTGAGACAAAATAGAGCAGTAATACCCTATTTCTAAAAGTGTAAGGGAAATGAAAGGTGCATTTTCATTGCAATATAGCAGATGCACCAAGGTACCATGTCAGGGACAGGTCTACAGAGAAGGCAGTGGCATAGATACAGGCCCAGTCTTCTCTCTTCCTCTCTGACATGAAAAAGAATTAAATATTCACTCTACAAATAATCAATATATTAACTTCATCACCCTAGACAAGAATACTAGGAAAGATGTTGTAGGAGCCCTCTTGCCTTCCAATGATGTGTTTTCTATATTGGCCTAAAGAAACTGTCTGAGCTGACATGACAAAGAGCATGACTGCAGAGGCCCTTGGAGAGCCCTTGGCTTTGAACACTCTGTGGCCCTGGGTTAAAGTGGCCACTGCACAAGGTCCTCAGTAAACGGTTCTTCATCAGGCCTCCTCAGCTGCTGCCCCCGTGATGACGTCTATGTCTGCCAAACACACACTGAGGCAGGATGGGATTCTGGCAGGGGCTGGCCCTGGAAGTTACATGAATTTCTAACTCAATCCCCCTATCCTTTGTATTCCCTTTGAAGATGAGAAACTTTGAAACTGTGTTGGATGTCCTTGACCAGACTTGCAAGGATCCCATCTTTGGTTTGCTGCCAAGATGATGCTCACCTACTTTTGTCTGTGGTTACTGCTTCCAAAAGGCAATCCCACCCTGGGGTTCCTACAGGGCCAGGTAGTGATCATGATTCACAATCCCAAAGCACACTTGCACATGAACTTTTCACGTCATCCTGGCCCTGAGAGGTGTCTCTTTCTCATCTAGAAATGAGAACTCTGAGATCCAGCTGCTAAGAGGAAGAATGGTTGTTGGAATCCAGTGTCTGACTCCCAGTCCTGCACCTTCCCACATCACAAACGTTGCTCACCCACGTGCCCCTTCTTTTACTCTAGAATTTATGGGATTCTTACTAAGTGTGAGCCCCTGTCCTAAACTCTGGGGATGTAAGAGTGAATTAAACAGATGTGGTCACTATCCTCATGGCATTTAGGATATCAAAAGGGAAACAAACAAGTAGACAAGCAATCCCAAGATAGCGCACCATCTGCCTGTGGTGACAGAAGTTTGGAGTGCTGCAGAGCACACAGGTGACACTTACTGCAGACTTACACAGTCCTGGAACACTGTCCACAGAAAGAGACATCTCAGCTGAAACTGAAACGCTCACTAGACATTAGCCAGATCAAGAAAAGAGAGTCCTAGCAAAGGAATAGCAAGAAAATGTGAACTCTGATTGAACTGAAAACAATTCAGGCCTCCTGGAAGAACAGAGGTGTGTATGCCAGGGAAGATCGGGGGAGATTGGCAGGAGCCAGAGCTGGAGGAGTCTGCCTTGCCATGTTAAAGAACCCGAGCTATTTCCTGATGTCACTGGGGAACCCTTGAAGAGTTTTAAGCAGGAGAATAACAGGGTCAGGTTTGCTTTTAAGATAAGGGCTCATTCAGGCTAAAATGTGGAAAGACGAGTAATATGAATGCAAGGAGCCAAACAAGCAGTCATTAGAGTAATCTGGGAAAGAGATGACAGCTTCTTCTACAAGTCCAAGTAGAATAAAGCTAACTGGAATGTTATGATAGATAATGAGAGTGGAGAATAGATGAGACTCCAGGATTGAGTGGAGGGGCTAATGGAGACAGGAGCAAAGGATGGTGTGCAGGTTATTGGCATGAGCACATGGGTGCATGTTGGTGCCCTGCAATGAAACGAGAAAAGATAGGAAGGAGGGGGAAGTCTTTAGGGAAGGCAATCAGTTCTACTCTGGAAACAATGAATTTTGATTATTTGCAGGGCATCCAATAAGCAGCTGGATCAGGGTCAGGAAATAAAGCAGAGCTGAGGTAGAGGTTACAGACGAGGCACTGGCATGAGGACAGGGTTGGGATGAAACCTACAGAAGAAGACACAGAAAAGGAGACAGACAGAGCAGCCGGGGACAGCCAAGTGATGTGACACAGAAGCCAATGGAAGAGAATTGCACTCGGGACCGTTGCCAGTACGGTGCCAGGCACAAAGTGAATGCAATTGGATCTGTGAAGGCTGGATGTCATGGGAAGCCAAGTGTGAAAGAACAACCAGACACTGCATTTCTTCTCCCTTCCAAACCCAGGCCTCGCCCTGAGGTAGAGATGTTTCTGTTTGGTGAATGGGACAGCCTGCCAGCTCAACACTGGACCTGTCCCCAGTAGCGCTGCACTCTCCAGTGTGAGCACACAACCAGGGACTCTCTGATGGGAAACTGGCCCCAGCAGTGAGACCCAAGGTACTCACAGGAGGTTCTGGCGAGTCCCAGAGCCTTCTACCTGGCCCTCCTCAAGGACCTCCCTGGAAGGCCACACCTCCTCAGCACCTTAGGGCATTTATTGAGGCAGGTGCACTAGGGAAAATCATCACAGGGTCCCCACCTTGGCCACAGGTTGGCTCCCTGTGCCACACCAATAATGGGAGTGTGTGTCTTTTAGAAGATCAGGAGTTGAAGACTCCTCCTGGCGCAGTCTGGATGAGCAGAACTCAGCCTGGGTCCTTGTGGGGCAGAGTGGGCAAGGACGAATGAGGGCATAGCAGCCTAGGAGTCACCCTTTGTCTCAGCTCTTTGGTAGCTTCCTTTCCCTTTTCATCTCCCTCAGGGCTGGGATTCCTTAAGAAAAAGTTTGTCTTGACAACTAGGGATCAGGAACACATGTGGGTGGAGTGGCCTGGAGTGCTGACAACTATGGAGTAAAGGGAAAATGGTCTCATGGAGACAGGACAGCCCTCAGCCACACCTCTTCAGTGGGCAAGCCCTTTTTAGCTTGGCACTGGGCTGCAGAGAAGAAGCTGGAACAGCTCACAGGGTCCCCCATCATGTCTGCCAGACCTGGGCAGCTCTTTGGAGAGAATGGACCACAGCACCAAGCAGGTCCCTCTGCCATGCCTCCGGCCCTGCTGTGGTGGTGGTGTGGTCACCCGGGGCCTCATCCCAGGCCTGTCAGGACTTCTCTGAGCAGTGCTGCTATGGAGGCCGCCTGTTCTGCCTAAGGTACCTTCCACTCCACTCAGCTTGCTGTCTCCACTCAGCTGTCTTCCAGTGCTGACATGAATTTCAGCAGCTTTGCAGCCTTGCTCTTGCATTTTCATAATTCTAGTTTCCACACTCTACCCATCTGGCAGGAAGAGGAATCATTCACTGAGCAATAAAAGACTATCAAATTCCTATGAAATCCTAGGTACTGGTGATAGACAGGGTGACCATCAAACCATTCTAGTCCCCCCACTTGGCTGAAACAAAGCATGAAAAGTCCTCATCTTCTGAGCAACCTGGACCAAACCTCAGATGATGGCTGCCCAGCAGACAAAGCCAGTTCAAGCCCACCGAGCCCAACACAGTGACCTACATGTAATAGGAATGTATACTGAGCCAGATTCAATCTTCATGGTATCAAAAGAAACTGCACTCCTCTCCAGGAGGTGACAGGCCCTAACTGAAGAGAGAACATGCATAATCTTTGATGAGCCTGAATACCTAAGGGAGCCAGGGGTGGAGTTCCAAGAAACCTAATGTTGAGGGACAATTTAGTCCCCTTCACTGGAAACTTCCCCTGTCTGCAGCCACAGGCCAAGGAGACAGATTTGGAAAATAGCAATGACATAATTCACACTTCTCTCCATCAAGCACAGAGCAGCCGTGGCACCCTGGCCTTTGCTCATATTGTTCCCCTGCCTGAAATGCCCTCCTCTCTCTACTTCCTCTCACAAAAACCTATGCAACTAAAGCAGTGATGGGTAAACAATACATCTGGGTCTTACTGGTTCCAGAAAGATTTGAGAGGTGGGGAGAGGATGGGGAGAGAGGAGATAACTAAAATCAAACTGGCTAAATGTTGACAATTGATGACATATGATGGTGGGATATGCGGGTTCATTCTATTTTTCTATTTTGTGTCTATTTGGAAATTTCCATAATAAAAGTTTTCTAAAAAGTTCTATGCACCATAAAATCCAGGTCAGTCCTACCTTGTACGTGAGCTTTCCTGACCCACGGATAGGCCCCTCCCAGCCCTCTAGTGGCATGGCCAGCGTTGCTCCATAGCACAATGATATACTATAGCCATATGTTATGTATTTGTTTCATAGATTTTCAGGGGCCTCTTCAGTTTCATGGCAGAAAAGAGAAGATGGGAAAGCAATGAGTATTTCGTAAGGTCCTGTAGCACATGTTTCTCTCGTGGGCCTTGACCCACACCACTTCTGCATCTCTCCACGGTGTCTCATCAATGTTTGTTGGAAAATATAGAGGAACCATGAAGTAAACATCAGCACAACCATCTGGTGCATTAGTAAACGGCCACCAAGTAGACAGCCATCAAAGATAAGGGGGAAGTTTCTAAAGACATGGGGAGGGGAGGCACCCAGACTTGGCATGTGCGGGCAGAGGGGTGGGGTGGGGGCGGGGTCAGTTCTGTCAGTTCTCTGGAAGGATGAGCCTGCCTCATCTCCCCCCGACTGCTGGGTTCCTCTCCCCTGAGGTGCTTTTGGGGACAGCTTATCCGGGAGAAGAGAGGGGCCAATGTCTCCAGTGAATTGACTTGCTGAGAAATTTGGGAGAAGACAAGCTGAAGTTCCCGTTTTATGAATACCTTGGGTGCACCTTCCCAGCTTGTGGATGCGGATACACTACCAAACTGGGGTGACTCGCGTGAGGATGAATTAAGTGGTCCTGATACTGCACCTGAAACAGACACTATTAGATCACCTTTTCTGTATAGCAAGAATATCAATGGAAAAGTTGTTCTTTGTTTCTTCAGGAAAGATGTGGCATTACTGAACTGTACAGCCGTTGCAAATACCAGCAGTGGAAGTCCTAGATAAAAATCCTGTATCAGAAAGTATCTTCAGCCCTGGCAGGTGTGGCTCAGTAGATTGAGCACCGGCCCAAGAACCAAAGTGTTGCCAGTTTGATTCTCAGTCAGGACACATGCCTGGGTAGTGGGCCAGGTCCCCAGTAGGCAGCATGAAAAAAAAAGTATCTTCATGCTTTCAGGGTCTGATCTGAAGGAGGAACTCCAGAAACCTCAATGTTGCTGGATGGGTAAAGCCAAATTGGCAAAAGAATTTCACTTAGCTGCCCTATTCATCGTTCACACAGTGGGGCCGAAGTACAAGGGCTGCTACTACACAGCAGCTGCAAGCTCCCTGTACAGCTGCTACAGAAACGTACTTCAGCTGCTAACAGAGCAGTCCGTCTCTTCTGTTGGAGTCTGTGTCATCAATTCTGTAAAACGAGGTTATCCTTTAGAGGATGCAAAACACATAGCACTTCACACTGTAAGGAGATTCTTTGAGATTCATAGGAGAGACCATTGAAAGCGTAGTATTTGCTGTCTCTGAACTGGAAGAGGCTACTTACCAAAAGCTGCTACCCCTGGACTTCCCAAGGTCACTGCAGGAGGAGAGGCTGTCATTGCTGTACCTACCTGCAGGTATCGGAACTGCAGAAGAGGAGCCTTGGTATCTGAACAGCAGATGCGAATAAGTAAGAAACCCAGTGAGGATGACCAAGAGGAGGAGGACGAAGGCTTGGAGGTTGATCTCTGTTTCATTGGCTCTCATGTTTTTGCTGGAATGGAAGGGGATATTGATGAGCAGAGAAAGCTGATCCTTCAGGGACAGTTATCAGAGGCAGCCGTGCAGAAGCAACATCAGAGAAATGAAGGACTCTGACTGCTCCCCCCATCAGGGGCCTCGGACTCGACTCCTACGGAGGCACCAGGAGTTTCACCCAGCAGCTGCTGCTGCACCATCTGTGCAGATGTCCACGTGGAAAATGCATAGGATATTTTAGTATTATTATGAAAATAATTTTCACCTCACAAACCCCTGGAAAAAGGCTCAGGACCTCAATCCCACTTTAAGAACACCTGGGGTGTGATCTCTCCCCGGCACTTCAGAGCTGTTACAATCACTGGTTATGTCAAGCACGATCTGAGGCTCTCTCTGATATTGCGTCTCTAAAAGCCTTATACCAAACAGATGTTGATAACTATGGTCGCACAGTGATGGTGGTCATTGGAAGAAACATTACCTATCTACTAACATTAGTAGATATGGACAAGGCTGTCTTATGTTTTATCCATGTAATGGATCACATTGTTGTGAAGGACTCTGTAGTAGTATATTTGCACACACTGACCAGCGAACACAATCACCTGGACTCTGACCTCCTGAAGAAACTTGACAATGTTGTTGATGTTGAGTACAAGAGAAATTTGAAGGCTGCTTATTTTACTCATCCGACACTTCATTCAAAGGTATCAACATGGTTTTTTGACCGCCTTCTCTGTCTCAGAACTGAAGGACAAAACCCACCGTATGGACAGCCTCCACCAGCTCTTTTCTGCCATCTCACCTGAACATTCTGACTTTCCTCCTTTTATCCTTGAATGTGGTGCTAGGGAAAATGGGCCTAACTATACATCTTACCCCCCATCACCAGATTTGTGACCTGCCGCCTTTCAGTGCTACTGGTTTCCAAGGTCACCACTTCCTCCCCGAATCATTACCTGTTGAAGTGATACTCATTTTTGCTGTACAGATCCAGAGTCTTTTGTCTCCACCTCTCTGGTATTTTTTATTGACTCTATATTTTCTGGCACACAAGCAATCTAAAAATGGTAGACCGTTCTGAATTACACACTTATTTTCAATGTGTATATTTGTATCGAATGAAAATGTTCATTTTTAGAGGGTGGTTGATAGAAAATAGGGAGCAGCTTTTGAGCATCTTCAGTTTCCTGAAAGGACGCTGGATTCTCCATTAGACAAGCCACCAATATTGTTCACATCATCTCTTTAACATTTCACACTTCCCTTGTATACTTAAGTTTTTCTCAGATTATATAGAACCAGTGGGGAAAAAATAAAGACACAGGGAAATACGTTATAATGCTAAATGAAAAAAATCAAAGCACAGTACCATGTATACGGCATGATCTGGACTCTGTAAAAAAACTGGCTAGAAAAAAGACTGGAAACATCTCAAAATGTGCTTCTTTCTGGGTAAGGGATTATTACAGATAATTTTTCTTGTTTTTATATTTTCAAAATGTGGTTAACATCAGCTATAACAAGAGTCAGCAAATGTTTTCGGTAAAGGGTCAGATAGTAAACATTTTCAGCTCTGCAGGCCATGCAGCCTGTGTCCAGCCTGCTCAGCTCTGCTATCATAGCGGGCGAGCAGCCACAGACAGGGTGTAAGTTGGACATGGTTGTGCTCCAACACAGGTCCTTCCGCAGGAACACGGGGTGGGCTGGGTTTGTTTCCTCACCACCCATCGTTTGCTGCCTTCTGATGCAGGACTTTATAATAAAAGAGAAAAAGTTACTTAATTTACACTAAGCATGTGGTCTTTGACTGTAACTATAAGATCCTAATGCTGTAGAGCACACATAGCACAGAAAGCGTAGAGCCATGCTTTATTCTAGAACTTGAAAGTTGTACGCTAGTGAATATGAGAATGCAAATTCTGTGCTGGGTAGAGGAGTAAAAATTCACAATACTTGTGATTAATACAAAATGTATCTTTATTTTAAGCCTAGTATATTTCATTTATTTGGATTTCATTTTATGTCTTTTAAGAAAGTTTTATAATAATTTAGAGGCCTCCCTGAAATCTATCATTTTTAAAACATAGTTTAGGTTGAAGAGAACAAAATAAACTCTCATTGCTTTTTTTCTTTTCTCCAGATTTTCTGAAGCAAAGGCCCTGGGAGAAAACATAAATGAAGCAAGAAGTAAAATTGGTAAGCAACGATCTTCTGTGAGCCTCTCTCACAGATCACTTCCCTGGTGAAAATCAGGTCAGGACGTGCTTCCCCAAAGCCGTGCCACCTGGATCCCGGAGGGCCCAGCCAAGGAGGGGCTTTGAGAATGCCTTTCCTTGGAAGTGTGTCATCCCTCCCTTCAACCATCAGGAAAAGCAGTTTCTTTTGTCTAAAACTTGAACTTTCATCCCCATGCAGGCCTGAGCTCTAGCATCCCAATGAGAAAGCTTTCCCCTGGTGTCTTTCAGCAATAGCTCAGCCCATCATCACCACAGGATTACAGTGACAATTCATTTTTTCAAGTGCTGTGAAACACTCTTCCACCTCCCAAAGCTTATACTTAGCATTTTGGCACAGGTGTTTATTTGGGGGGTTGGGGGGGGCATTCAGTAAGCCAATGGGAGGAAGCAAAAATGAGCCAGTGTGTCTACCCAGGATGCAGGCTGCTCAGCAGGGCTCCCCCACTTAAGTGAGCATCCTGAGAAAGCTGAGGGTAGAGCCAGAGGCAGACTCAAAGAAAGTATGCCACAGATCTTCGTTAAAGCAAGAGGAAAGTGTCTTTCACTTCAAGCTAGAAGACACGTGGAGATCCATCTCCCAGCCTGGGGCAGACTCACGGAGGGGATTCCTTGAGCCTTTGCCACTGTGGCAGGGAAGGCAGAAGTTACCAACCAGCTCACAGCTGAGTCTCCGAGTCCCTCTTGTCCCCGTCTTCCTCCCTTCATGAATAAGGCTGGGACAAAAGCCACCCTGAATGTCCCTTTTGGTGTTTTCTACAGATATTGAAAATTGTGATAACCTCTAGTTGCTTTATTTGAGAAAATGGGAGCTCTATATTCTCCTCATTGGCCTGAGTCAGAAAGGCTATGCCCAGCATCAGGCCAAGAACCTCTAGAGTCTTAGAGGTTAGTGCTGCACTGACCTCTAACTGCAGTTTCGCCCGGCTTCAGTGATGAGTGCAGGCAGCAGGCCACAGCAGAACAAGCAGCACCTGTCGCCAGTGGCGATCACAGATATCTTCATTTCACAGCACGGTTGGCAGACATGGGAAAATACACTTTATAGTCATCAGTACTTCAAAGTTACAGTAGCTGTTCGACTCATCATTAGATCTGATTGTTTAATGCATTTATAGAAAAGCACATAGATATTTCTGTACCAAAAATGTTTTAAATTTTTAATAACTTCTTTAATGTAATTGTTTTTTTAAAACCCTATGGAAAGCTCTTTTCTTGGCCTGGGCCCCAAACTCCTGAAACTGCGTGAAAAAATTAGGGGTTACGAGCGTGTGCATTTTTTCTGGAAATAATATTCATAGCTTACCTGATTCGGGATCGGTGGCCCAAAGCAATGAGGTAGTTGATTGGGGCAGGAAAGCAGATCCCCTACAGCAGGTCACTGCTGACCTACCTACCTGGCTGGCGGCCAGGAGGGAGGCAGGGAAGCAGGCTCCCGTCGATCAGCTGACTTGTGAGCATTGTCCGACTCCAAGGACCCAATGGTCTGTTTTCATACCTGGGGAGATAAGAGGGAAAGAACTTTTATAAATTGCTTCTCAAATAAATAAATAGATAGCTTCTCCACAAAAAAAAAAAAGTAGTGTAAGGTTTTGCTCCTTAAAAATATCTTACACTTCATACCAAAATAAAGCTGTCCCAACACTAATGAAACTGATAGAAGAATACTGACGGAAGGGACCAATGACCTATACTAATATACTTAGCTTTTCAGTCTGAGACCTTGAGTTGTTGTCACAAACAGTCCCAGATCTTCCGTAATTTCAGTGCAGTGATGTGTGTTGATGGATCCCGTTTGCCACATTCTTGAGACCAGGTGAGTGGGAGGCTGCCCCGCGTCTGCACGAGTTGGGGCAGGGGCTGAGGCTGTAACTGAGCCACCACAGGGCTGTCTGTGATAGCAGATGTGCTCACAGAAGCCCTGGGCAAGTAGACCTGTGTTTTGTTCTGGAGACTAACAATGTTGAGATTCTAACATTCACTGCTAACAAGAATGTAGCCGGTTTAGTGGTACTGATAAAGCCAATGTCACTCTTCATTTTGTGCGAATAGCAGACTAACGCTGGTGTTCTAGTCACTCATCTTTCAAATGTGCTCTTGATCCGAGGAGGCCCAAGTAAGTGGGTCACTGAGACTCAACCCCATTACTGAACAACCCACCATCACGGCGTCTCAGACACAAGGTTAAGAGTGAGGAGGTATAAGGTAGAATTGATATACATATTTAAAGTTTCCAAGGTAACCTTGAAGGAATTGTTTTCAGGATATTTATGACCTTACGAGGAGAACTAGCAGAACTAGCTAGTACTTCCCAGGGAGAAATTAAGTCAAGTGACATTTTCAGTTCCCAGGGAGTCCTTTTGTGAATCTAAAGGTCAGGAGGTGAGCCCATGGCAGGGATGTATTATTACCTGCGTGAGATGATAGCTCAGCTTCACTCCCAAGCTGTGCCACATGCTGTCTCTGGCCCCCCGGGGAAAAGTGAGACGCAGTGAGTGCAAGAGTAATTGGCCTGCAGAGAGGAAACTGTGTGGGAACTACAGATCAGCCAGTCCCCATGTTTCAAGTTGAGGTCGCCGCTGTCTTCTCAGGTAGTTTGGCTTTTCTCTGGCGTTGTGATCTAGAGCTGCCACTTGAGTGTCATTCTGGACACTATCAATTTGACAGGGACCACGTATCTATACTTACATGGCATCGTCAGTAAATCTGAAACTTCCGTGTTATTTGCTTGTCTTATAACAAGCCACCCCAAACTAGGTAGATGAACTCTTGCCGCAAACTTCTTTTTGTTCTTCTACGTTCATTATTTATTTAGATCAAGACTGATATTGAAACAAGTTTAGATCAGAGATGGAAGAATAAAAAAATAATAGAATATTTGTTTCCATAGGAGATTCATTTTCATTGTGTCTACCTGTTCTACACACAAGAGTTTTTCATCATGTCAGCGATGTCTTGAACATGTTCATATACACCCTGATTCCATTTATCTGTCTCTGGAAATGCTATTGAACCCAAACTGTGGGAAAAGAAATAGAATGCTTTGGAGGTAGTGCAAAAAACAGGACATTTTTCACTCATTAGAATTCTGGCATCAGTGTTTCTATATCAGAGTTCTTTCTACCACTGGCAGCATTGTCTTTGGCAACAGAGAACAATGAATGGCTGTTTTCTGGTGTAAGTCCCACTTCTAGACCAGTCCAGGAACCAGCTGCTTTGGAGGCAGGTGAAGGGGTTTGATTGACACCTCTTGGCACATCTTCATCCTCCACAGACCCGTCCAGACCTAAATGAGAGCTAACGTCACAGGGTGCTGCACAGAAGGGTTTTCACGAGTGAGCCAATCAATGTTCATTTAGAAGATCACAGGAAATGTCATAGAAGTTACTGTGAGTGAGAGATGAAGGAAAAACAAACACTAAAAGAGCTATCAAAGCTTTCTGAAAGTTTCCTTTCTCCTACCCCAAATTCAGAGAAGGATCCCAAACCACCATCTGAACAATACTCTTTTTTTCTCTTTTTAAAATGATTTTTATTTTTTAAATATATTTTATTGATTATGCTGTTACAGTTGTCCCATTTTCCCCCCTTTACTCCCCTCCACCCTGCACACCTTCTCCCACCCACATTCCCCCTTTTAGTTCATGTCCATGTGTCTTAAGTTCTTTAGCTTCTACATTTCCCATACTATTCATGCCCTCCCCTGTCTATTTTCTCCCCACCATCTATGCTACTTATTCTCTGTACGTTTTCCCTCTCTTTCCTCTTCCCACTTCCCTTTTGCTAACCCTCCATGTGATCTCTATTTCTGTGGTTCTATTCCTGTTCTAGTTGTTTGCTTAGTTTGTTTTTGTTTTAGGTATGGTTGTTAATAACTGTGAGTTTGCTGTCATTTTCTACATCTATACATGTTTTTTATCTTCTTTTTCTAAGTCTCTTTAACATTTCATAAAATAAGGGCTTGGAGATGATGAACTCCTTGAACTTGACCTTATCTGAGAAACACTTTATCTGCTCTTTCATCCTAAATAAAAGCTTTGCTGGATAGAGCAATCTTGGATGTAGGTCCTTGTCTTTCATGACTTGGAATACTTCTTTCCAGCCCCTTCTTGCCTGTAAGGTCTCTTTTGAGAAATCCGCTGACAGTCTGATGGGAAGTCCTTTGTAGGTAACTATCTCCTTATCTCTTGCTATTTCTAGGATTCTCTCCTTCATTTTAATCTCGGGTAATGTAATTATGATGTGCCTTGGTGTGTCCCTTCTTGGATCCACCTTCTTTGGGACTCTCTGAGCTTCCTGGATTTCCTGGAAATCTATTTCCTTTATCAGACTGGGGAAGTTCTCCTCTATTATTTGTTCCAATAAGTTTTCCACTCGTGGCTGTTTCTTTTCCCCTTCTGGTACCCCTATAATTCAGATGTTGGAAAGTTTAAAGATGTCCTGGAGGTTCCTGAGCCTCTCCTCAGTTTTTTTAATTCTTGTTTCTTCATTCTTTTCTGTTTGATTGTTTCTTTCTTCCTTCTGGTCCACTCCATTGACTTGAGTCCCAATTTCCTTCCCATCACTACTGATTCCCTGTACATTTTCCTTTATTTCACTTAGTGTAGCCTTCATTTTTTCATCTAATTTGCGACCAAATTCAATCAATTCTGTGAGCATCCTGATCACCAGTGCTTTGAACTGTGCATCTGATAGGTTGGCTATCTCTTTGTCACTTAGTCATATTTTCTCTGGAGCTTTGATCTCTTCTTTCATTCGGGCCCTTTTTTTGTGTGTTGATGCACCTGTTACACAGTGAGGGGCGGAACCTTAGGTATTAGGGCGGGGCAACCCATATCACTGGGTTGTGATGCTATTTGTGGGGAGAGGGGTCCGACAGGCAACAATAGCACTTGCTCCACTCTCTACTGAATTTCAGTCTCTTCTACTGCTTCCTCCAAGCAAACTGGGCCCTTCTGGTACTGGTTCCTGAGTGGGTGGGCTTGCATACATTCTAGGACCCTGTGGGTGTCTCCAGTGAACTCTCCCATGAGTCTGAGAGTCTCGCCTGGAAGCTCAACTCCCACAGGTGTTTTCAATCGGTGTTTTGAGGCTGTGAGGTTTGTCTCACTCCCCAGTTTCACCTGGTTTATCTGCACATGAATGTGGGACCGCCCAGTCTGCCAGCCACCTTGTGTGCTGCACCCATCCACAATCTACCACCTCGCTGGGTTTGCCCACTGCCGCCCTGCACCCGGGGTTTTCCAGCCACCACCTGCATGCCCAGGGTCCGCCAACCACCACATTTTTGCCCCGACCCCTCTCTGCCCAGCTGCCTGACTCTGCCCCTTCTACTGGTCTGAATGAATATGTCTATTTTAACTCCTTGGTTGTCAGACTTCCATACAGTTCAATTTTCTTTTAGTACTGGTTATTTTTCTGTTTCTAAATTTTTGTTGTCCTTATTTTGGTTGTGCGAGGAGGCACAGTATATCAACTGATGCTTCCATCTTGTGAACAATACTCTTTTTAAAAATGTTTGTCTTGTACATTTGGGATTTGGGGAAATCAGATTGGGTCTCCATCAGCAGAATAAATAGGACTGTTTTTCAGTTTTGTACATTTTCTGTACTTTAATCTTCCTCTGAGATTTACTTCTAGACCTACTTGTGCATGTTGGTTTCTGGTATCTTATCCTGGAGGAGGGGAAAAGCAACAGCCAGGTAATTTTGCTAGATTATGAAGACCTGAGTCAAGCATATTCTTTTGTTACTATTAGTCACCAGCTTCAACAACAGCCTCCACAATTTATTGAACACTGACTCTGAGCTGTGGCAAGAACTTGACATATGTTATTTCATTTAATCCTCACAGAGAAGAGCCATTAGCTATAAGCGAGTATTACCATGCGTCACATATTCTAAGATACACAATTTTTATAGTCTTAACACTTCAAATCAGGATACAGTTAATAACCCCACCTGGCTATTTTTTCATAGTCTGATTTTAAATTTTTTATATTTTAAAAACCTCTGTAATGATGATTATATCTTACAGTTGATGCAGTCTAAAGTCTATGAAACATGGTATTATCATTATTTTGCAGATTTTTAATGGAGTTTCAGTGAGGTGACCTACTAAGCAGACAGGCTGGAATTAAAATCAATTTCTATCCAACTCAAAAACTTTTAAATACAGTATACTACCTTCATAAATTCAGATATATTTAACTGTGACATTTTCTTCTAACTAGAATTTTACGAGGCTGCTACCAAGTTTCCCTGAGTATTTGGCCTTCATCCTACATGATATGCCCAACAACTGGCTCCAACTAGACCCTAGCCCATGCACACGTAGCCCAAGAAGATTACTCATGTACATCTACCAAGGTACATGACTAATGGACTCAGCTGTGGCAGTGAGAGGGGTCTGAAACCCAGCCTGTCCTTGCTCCCCACTCCATGTGCACAAGATCAGGGGCACATCTTCCCTTAGGGCACCTACGAGCACCCTTTTCTAGTTTGCAGAAAGATGTGCTCTGGGCTTCCAGGAGTCCTGGTAGGATTACGAGACCCACATGGATTTTGACTATCCCACTCAATGGTTTGGAAAATGGAAGGGTTGTGTTTTCAGGCTGTATACAGTTGCAGCAGAGTGGGTTTACTGATGCTTCAGAAAACATGAGAGAATTCAAAACTTAAACCTAGATGGGGTTTGAAAGGAGAAGGTGTAATGAAGTACTTGTACTTAAATACCAAAACTAGCAGACAGGAGTAGAGAAAGCCTGATTAAGGACAGGCATGGAAGTCATCAGGGACACGAAACAAAATTGTACCATAAAGGGAAAAATGCTGTATCTGAAAAAGAAGAAATGCGGAAGTCAAGACACCAGCCTGTCCCTGCCCAGCCTCTCATCGCCCACCTTGCATATCCTCTGTAACTCTCCATGGGAGAGAGGAGGTTCAGAAAACAGCAGCTAAAGTGATGACTAAAAAGTTACAGAGTAGATTTTTGCTTTGTGGAGTGATTCACCACATGTTTGTTTTAAGCTCTGGTTGTGCACTGGAGTATTTAGTTTGATTTTTAAATTAAACCTATCAAAAAAATCAATTAATTTGGGCTTAATTTGTGTTGGTCAGGATGTTTGGCTGTAAGCATAAAAAGGAATTTATTGTCTCTGTAACCAAAAAGTCCAAGGACTGCGGTTGGCTTCAAAGGCACACTTCTTCCTCCCCTAGACCTCCCATTCCGTCCCCCTCCCCCTCCTGTTTCTCCTCTCCTTCTTCAATCTCTCAATCCTACTGGACTAGGTTCTCTGATGGCCCCTCTGCATTTAGCAGGAGAGTGCCCCTGAAAGCTCTAAGCCTGCATGGTCTGTAGAATTCATAATCCCAATCTAAGGGATTTTTCCCAACAATGTTGGCGGAAGTCCCTATGGGGAAGAATGGCTGTCCTGGCTTCAACCATGGGCCTCTCTGAGGGGATCCCTGCATCCAGAGCAGTGAAATGCCCTGCCTAACTGGACAGAAAAACCCTCATGTTCACTACAGACCTCTCAGAAATGTATTGCTGCCTGAAACGAGAACTCTGTAAAGGAGATATTAGTTAGAAACAGTCATGCTAATTTATCCTAGGAAAAAAGAAAACTGTAAATGGGCAACTCAAAAACTGGTGTTAAGTACAGTTGCTCCTGCTATAATGCAATGAATACAAGAATACATGCTCAAAAAAGCAAGGATTGTTATTAAGATTAGGAGGACATCTCAAAATCCATGCAACTTTATAGCTAGAACTCTAACAAACCAATTACAGTTCTAATAAAAATCATACTATAAATTTAAAAACATGTTACATTCTTAATGTAAAAATAAACGCTATCTAAAACAGCAGATTTGTTCTTCTAAACTGAAGCTATTGTGACAGAGAGGGCATGAGGAGGGTCGAGGCTCTGAGTAACAGAGACGTGAACAGTGCACAGAGAGATGAAAAGGGCCACCCAGTGAGAGAGATTCTCTCTTCTAAGAAAGGATACTGGCCACACTGGACCGAGGGCAGGGATGTAGAGAGACCACTTCCAATAACACCATTTCCACCTATCACATATGAGCTGATTCCTGTAAAAGAAACAGCTGTAGGAGAACCCACCGTTGGTTACCTGATATCATGCAGGCAGGCCAGTGACATAATTTATCCTTAAAGAGACTGAGAAAGCAGGAAATAATTTTCAATTGTATTGCAAAAAAAATAGTTGCTCATTTAAAAAGACATTTTGCCCCAAAAGGGTAATTAAATGGGTAGAAATCCTAGGAACCTTTACGTGCAGGATAGATAAACATCTTTCTGAGAGAGCTCATGGAGATGGAGAGAGCAAAGCTGATTTCTTAAGATCCCTTCTGTAACAATTCAGTAGGTTGAAATTTCAAGACATGGAGTTATCTGAATGATAGCCCATAATCAGCCCTATGATATCTTTGTGGAATTGATTGAATGTGTTGCTGTCATCTTGGGTATGAAACAAATAAACAAAAAATAAGGTTTGAACAAGCTGGAGGGCTGTAGAGTATAGTAACTGACAATGGGTAACACCAATAATTGTCATGCATAAACGAAGGAACATCAGCAGAAAAAGATGGATGACTGCTTTCCAAGAGTCCTGACAGGGTGGTCTGAACTCAGTAAATGTACCAGGGTCCAGGATCTGACCGTGGCTGTCGGGATTGAGAAAGAATGACAGATGCCAATCAATTCATTATAAACCAGAGAGGCAATTTTTAAATATACCACGGAGGATGTTCTTTTATAGACAGGAACTCTTAAACTTGCCTCCTTCTAAGGCATCTTCTCCTAGGGAACAAAATGGATTCGTTATCAGAAGGTTAGTCAATAGGTGTGACAAAGCACAAAAGGAATCAAAACAAAGAGAAGTGAAGTGATTTGAGACCTAGATTCTCAAGGTCACGGTGAAGCCTCACTCCATGTCCACTGCCCTCAGCAGCAAATATCCTACAGCAATTACAGTCAGTTCAAGACAGACCTGCCCCCTCTGGTGCACAGACCCCTTTCTTCAGAAAAGATAAAATACCTCTTCTATTAGGCTTCTACTTACTAAACTACAATTATATCCCACTCCTGCCTCTCAGGATGAACTTCTAGTCATGTTGATAGTGTTTGGAGTCATAGAAACAATTACTTTTAGTTTGATCATCCCTTGGTCATCAGAAACAGAGACGCAGTAAACTAGCTCAGACTTAGGGTGTGTGTGTGGAGATGACAAGAATCTCATCACGATACAGTAACGAGATCTAGGACTGCTCCAAACTGGAATGGGACCCAGAGCCACCACCTGGGGGCCATCAGGAGCCTGGGGGCTGAGCCCAGCACTGACCGCTGCTACCCTCAGGGCCTCTGCTCCACACGTGCAGGTCTGCTTTACAGCCACCGAGTAGGCCCATAGTCTACTCCAGACGTAACCTGAGAGCGCCTTGAAACATTGTCCCCAAGGCTAACAAGCTGATTATTTGCTTGTTTCTTAACTCAATGTTAAGAGAAAGAGACCCTGGCTGGCCCGATTTATGAGTCTAGGCCTCAAAGAGAGTAGCTGCTTGAGAATGTATTACGTTTGGGTCAGAAACCCACCTCTGGGCCAGACAACTGTGGCCAGGGAGGAAGCAAGATCTTGTGTTTCAGAAAGTGACCACTAAGGCAGCAGACAGAGTGACAGGGGGGTTTCCCTTAAAGCAGATAAGTAGGGCAGGCACAGTGATTAACATCTTGTATCCTCTTGGCTTTACCTCACGGAAAGTTGGGTGAAAATTTTTGTTGGTCCAAGCCTTATAAGATGACATCAACTTCTTTATTTCCAGATTCTCCAGGAAGCACCTGGCCATTACTGCTTTGTTATACCAACAATGATAGTGACTAGTCTTTGTAAAGTGCACTCTAATATGCAGGGTTTTATTTTATTATTGTTTATATCATCAAATCTATTGATATTTTCTTTTATGACTTCTTCCATTGCTTTTGTACTTACTGTTATAACAATAATAATGATGGGTTTTTCATTGATAGCTATCTATTTAATGCTTTCCTAAATTTCCCTATAGTTTATTTTATTATTCTATTATTCACACTCAACTTATTTAGGATTTATTGTGAAATATTGCATAAGCTGAGTCTCTAAGCTGAATTTCTTTCAAAGAACCAATTTTTCCAACACCTATTCTATTTAACAAAATGCCTTAAAATAAAATTTCTTCCCCTCATAGGAGAGTCATTTCAGATCTTTGGAAGACAGCTGATGTATTCTAATCTCATCATAAGAGTAATGTACATCCTTGACATGATAAGTTTCATGCACCTATTGCAAAAATAACTTGCCAGATCTAGGTGTCAGAATAACCTGCAGAAAGTGCCAACTCTTCTGGGAAGCAGGAAGCTCCTGGCTGGGGAGAGGCAGCACGAGTCTGTGGGTGGGTGGTCCCTCCAGGCTGAGGGCTCCCTCGGCACCCAGAGTAGGGAGACTGTCTTTTTTTTTTAAGTTTTTATTTTTTATTATTTTTTTTACTTTTTCTTTTTTTTAATATATATATTTTATTGATTATACCATTACAGTTGTTCTATTCCCCCCCCTTCATTCCCATCCACCCACACACTCCCTCCCCCATCATTCTCCCCCTCTTAGTTTATAACCACGTGTCTCAAGTTCTTTAGATTCCATATTTTCCCTACTATTCTTGCCCTCCCCCCTATCTATTTTCTACCAACTGCCTATGCTATTTTCTGTACCTTCTTCCCCCTTCTCCTCCTCCCACTCCCCTGTTGCTAACCCTCCATGTGTTCTTCATTTCTATGGTTCTGCTCCTGATCTAGCTGTCCTCTTGGTTTGCTTTTGTTTTAGGTGTGGTTGTTAATAACTGTGAGTTTGCTGTCCTTTCACTATTCATATTTTCATCTTCTTTTTTTATATAAGTCCCTTTAGCATTTCATATAATAAGGGCTTGGTGATGATGAACTCCTTGAACTTGACCTTATCTGAGAAGCACTTTATCTGTCCTTCCATTCTAAAGGAAAACTTCACTGGATAGAGCAATCTTGGATGTAGGTCTTTGGATTTCATGACTTGGAATACTTCTTTCCAGCCCCTTCTTTCCTGTAAGGTCTCTTTTGAGAAATCAGCTGACAGTCTGATGGGAAGTCCTTTGTAGGTGACTGTCCCCTTATCTGTTGCTACTTCTAGAATTCTCTCCTTCATTTTCATCTTGGCTAATGTAATTATGATGTGCCTTGGTGTGTTCCTTCTTGGGTCCACCTTCTTTGGGACTCTCTGAGCTTCCTGGATTTCCTGGAAGTCTATTTCCTTTGCCAGACTGGGGAATTTCTCCTTTATTATTTGTTCAAATACGTTTTCCACTCATGGCTGTTTCTTTCCCCCTTCTGGTACCCCTATAATTCGGATGTTGGAATGTTTAAAGATGTCCTGGAGGTTCCTAAGCCTCTCCTCATTTTTTTGAATTCTTGTTTCTTCATTCCTTTCTGGTTGGATGTTTCATTCTTCCTTCTGGTCCACTCCAATGATTTGAGTCCCAGTTTACTTTCCTATTGGTTTCCCGTGCATTTCCCTTCATTTCAGTCAGTTTAGCCTTCCTATGTTCCTGTAATTTGTGACTATAATCAACCAGTTCTGTGAGCATCCTGATGACCAGTGTTTTGAACTGTGCATCTGAGAGGCTGGCTATTTCCTGGTCGCTTAAAGTTATCGGCTCTGGGGCTTTGAGTTCTTCTTGAGCCATCTTTTGGATTGTTCGTGCCTGTTACGTATCAGGATCGGAGCCCTAGGTGTTCACCAGAGCAAGGCAACTCAGTCACTGGGTTGTGACGCTGTACATGGGGGCGGGGCCAAAGAGGAGCAATTGTGGTCCGGTCTGCCGCCTCCCGCCACTAAGGCCGCAGCTGCCACCGTCACCAGAGCCCGCGCTTTTCGTCCCATTGCACGCAAATGTGCCACTGCCGTCAGCCCTCAGCCACTGGGTTCGCCCACTGGGTTCGCCCACTGGGGCCTGCGAGGTCCGTCTCACTGTGCTCGAATGTGCGACCGCGGTCAGTCTGCCCTGCATCCCGATTGGGTCTGGGCTGCCTGTGTGCCTGGGTCGGGGGATCTTTCCTGCCTGACCCTGCTCCGCTGCTGGCTCCGCCCCTCTTACCGGTCCCAGTTGAACGGTTCGTTGTTGTCAGACTTCCGTATAATTCAATTTTCTGTTCTTTGGCTGTGTCTTTGTTCTCCAAACCTTTGTTGTATTCAAACTTGGTTGTGGTAGAAGGCACAGTGTTTCCACCTATGCCTCCATCTTGGCAGAAGTCCCTTTTCTTGGGAGACTGTCTTTAAATACAGGAGCATGAGCTGGACTCACCATACTCATCTTCCAAGGAAAGAGAGTTGATATCATGTTATTTCTTTTCTAAGGAGAAAAGTGTATTTCATCATTTTATGTTCATTAAAAGGGGGAATGAGTAACTGTGGCTGAGTAGGGGCTCTGTTGGTGATGCTGGACAGCAGAAAGCTGAAAATTGCAGAGGCTTTGCTGTGTCCACTGTTGACCACCATGAAAACGTGGATGCAACCCGTGCTAAAAACCACTAATAGCTTTCAAAAACAGAACACACTGGTGTGGGAATATCTTCCCTAGACAGTAGCCATTCTGCTCAGGGTGGAGATGGCTTTGGTTTGGTGTTGGTTTCATGTAGTAACATGACCCTGTGGACCAGCCCCACTCTCTAACACACAGCCTGTACCATGACTTCCTTTCTCAAGCCTAAAATTATACATGTGTGACTCCATGGTCAAATGAGCTCAGGAAAGCACAGACTTTCAGAGGAGAGGAAGAAGTCGAAAGCAGAAGCCCTTGACCCACCGCAGGAGTCCTGTGCTCTTCCTCCCTCAGGTGTCTGTCTGCTGTTGGACAGCATTTAAAAGGCAGGGATGCTCCCTAGCACACCCAGGCTGCACCATTAATCAGGCATCTCATGAACAAAAGCCAAGCCCAGGCAGTTTGGTGGGAAAAATAAATAATAACAGCAGGACCCTGGGCAGCTTCCTGAGCAATGCTGAAAGGATGGCAAGGGGCAGGAATGCCACAGAGACCCTGAAACCTGGTATCAGTGTTTGGACCAAGCTGGGGTTGCCTAAAAGGACTAGGGGTAAGCAGAGAAGCTCAAGGTCAGCCGTCATGTGTCTAAGCCAGACTTTGGGCCTGCAAGTGTCAAAGAGGTTGAGTCCCCACCCTAATGATAATAATGGCTACCTTTGGTAGAGATATTGTTATTATCCTCTCATACATAAAGAAACTGAGACCTATAGGAGTTAATGAACATGCCGAATAAGACACAGCTCATAAGGGGCACAACTGGAATCCAGTTTCTGTTGTGCTCCAAGGTCAATGCCCTTAGGTGGCAGGAAAATTCACAGCCCAACTAAGAAGGAGGTGTTAGGCCTCTGTTGTATAGGTACCCAGTAAACTTACATGTTCTCTCTGAGTTCAAGTTGATGATAAAAAGAAGGAATGAGAGTCAGTGAAAGAAGCCTTTCCCCTATCTTTACTCCCAGGAAGAGAGTGAAAGAGGGAGGCAGATAGCTTGCTGAGAGTGGTCAAGGGCTAAGTCAGTCAAGGAAGGGCAAGCCTGTCTTCCTAGGGCCTCTCCCCTAATCTGGAGTTTAGAAAATTATGGAGCCATTGGAGGGTTAGATTTTTGTCTCTTTCTAATTGCTCAAGTGATTCATTCGTGTATTTTGCTGTGGAATGTTCAAACACTGCATTAATATACATATCAAACATAAGTGCTTTTCCCCCAGTACAAACTATAGCCCCTCTCCAGAGGGGAATAATCACTTTCAACAATTTATTGCATGTCCTTCCATCCCCTTCTGCATTTGTAGATGTATAGATAGATGATTGATTGATTGATGATTGATAGATGACAGATGCATAGATGGATAACAGACAAGCAGCAGACATACAATAATGCCTTGTTTTGTTGCATAAATGGGACCATAATGAACGTGTTATTCTGAATTTTGCATTTCTCACTAAAGAATGAGTATTGGTCTATTGCTCACCATTTCTACTGCAGCTATTTTTAAGTATGGATAAACCATTTCATTTTCCCTCAGTTTTTCTCTATCACAAACAAGGCCAGAATTTTTGTGTACAAATGAGTATTTCTTTGAGATAGACACCTAAAAGTAGAACTGGGGAGAATAACAGTGGCTGTATATTTTTAATTTTCACAGCTCCTCCCCGGTTCTCTTCCCAAAATTCTTCGTTAGTTTGTAGCCCCCTCAGTATGTGGCAGTACCTGTTCCCTGCATCCTTGCTCATACATAATAATACCAGTCATTTTAGGGTTTGCCAGCTGGAGAGCAAAACATGGTGTTTCATTACTGTCCTAATTTGCATTTCCCTGACAGCCGGTGGAATCGAATGTCTTACATCCTTTGCCCATTGGTTGGCTGAATTTCTCTTTCTGATTTGCTGGAGTTCCTTGTGTTCTCTGGATATTGGGCCTTTGTCTTGGAGTATGTAGCAGATGTTGTCTTCCAGTCTCTCACTTGTTTTAATCTTCTCTTAAGTTTTTGGAAGAACCCTAGGAAAATTGTTTTTCTCTAATTTGTAAAAATTTTCTTACAAACGATTGTATTATCTGCTCTTCTTTTATTGAAATTGTTAGTTAGGAGTTATCATGGCTGCCTCACCATCACACTTGTTCAAGGTAACCTTGGTCACACTGCAAAGATCTCACTCAAACATCTGTGGGTCAAAACTGGACATGGTGATTCCCAATCAGTTGGCCTGTAGTCACTACATGAATAAATGACTCCTGCATACAGGTCACAAGTCTAATGATTTTACTGCTGAAAATGTAAGCTTTGTAATGATGTAAATGCCAACTTTATTAACTTAATCTTTATTGAAGACATCTTTAATGATGCTTGAATATTTTTAAAATTTAATTGTGTTTTGCAATACAACTTATTAACACATGTTGAGATGATGTTGAAGTCTAGAAAACCTCCTAATAAATAATTAGAATGTAACAGTACCTAGCAACTCAATAGCAAACACTAGGGTCCTTTGAGGTACTCCCTTTTGTTGGAAGACAAAAGTAAATAATTAAGGAATGATTACAGAAATGGGTAATGTACCAAGTAAACTTAATAGACAAGGAACCTCAAAGACATAAAGTTTACTAATTGCCTGCACCAATAATCAAAAACAAGACCAGGTATATATTTGAAGATTATGAAACCATGTATTTGTACAGAAGTAAATGCTACAATCTTGTTTAAAAAATGTGTGATGAAGAGGACTCATGAGAATTTAACTTCAGTGAGATACCTGGAACAAAACCTTTATTAACCCCCAAAACAGAGATGACATTACATGCAAAAATGGGCCCAACACTTGGGAGGCCAGATACCAAATCCTCAAGTGGTGGAGCTGAATTGGGGAAGACTTTGCCCTAACAGCCACTAACTAGAATAAAAGGGTGACTCCCTAGGTGGTCTCAGGAAGACAGTATTGGCAATACCTTTCTGCCTGTGTCCCTTGATGGAGAGGATGGATTGCAGAGGAAAAAGTTCAGAGCCAGCTTTGACTCAAGGTACTGCCAAAGCCACAAGGCTGTTCAAATGCAAAAGAAGAATCCAAACATGAAAAATCCGTTGAACAGAAGGGTCGGTGGTGAGGAAAACAGCAGATTTGGCAGTAGTCTGCCAGTAGGAAGTGGGCCACCTTTAAATTGGGATTCTGTGTAATCAGTAGTAAGGATTGCATTATAAAGATTCATATCCCCAAGCCACAGCTCCAGTTCACCTCTCTCCCCCACACTCCCACTCAGACACCTCTGAGACCTACTCAACGCCATTCAGAAGTGTTCACGCCCCTTAGCCTAACTTTCAAAATTCTTTCTCCTTGTCAGTGTAATATATTAACATTCACATACTTACATGGGAGATTGAGGTGTATTTTTTAAACAAGAAAGAAAAAGAGATAAACATAATCATGTTAAATATATTAATCTGCATCCTGCTTTTCACTGCATCCAGAATTTCTTGTACATTCCTCCAAATCAACTGGTGTATTTCATTTTTTAATTGGTTGCATAATATTCTGCAGAGTGGTTTTATCACAATCTTTTTAATTATCTTCCAGTTGACAGGTATTTGCTTTATTTCCACTTTTCTGCCATATGAAATATGCTACACCAACACCCATGCACATATATTTTTATATATTGGTGCTTTTACCTCTATGGAAACGTTTTCTGTAAGGGACCGGAGAGTAAATATCAATATTTTAGGCTTTATGGGCTTTACGTGGTCTTTGTTGCATATTCCTCTTCCTTTTTTAAACAGCCCTATAAAAATGTAAAAACCATTCTTAGCTCACAGTCCAAAGCCATACAAAAACAGACCGCAGGACAGAATGGCCTGCCAGCCCCCAATTTGCCGATCCTTGGAACAGAGTCCTAGGAGTAAGATTTCTTCCTAAATGCATTATAATTTTTGCTGTTTTGTGAATGGAATATTTTTTCCCGAGATAGAAAAATATATATTTTTTAAAAATATATTTTCTTTGTATTCATTTATCTTATCAAATTCTCTTTTTAATTTTAGAGGTCTTTCTCTTGCTATTTTCTTAAGTTTTCTAGAAGTGCAATTGTATTCATCACAAAAGAAAAATCTTTTTCTAACATTTACTTAGCATTTTTTTCTTATCTTACTGCATTCATTAGAGCATCTGAATTACTATTAGCTAATAGTGGTAACAACCTCTCCTTTTTGTGCCTGAATTTAATGAAAATGGCTTAAGATTACACAATTAAATGAATGATAGAAGACATATGGCTGTGATAAGTATTGCCATACATCACCCAAGGCCAGGCTGTTAGGATTTCTATAATTCAACTTTGATGTTCTAGAGGCAGGGGAGGTAAGGAGGGACTCTGAGAACTGACCTGGTCGATAGTATCACATGGGCACAAATGTCTGAGGTTTGAAAAGGTATTAAGTACAGTACAAATACAATCACTTAATGAGCTGAATGAATGAGAGATTGTGTCTGCCTGCATGATGAGAAAAGGAAATAAAGCAAATATTATGGATGTAACTTTTCAGCCCTAACTGTACAAATGGCCAGTGAGATGGACACATTGTTATAAAAAAATTTTTTTAAAAACTATGAGGTTCCACTTCTGAGCAAAGTGGAATAATCACACTCCATCCTTTCTCTCCTACTGAAAGCAACTATAAACACATGGAGCAGCTACCTGAGAACCCCAAAAGCAATTGGTAGCAGGCAGATTTGGGGAGAAGACCAGAATTCGAAGTACCATCACGTTGGCACTCCGGAAGATCATTTGGCGGTAGAGACAAGCAGCAGCAGCAGCCAGACAGAAAGGTAGAACTGATGGAGGAGATTCCTCCATTCTAACCAGAGGAGCTGTGGTAGCAAAAGTGTGGGAAGACTCTCCATTGCTTCTTCCTGTCTGTCCTTCCACTGCTTGGTCCCAGTCCTAAATGCAGACATAGTCATGGAAATTGCACAGCAGAATTTAGAGGTCCAGAGTGGGGCCTCAGGAGTCATAATATGACAGATAGATCACAGAGGGGAAAGAGATCAGGCCAATGGCTCCAGAAAGTTGTTTATATAAACTCCTGGGCTCACTTTCAAACTGACCATGCATGGATCTAAAGAGTGCACCAAAGGCTTTGACTGTCTTGCTATAAGGTAGGCTACCCCCAGGCCCCATACTGGCCACTGGGTAGCCACATTCTACCCACACATTTGCTGTTCATCCCGCACATGGGATGAATTCGAATAGCACTGCAAAGCCTTTGAAAACAGAGCTGCCATTGGGACCACAGGCCAAAGAAATTTTATTGGAATCTGTGACCTGAACCTAACCAGATTGACTGTCTGCTGAAACAAACAAATGGAAATCAGTAGTCTTAGAATTTAGACAAGACCCTGAAAATGTTCCGGATGTGATCCAAAATTATGTGGCATAGAAAGAACGAAGAAAATCTCAACTCGTCAAAGAAAAGACAATCACTAAATTCCAACCCCTACCTGACATGGTGGTAGAATTATCAAAGACAAAGCAGCTCCTAAAACTATGCTTCAAGAATTAAGGAAGAGCCTCTTGAAATAAACTGAAAGGAAGTATCAATCAAAATATCAAAAATATGAAGAACCAAATGGAAAATAAAATAGCAAATGAACTCCAGAAAAGAATGGAGAGACAGAGGGAAGAGTTAGTGAACTTAAAGAAAGAATAAGAGAAATTATCTAATCTGAGCAACACAAAGGAAAAGGTGTATTCCAAAAAATTAGCATGTCAATTGATTATGATGGAGAGTAGACTGTGAGGGGCTCTGTGGTGGGTACTGAAGCCAGAAATAATGTGTTGCAGGTTGTCTAGGATTTTAAGAAACAGAAGATAGTTTAGGGATTTAACATTAAGGGAAAGAAGAAAAATGGACTGGCACTTGAGGGGAGAAACGAATCAGATAAATATTTGCGATAAACTTTTGCAGGTCTACCCCAAGTTTTCCCAGACCACTGCAGTCTGTGATGAAATAGCCATTACGCTTGGTTCTACTCCTACATCCTATTCTGGGGCCCTCAGCCACCTGAGAGTATCCCCTCCCACTGAATTTAAGAGTCCACAGACAGCATTTCACATTTGCTCATAATCGAGGTTTCTCAACCCAGATTGTAGCAGCTGTTTGCCTCCTGTCCCACTCAGGCTCCTCGGCGCTGCCTGCAGCCCCAGCCAGGTGAAGATGCCCCACCTTCATCCTCTGATGTCAGCATCCCCGAGACCGGCGCCAGTGCTGTGCTGGGGCGTCCACACTGCTTCTTGAGGCTGCTGTTCCTACTTCCAGTGCGGCCTCTTGGTTCTGTGAAAGGCCAGGTTCTGAGTGTCACTGCCACCACTGTTGATATCCTGGAACCCTAGACATCTTGGTGGCACCAATATTGTTTAACATTTACATCAATGAAAGACACAGAGGAAACATTCTTACCAAAATTACAAAGTCATACCACCATCTTAATCTGGCAAACATTTATTAAAGGCAAAACTTCAGACAGTGTGCCAGGTGCTGGGGGTAAAAATGATGAAACGCAAACACAATGCACTCTTCAGCCCAAATGAAGAGAACTGAACTATGTATCAAAACAAAATTAAATGAGGGAAGAATAATGTAAAGTTCCACTTTTAGTATTAAAAAATTAACTCTATAAAGATATCCAGATTGGAAAGGAAGGTGTAAACTACCTGTATTCATAAATGAAATGATCTTATATAGAGAAAATTCTAAGGCAGTTCATAAAAGAAAACCTATTAGAACTAATAGAGTTCAGCATGGTTGAAGCATAGAAGATCATATGCAAAAATCAATTGTATTTCTTTGCAATGAGTAATATGAAAACAATTAAGAAAACTGCTTATTGTTGTGATTATATTGCAATATATTCAAATATCAAATCATTATGTTATACACCTGAAACTAATAAAGTGGTATGTGTCAATTACACCTCAATTATTTTAAAAAGACAATGGATTTGAATAAACATTTCTCCAAAATTATACACAAATGACCAGTAGGCATATGAAAAGATACTCAAGCTCATTAGTCATCATGAAAAAGCAAATCAAAGCCACAAGACACCAGTTCACGCGCACGGTGGCAGCAAGATCGAAGAGCCAGGTGTTGGGGAGGATGTAGAGGAACTGGCGCTCACACACTGCTGGTGGGAAAGTAAAACGGGCAGCCTCTTTGGGAATCAGCCTGGCAGTTCCTCCAAAGGTCAAATGCAGAGTCACCATGACCCAGCAATTCCACTCCTAGGAATATACTCAGGAGAATTGAAAACTTATGTTCACAAAAAAACTTGTACAGGCATGTTCATAGCAGCATTCTTCACCATAGCTACAGAGTGGAAATAACCCGTCTCCACAAATCATTGAATGTATGAACACAGTGCAGCACATTCGTGTAATGGAGTGTTATTCAGCCTCAAAAAGGAATGAAGCGCTGGCAGAGGCTATAACATGGATGAGCCTGAAAACCATTGTGCTCAGTGAGAGATGCCAGGCACAAAAGACTACATATGATCCTAATATATAACATACCTAAAACAGGCAAATCTGTAGATACAGAAAGTATATTAGTGCTTACCTACAGCTAAGGAGGCTCAATGAGGAATAGCTGTTAATGGGTATGGGGTTCCCTTTAGAAATGATGAAAATGTTCAAAAAACAGGACTTTTGGCCAAGATGGAGGTGTAGATAGATACACCGTACCTCCTCACAAAATCAAAAGGAAGACAACAACAAATTTAAAAATGAAAAATGACCAGAACTGACAGAAAAATCAAACTGTATGGAGGTCTGACAACCAAGGAGTTAAAGAAGAAACATTCATCCAGACCAGTAGGAGGGGAGGAGATGGGCAGCCAGGGTAGACAGGACTCATGGCAGTGCAGCAGCTGGGTGGGCAAGGCAGCAGCTCACGGATCAGGTGAGGCAGCAGCTGGCAGAGTGGGCAGTCCCACATTTGTGTATGGTAAACCAGGAAGAACAACTGGGGAGGGAGACAGACCACGCAACCCAGGGTTCCAGCACAGGGAAATAGAGCCTCGAAACCTCTGACTGAAAAAACCTTTGGGTGCTGAGGCGGTGGGAGAGACTCCCAGCCTCACAGACGAGTTCATCAGAGAAACCCACAGGGTCCTAGAAAGTACACAAGCCCACCCACCTGGGAATCATCACTGAAAGGGCCCAATTTGCTTGAGGGTAGCAAGGAAAGTGACTGAAAGCTAGCAGAGAGCTGAACAAGTGCCATTGTTTCCCCTCGGACCCCTCCCCTACATGCAGCAACACAACATAGAGACATCAGTTGCCTCACCTAAGGCTCTGCCCCTTACTACATAACAGGTGAGCTGAGATAAAAAAAAAAAAAGGCCTAAATGAAAGAACAGATCAAAGCTCCAGAAAATATACAACTAAGCAACAAAGAGATAGCTAAACTATTAGATGTACAGTTCCAAACAATGGTAATCAGGGTGCTTACAGCACTGGTTGAGTATGGTTGCAAGATAAAGAAGTAAAGGCTATGAAAAGTGAAATAAGGGGAAATGTATAGGGACCCAACAGCAAAGGGAAGGAAACTGGGACTCAAATCAATGGTTTGGACCAGAAGGAAGGAATAAACATTCAACCAGAACAGAATGAAGAAACAAGAATTCAAAAAAAAGGAGAAGAGGCTTAGGAAAAACTTTAAGCATTCCAACATCCAAATCATAGGGGTGCCAGAAGGGGAAGAAGAAGAGTAAGAAAGTGAAAACTTATTTGAAAATATAATGAAGGAGAACTTCCCCAATCTGACAAAGGAAATGGACTTGAAGGAAGTCTAGGAAACTCAGAGAGTCCCAAAGAAGTTGGACCCAAGGAAGCACATACCAAGGCACATCAGAATCACATTACCCAAGATTAAAGAGAAGGAAAGAATCTTAAAAGCAGCAAGAGAAAAGGAGAGAGTTACCTACAAAGGAGTTCCTATAAGACTAGCAGCTGATTTCTTAAAAGAAACTACAATTTCTTTTCTTAAAAGAAAATTGCCTTTCTTAAAAGGCAATTTCTTGCCTTCCATTTCTTACATGCAAGAAAGGGCTAGGAAAAAAATATTCCAAGCCATGAAAAGCAAGAACCTAATCCAAGATTATTCTACCCAGCAAAGCTGTCATGTAGAATGGAAGGGCACATAAAGTGCTTCCCAGATAAGATAAAGTTAAAGGAGTTCATCATCACCAAGCCCTTATTATATGAGTGTTAGAGGGATTTATCTAAGAAAAAGAAGATCAAAACTATGAACAGTAAAATGACAAGAAACTCGCAAACAGAATCACAGAAATGGAGATCACATGGAGGGTTATCAGCAGGGATGGGGAGGAAGGAAATGGGAAAGATACAGGGAATAAGTAGCATAAATGGTAGGTAGAAAATAGACAGGGAGGTTAAGAATAGTACAGGAAATATAGAAGCCAAAGAACTTATACATATGACCCATGGGCATGAACTAAGGGGGTATGAGGGAATGCAGGTGGGAGAGGGTGTGCAGGGCAGAGGGGAAGAAAGGGGAGGTGGGAAATGGGACAACTGTAATAGCATAATCAATAAAATATATTTAAAAATTTAAATTTAAATTTAAAAAATATATGGTGGTTATAGGTTATAATCCTGTGGATATGCTAAACACCATTGATGTGCATAATATAAATGGGTACATTATATATTTTTAAATGAACAGAGGCACAGGGACTTGCGAGGCAACAACAGAAGTTTAACCTTTGTTTTATCCGTCCCAGAAGGAAAGAAAGATGTGGTGCTGTAAAAAGTATTTGAATGAAGAAAGAATGAAAACCTCCCAAGTTGTTGAAAGATATCAGGTTACTCAGAGAAATTCACATCCAAACATATCATAATAAAATTGTTAAAATTTAAGACAAACAGAAAAATTGAGAAAGTTTCCAGTGTAGCAACTCTTCAGTTGATTGTATGTGTCACATCAGAAACCAGAAGGAAGGCAGGAGCATTTTTAAAGTGCTGAAAGTAAAAAACTATCAACCCAGAATACTATAATGAGAGAAAATATCCTTCATAAATGAAGATGAAGTGAAGGCGTTCTCAGAAGAAAGAAAATTAAGAAAATTTTCTGCCAGCTGCCAGCACCTGCTCTAAGAGAAACTGAGGAAAATTGTTCAGACAGATGGTAAGCGATATCAGAAGGAAACTAGAATAATCAGAAATAAAGGAAGACCAATCAAAATGGTATATGCCTAAATAAGTTAATAGTCTGTTATTCTTCTCTTACATTAATTTAAAAATTTATGACTTTGAAAGTAAAAACTATAACACTGTCTGATGGGATTATATATATATATGACAACTACAACAGAAGAGTAGAGGGTAAAGGGGCCTCTATGTTGCTATGCTTTCCAGTGGTAAATATTAATTCTAAGTACACTTTGAATATTTTAGTATATATTATAATCCCTAAAGGAACCACTTTAAACACTACAAAGGAATATAATCAAAAACTGAATCAGTGAATTAAAATAGAATCCTAAAAACACTCAAATAATTTAAAAGAAGGCAGGAAAGGAAAAGCAGTAGAATGAAAAACAGAGAAAACAAATAGGAAAATGGTAGACCTAAATCTAAACATAACAATAGTGACATTAAATACAAACAGTCTAAGCATATCAATTAAAAGGCAAAGATTAGCAGAATGGATTCAAGAAAAAGACCAAACCCTATTCAAGAGGAAGACCAAACCCTACGACCTACACAAGAACCCTGCTTTAAATATAATCATATACACAGATTAAAGTACAAGTACGGAAAAGCATGCACCATGAACTCTAATCAAAGGAAATCAGACAATGTAGACTACAGAGGAGCAAAAAAAAAAAAACAATTAAGCATACAAAGAACATGACATGATGATTCAGCAAGAAGTCCTAGCAATCCTAAATGTGTATGCAGTTAACAACAAAACTCCAAAATATGTGAAGCAAAAACTGATAAAACTGAAAAGAGAATTGGGAAAATTCATAATTATAAGTATAGACTTCAATACTCCTCTCATAGTAGTCAATAGTACAGTGGACATAACATAACAAGGATATAGAAAAATCAAGCAGTACAATCAGCCAACTTAATCTAATTAACATTTATTGAACACTCTACCCCAAAATAGCAGAATATACTTCGTTTTCAGTTGTACTTGAAGCATTTACCAACACAGACCACATTCTTGGTTATAAGAAAACATTAACAAATTTAAAATAAAAAATAATTACTGGAGAATACTGGGGAAAAGTAACCATTTTGCATGAGGATCTGTTCAGAGAAAAAAACAATAAAATGTTTGTTAGAAAAAAAGAACAAATTTAAAATAATTGAGATAATTCAAAGTGTGATTTCTAACTAATAGAATTAAACTAGAAATCAATAAAAGAAAGATAATAGAAATTTCCGAAACACATTTCTAAATATTCTATAGAAATTAGAATATTTTCAACAGAAGGAATGAATATGAATATAAAACACATCAAAATGTGTGGGTTGCACTGGAAGCAGTACTTAGGAAAAAATTTATACCATTTAAACACTTATGTTGGTTAAAAAAATAAAAGGTCTAAAATTAACAACCTTAGCATTCATCTTAAGAAACTAGAAAAAAATAATTTAAAAAATAAGCAGAAGAAAGGAAACTGTAAAGAGCCAAAAAGTCAATGAAATTGAAGAAGGAAAAGCAAGAAGAAAATTAATCAAAGTCAATGAAACCAAAACTGGTTCCTTGAAAAGATCGTTAACACTGATAAACATCTAGCCAGATTGACAAAAAATAAAAAATAAAAAACACAAATAACAATAACAAGAATGAAAGAGATATATCATTGCAGATATCAAAAGGATAATATTATTGCAAACAATCCATAAATTAACAATTTAGAGCAAATGGACAAATTTTTTGAAAGCCACAAACTACCAAAACTCACTCAAATGACAAAAATTGCTTCTATATCTATTAAAGAAATCAAATTCATAGTTAAAAGTCCTCCAAAAAACAAATCTGAAGGGCCAGATACTTTTATTTTTCAAGTGTACCAAACATTTAAAAACACATACACACACACACACCAATTTCACACAATCTCTTCCAGAACATACAAGATGGAACACTTCCCACACATTTTATAGGCCAGTATCATCCTGATCTCAAGCCAGACAACCATCGCAAGAAAACTATAAATTAATGTACTCCCCAATCATACATTGAAATACTAGCATATTAAATCCAGCAATATATAAAAAGAATACTATACCACAATGAATGAGGCTTATCTCAGGAAAACAATTCTAGCTCAGTATTCAGAAACCAATCAATACTATAATCTACCATATTAACAGACTGAGGAAGAAAAAATGCATGATCATGTTGTTTGATGCAGAAAAAAATGATAAAATTTAACATGCACAATAAAAACTTCCACAAACTAGAAATATAAAGGAATTCCTTCCACCAAATAAAGGGCATCTATTAACTCACAGTAACACCATACTTAATGGTGAATGAATTAATGCTTTTTCTCTATGATCAGCAGCCAGACAAGATTGTCAACTCTCACCACTCCTGTTTAACACCATACTGAAAGTTTTAGCCAGTGCAATTAAGCAAGAAAAACACATAAAAAGCATAGAATTTGAAAAGAAAAAATAAAACTGTCCCTAGTCACACATGAGAGGTTGTATGAGTACTTGTACAGCTACTTAGATAATTCCAAGAATCTACAAAAGATCTCCTAGAAGCAATAAAGGAGTTTAGCAAGGTTGCAGGATACAGTGTTAACACACAGAAATTAATCATACTTTTTTATACTAGTAATGAACAGCTGACAACCAAAACTACATATTTTTTATCCTCACCAGAGGACATGCACACTGATTTTAAAGAGAGGGGAAGGTAGGGAAAGAAAGGGAGAGAAATGTCAGCAGGAAAGATAAACCTGGATCAGTTGGCCCCAATACATGCCCTGGTATAGAACTAAGCCCACAATCCAGGCATGTGCCCTGACTGGGAATCAAACCCACAGCCTTTTGGTTTATGAGATGATACTCCAATCAACTGAGCCACACTGACCAGGGCTAAATATTTATTTTTCTATAGTTTAAAATGTATTATATAGTTATAGAACATATGTGTATGAATATATGTGTGTATATATAATAGGATTAATGTATAACTTTAAAAAGTTAAAAAATAAAGAAATAATATGTGAAAGACTCCAATGCTAAAAACTAGCAAAATCTATGAAACAATTTTTTTAAAAAACATCAACAGATCATGATGATTTTTAAAAATCATCAACAGATGATGATATGCTATGTTCAATAATTAGAAAATTTTATATCTTTGGATTTAATACAATTTAAATAAAAATTACAGCAGAATTTTTATAGCTATGAAGATGGTGATTCTAAAATTTATATGGAAAGGTAATAGAATTAGAACAATGAGAACAATTTTATAAAAGAATAATGCTGGAGAACTCACACAGCCCAAGTTTAAGATTTACTGTAGGCTGCTGTAATTAAGAGAGTGTAGAATTGGCAAAAGGACAGGTGGGTAGACCAATGGAGCAGGTGAGAGAGTATAAAAGGTTGGGTGGGGGGCAAAGGTGACTGGTGATCAGACATTTTACCAAAGAGGATAATTCTAGACTGAGGAACCGAGGCTAAGGAAGAGGCATTGTTTGAATTGTTCTAGGATAAGTCCTTGAAATGGCTTGAGTCCTTCATGCCCCAGATGGTGTCAGCCTCTGCCAGAATTGGTCCAAGAGGCATTTACCATCATAGCAACACATTGTCTCCTTTCCACTGCACCAAGCAAAAGCTGATCTTGATAAAAAGAGCTAAGGAGCTTCTGGTGTCAGAGCTTCATTTTTAGGTATCACTCCTAAAAGGGTAACTGAGGTAGCAAGAGAGAGCAGCACATCCTAGCATGTAGAATATGAGCCAAGGCTTGGGCAATATGGTTCCTATTAAAATATGGTCAGTAGAAAACTAGGAGCTACGATAGTTATTCCCATATGCTGGTCCAATAAACCTGGCCCCCAAATTACCAGCCAGACCTATACAAAATTATGCAATGGACTGGCAAGTTTATTTCATTTCATCTGCCTGTCTTTGTGCTGACTTGGTTGCCAGAGAATTACCTGTGTTTCTAAGAGACTATATTAGCTGAGGAGGTAATAATATTTTCAAACAGGGAGGACAAAGAAAAAGAAATAAAGGATAGAGCAGACACTGTCAGAGCTCCACTTCCCTGGTACCTTCTGTGCACGCTAGCATGACTCCACCTGCAAGCACCTTCACCTCTCCCTGAGAGCCTTCTCCAGCCACCCAAGGTCTGCACCTGGACAGGCCAGTGTTAGGGATTTAACTCCCTCCAGGAGCCCTCAACCAATGACTGGTGGAAGTTGGTGTACCTATACCCACCTCCTTTACCCCTAGGAAGGACAACTCAGAGGTGTGTGTCCTACACAGCCCCCGGAGGTCCCCAGGAGGATTGAGTTTCAGTTGCCCACATTGGGGGCTATGGCCCCCCTCTGGCTGCCTTCCATCCCTGTTTCATTTCCCCACTTTCTTATCAGTATTTCCAAGGATCACTTATCAAAGGAACTACTTGTACCAGGGTCTGCTGCTGGGAGAAACCACCCTAAAGGTGACCCACACTAAAGGGTCACCATAACTGAGGTCGTGAAGGGCAGACGGGGAATTGGGCCTGGATTATTCGGACGGGATCTGAGAGAACCCACAAAAAAGTGAGTTGAGAACCCACAGGAAGGCCTCTGGCCCCTTGGACAGCTTCCTAGAAATCACTGTCCACATTGATAATATCACATTATTAGGAATTCAAGATGCTCTACTTGCCATCCAGATAATTAGTTGTTCTTTTCTTGATGTTTATGCAAGATCTTAGCTCACCCGTCATTCATCCGCTATATTAGCATAGTCGGTGATTTCCTAAGATCCAGGTGAAAAACCACCAATTCCACTAAACGCCCTCTCATTGCTAAAATAACAACCCACAGAGGATCATTGGCATGAATGTGCTGACACATACTCTAGAAAACAGATTTCTGCAATTCTGTGGTACGGAAAATCGTTACCTCAAGCAGACTGTCTCCAGCAGACAATATTCTAAGGCCCAGAGCAAAGTTCTCACCAGAAACTGTATGTCACACATCTTCATTCTTCACTGGTATTGACTCTGAAAAGATTATAAATATTCATCGCCATGAAGCAGGAGTCCGATCTTTTCTCCAATGTCAGCATCAAAATCCTTTTAAATAAACCTACACGGATCCATAAACTCTCCCCACAGCTCCATCCTCCCTCCTACCACACTCACACGAATCCTCCAAAGCCAGAGTTATTTCCAGTTGAGGCCCTTTGAAACAAGAAACGATCATTGGATTCCTCTGTTAATTCCTTGGCTGCTTCTTGGGCCCCCTGATGAGACTGAATCTAGATCAGGTATGTTTATTTTGGACCCCATGAGGCCTGTCAGAGTGTCCAGCATAGAGCTGTCTGCAAAATATTAGCTTTTGAAATTTTCTAAAAAGGGTGAAAAGGAACAAATTTAACCAGATTTTATTTCTTCAGCAGTTTGTGAGTTCGAGTTGGCATTAGTTAGGAATATGACCATCCAGGCTGTGTTTGAAAGAATGTGGTCCTCTTCCAGTTTGCATGGCTCTCTCGCCCCCCGCCCTCCCATGTAAGCCACTTGTTCTTGTCCTGGAGTAGGAGCTGCACTGGTGGAAACTTTTCCTATTGAGTCTCTCAGACAGCCCTGGCCTCACCAACCTGTGACAGCCTGAGAGGTGTGTGCCTCCTTTTTATTCCCAAATTGTTAGAGCCAAAGTCCCTACTGGCTTTACTGCTAAAAATTGGTCCATTCAGTTTAAAACTAGTCCCCAGACTCTTCCTGGGGTGGTCTCCTAGAACTGCCTCTTGAATGCTCTGTTATATGCATCGACCTTCCTCATCTTCCTCTGTGCTGCCGGTTGGCTGGGCCCATTGTCTTCTGCTGGTGGCATGCCAGTGGCCACTGCTCTAGCTTCAGGGGCCCTGTTTCCCTGGCTACCACATCTAACTAGGCCAAGCTGACTTCTACAAGACTTTACCAAAGGCTTGGGGCTAATGGAAATGCTCCTGGGAAAGTAGCTAAAAACTACTATGGAAGTGGGACTCTTTCAGGGTCTTGACCCAGTGGCTCTGAGGCCTCATTCTTGGTGGCCTCTTTGTCCCTTCAGCCAGGTGCTCCAAGCAGCCACCTACTTTGGCCTCCAGGCCCACCTGTCTCTTTATATATTCACTCTCTCCAGGCCACTGTCTGGACTCATAGCCCTACCAAATAGTTCATAGCACTTTGTTTTTCCAAACTCTGGGCTACTTAGTCTTAAATGACACAAGCAAGTCACTAATCCAAGTGGCTCCTTGTCATATTGTTCATCAAATGTCATGTTTTCCAATGGGAATGCCATTGGCCTGTTGAGAGGGGCCATTCTTTATTGTACAGGACAAGGACCACCCCACTAAATACCAGTAGTGCCTTTCCCCTGTTATTATAAGCATGATTAGTTACCTGAATTAGAACCTCCATTCACATGCAAGGTGAGAACAAGATTAGGGCCTGCATGTCCCTCTCACTGTGGTCTGTCCTCTGCTCCCAAAGTGCTGGAACAAGTGCTTGGGCAATATTATACACCCATACCCTCTATATTAGTCAGTGTGCTCCAGAGAAACAGAACCATAGAATATGCATAGGTAGGTAGGTAGGTAGGTAGGTAGATAGATAGATAGAAAGAATATATATATAGAGAGAGAGAGAGAATATATATATATTTACATATATATATATATATATATATAGAGAGAGAGAGAGAGAGAGAGAGATGGAGAGACAGAGTGACAGAGAGAGGAGAGATTGATGTATTATGAGGAATTCCCTCGTGTGATTGTGGGAGTTGGCCAGTTCAACTCCTGCCGTGCATGTCTGCAAGCTGGAGACCCAGGGAAGAGGTGATGTTACAGCTCAAGTCTCAAGGTAGTCTGGAGCTTCTTCTTGCTCAGGAGACCTCTGTCTTCTTTCTGTTAGGTCTTCATCTGGTTGCATTAGGGCCATCCACATTATGGAGGGTAGCCTTCTTTACAGAAAACCTATTGATGGAAATGTTATCTAATGTTACTTTGAAATCATATCTCAAAGTAACATCTAAACTGGTGTTTGGCCAAACATCTGGATACCATACCTCAGCCAAGTTGACCCATAAAATTAACCATCACACCATTCAAGCACAAATACTACTTAAAAAATATATATTTATTTACTCTTAGAGAGGAGAAGGGAGGGAGAAAGAGAAGGAGAGAAACATCAATGTGTAGTTGCCTCTTGCACGCCCCCTAGCGGGGATCTGGCCCACAACCTAGACATGTGTCCTGACTGGGAATTGAACCTGTGACCCTTTGGTTCACGGGTTCAATTTGGCACTCACTCCACTGAGCCACACCAGCCAGGGCCAAACACTACTTTTTAGGCATTGGAAAATGTACATGCATATTTAGAGAAAAAAATTCTCTAGCCATGTGGAAACATAGTTCTGCTAAAGAAATACCCAATCTAGAAACACCCAACCTGTGTTTCTGAACTCAGAACACCTAACTTGTAGCCTGAAGCACCTGCATTTAAGTTATTTTCATTTTTAGAGCCTCCCAAAGAATGGTTAAATTTAACTTTCTATGTACAGACCTCAGGTGGCCCATTAAATGATTGTAATATCTCAAACAGAGCTGCCTTTGCCTCAGAGATAATGTCCAGACTCTCCCCTGAAAGGCAGAGGTTGCTCCTGATTGTGAAGTTTTTGATCTTTCCAAGCTCAAAGAATGTGAAGGTCTGTCTCCTTCTCTCACCTGTTAGACCCCAGAGCAGCTGCTGACCAGTGTAGCCCATGAGCTGAAAGAGAAGCTGCTTCTGCTGAAATGAGAATTCTCAACAATCACTGTGCCCTGGGATGTCACCGTCACTGTCTACTCCACAGAGTACAGTTGTCCATACATCCCCAGCCACAAGGGATAGGAAAAGCCATAATTCAGGATTAGGCCTTTATGTGAAAAATAAGATTGTATGCAAGTAAATCTATGAAAGACCCTACAAATATTTTTATAATCACCAAAACACTAATGCCAATACACTAAAGAACATATAACATGTAATTCATTGTCAATCTGTCATAAGGGATTCTTTACACACTGAAGGATCTCTGTTCCCTAAAGTTTTAACATTAAGCTTGTAAATTGTTCTTATCTTTGCATATTATGACAATTCCTTCCCAGCATCTGTGTTTCTTCTTACTGAGTGTTTGATGCTTTCCTGATGTTATTACTAGAATTTGTCGACTCAAAGATGCTACACCTGAGCATGTGCCATCAGCCCATTACACAGGTTCCAGTCCCCCCCTTCCCTGCCCCTTCTGATGTGTGAAAAAGTGATGCAGACACTGGCCCGCAGTGTCCGCGTCATTATGGATGAAATGAGACATTCACATGGACTACTGAGTCTGGGGGAGGAAAAGGGACAACATGGCCTTTCTCTCAAGGGGAGAAAAAGCCGAGGCCTCTACCATGACAGGCCTTTATTGGGTTTCTGGGCACATGACATGATGGCCCTCATTTACTATGCACAGATTGCTTTAGGTGGTTACCTTTTGCAGATAACAAAGGAGCCAATGCTGCTAATCACATCACAAAAGAGGGATATTTGCAAATGAAAAGGACAAAAGTGGTTGAACTGGTTACACTCGTCCTTGGAAGGTTTAGCCTGGATTTTAGGAAGTTACTTTGCAGTAAATGTTTGCCCCTGGGGGCTGGGCCCACACCAAGCAGAACGGTCTCCTACAGAAAAGCCTGGTTCTCCCTCCTTCAGCTTCCTTCGCCTCTCCCAGGGCTTCCTCACAAACACCTCCCTCTGGCTTTGCTATCAGCTTTGCACCCTAATGCTAGTCCTAACTCCCTGGGTTTCCTTACTCTCCACTTCTCCAGAATGCCCAGGTGACGCCCACTGGGCTTGAAATCGGTACAGAAACAGAGCCATGTATAGCAGCATTTCATGTGGGCAGAACTCAAGTTCCGAGAGGAGACACTGTTCCCTCTGAAGCACATCATTCCTGAAAATCATTCTTTGCCATGGTCAGCAAGTCTGTCTGTGCCTCTCTCCTGCTCCCCCTCTGCGGTGATGTTTTGCCATAATACAAACAAAAAGAGAAAGAGCTTTAGTGTTATTTTCTAGAAGAAAAAAAAAAAACTAAAGGATGATGGTAGGAGGCATTCCAGTTCTGAAAACAGGACTATTACTACCAACATTTCAAGCAAGCTTATTAAAAAGTCATTTACTTCCGTATCCAGAAATCAATCATATTTGACTGTATAAACTTGGAAATGAAAGACCCTGTTACTAAAGAAAGTAGTGGTGAATTTGAGGGTAAGTAACTGATCGGAAGGCAGAGGGCTAGCATGGGGTCCCACATCTATAAAAAGCTGTAGCTGTAGTCACCGACTCCCAAACTCTGAAGCTTTGCTTTGTGAAGCCCTGAGTTGTGTCTACTGCAAGGACATGTGACTGTCCCCACTGGGGGATAGAGGCCCCTTCAGTTTAGTCCACTGGACCCAAGATAACTTATTAATTTAGGCTTAAAGATGCTTTTAGAAAAGAGAACAGGGGAAAATGCCAATGTCATATCATATTTGACCATAATCAAGGCCTTGGAAACAACTGCAGTGGCTTTATGTTTTTCTGTCCTCCACACAGTACTGTTACCCGTGTTCCAAGCACTGCAACCTCCCTCCACTGTGGTAATCACTCTTTCCACTACCACCCACTCACTCCCACTTACTGTGCACCTAGCACATACCAGGCCCTGTGCTGGGTGCTTTCTGTACATTTTCTCTAATCCTTGCAGCACCCTTGCCATGAAGATGTTACCTTCCTATTTAAATGAAGGCACGAAGCCCAAGTTGCTTCTCTTTCAGCTCATTAAGTAGCCCAAGGTAAAAGGTAGTAAGTGGTACCTGTTCCCAAAGCCCATGTTCTTTCCACTGTTCCAGGCCCACGATTCCCTCTGCTATTTCTCCTGCCATTTCCCATTGCTCCTCCTTCCAAGTGAGCCTGCATGACAGTTCGGTGGTCTCTGAAGACCAGACATCCTTCTGGTCTGGCATCCTTCTCTGACTTCCCACTTCCACTCTGATTCCCCAGGGTCTCCACTGGCCCCTTTCCTGGGACTCAGCACCCTGAGTTCCACTAATATATCCCAGCCCCCTGCCCCCTGCCTACAGTAGGCGACTGCACAGACTGAGCACAGGACCCCATGTGAATTAGGTGGAGGGCCTGGCCCACTGCACCTGAAAGAAGCAACAAGTACATGTACGTAGCACATAAGAAATGACCTTTGAACCTGAAAGCCAAAACCATTTCCATTTGATTTTGACTTTCATTTATAAACTCATTGACACATTTCTCCCCATCTCCAGCCTCTGCTACTGGAGACCAGTTCCCACACCGAGAAAAGCACCAACTCTGTTATTCACAGGCTAGCTGATGTTTCGACCAGCCAGGAGCCTTAACTGGGGCATGTTTCTTTCTACTGATTTAAACTAAGTGAGTGGGATCAAGCTTTCTCTTGTAGTATGAGTTTATTGCTTATATCAAAGAGCCATGTAAAACTCACTGTTTGCATGTTTTAATCGATCCAAGAATTACGTCTACTGCCAAGTCAAACATCTTCGTGCTTGGGGTTTATCTCACAGCTTTAAGTGAACCCTGCCCTTCACCTCCACAGTCAATAAGGGACCCATACAAACCAGCCCCCATTGTGAGAGGGGCCATCGGGAAGAGGTGGGATGTACCTGCCCCCACCCTCACTGGAACAGAGGAGCACCCCTGGGAGTGTCCCCAGTGCCACCTCTGGGCTTAAAAGCAGGAATGAAAGTCCAAGGCCATGCTGTGTGGGCCCTCCCCTCACCCCAGGGGGCATCCCAGGCAGCCAGAGCCATGTCTCCAAAACGGAAGGAAGGACTGGTCTGCAGCTACTCCTCCAGGGCAGGTTTTGGAAGCTGGTTGCCTCTCTCCCTGGCTGAGATGAGAACATCTGAGCATCTAAAGTAACAACTGTTGGGTGGATGCCAACATAATCGTGAGCCCTGAGCTCCCTGAGGTGTTTAGTATTTAACAATGCATGCTGGTTGCTGAGCTGAAATTTTTCCTGCGCTTACCTACTTGCACATTTGTTTGAGCTGTTAACAAATGAGCTCAGTTACTTAATTCTCTGAACATGTTTATGGAATATTATCACATACTGGAATAGTGATATTAATAAGCTCCTTAGCTTAATTAAGCATATACAGAGCCAAATGCCTGAGCTTCAGACAAAATGCGCTAATCTAGCATCATTATGATGATTACTTGGGTAGCCAGAATGAAAATCCCATAGGAACAGAAAGCAGGTCTCCCACACATGGTATAATTTGGTCATTTTTTAAAAACGAGAGTACTCCCCAACATGAGATAAGAGAGGAACTAGCTGGGGAGCCCAGACTGCTGTCTGGGGTTTTCATCCTGAGTTGAGATGCTCATCAATTATGAGGCACATCCTCCTCTACAAGACTGGGGTCAAGGTGATGGGCACTCCTGAGAAAATCCTGGGTGGAGGGGAGGAGTGTGTGGGAGGGGTCAAGTCAAGTTACAATGTTCATCTTGAAATTATTATTTTTAAGAATGAACTGTTTTTCCCCTCTCTGTTACTTAATAACATTACCAAATATGGTGTTAGGCATCCTAAATGGAAGAAGAATCTTGAATTCTGGACAATTGAAGTGTCATTTTGGTATGAGAAGGCTTAAAAATATTTGCCCAGAATTTAGACCATTCCTGGCTTTTCCTTCAATGCTTCATCGCTGAACTTTTCTCCTTGGAGAACCCAGGGGAGGATCTGTCTTCCTCTGCTCTCCCAGGGAGCTGAGACTCCTTAGGGGCTGCCCAGCCCAGGCCAATGGGTTGCTGCTGCTGTTCTGGGCTCCCTGAGTCTCCATCCTCCTCCTCCTCCATCAGCAGGCTCCCAGGCAATAACAGAGCTCTGACGAACAAGCGGAAACTCTCCTCATTGCCCCAGCCCCGTCACTGAGACTCAGGTTGTGAATGTTTGTCAGCACACATGACAGATGACATCACATGTGTGGCGGATGCCCAAGCACAGTTTTCAGCGTGCTGTATAACATCGCATTTTCCTCTCAAGGAAGTGTGTTGCAGTGGGACTTTAATTTTTCACTTCTTCTTATCAATATATACAAATATACTGTCATACAAACCATACACCAGACACACTTATTAAAGTATGATCTTTTTCTTGTCTTACTTGGCTCTACCTCTTCTACCCAATTCATCTTCCACCCTCAGGTGACCCATCACAACAGCTCTGTGGACATCCATTCCTGTTACCCCCCTGGCCATACGATCATATATCTGTGCACACGCACACGTGCAAATACCCATGTAAGGCTCTGGCCATTGTTTGTTTGACCAAAAACAGGATGGCTTACCCCTTTCCCCCCCATTGTCTCCTTTGTTTCCTTTTTCTCTTTTCCTGCTCTGTTGAATTGTTAAAATTTTGTCATTCTGTCCCCACAACCATCCCCCATCTTTTTTCGGATCCTCTATCTATTTGGTCTTTATATGATGTATTTTTATTTTTCTTAAGTTAAAAAATAACTATAACAATGTCTGTAGTCGTTCCAAATGCATCCTCCCTCCACCTTCATCCAGAGCTGTAGCTCATGTTAACTCCCCATTGGACATGCCCTTACTTTATCTCCATCTTGTATTTTGCATAAAGGGTTAGTTTTCACACACACACACACATATACACACACCCAGAGTTTTTATGGTCAATACTTAAATATTTTTATTTAACTATTTTGTTTTCATGCTCATCATTGTTTCTTTTACCCTACTATTTGTGTTTATTTTTCTTCTCACTGATCACAACAGTTACTCTTCACACCAACACAGCTTATATGCCAGGCACTCTTCTAGTGACATATGTGACCTAATGCAATTCTCATAGCAGATACTATTATTATCCCTGCTATTAATTTGCCAAACCATGAGCAGAATCAGTGACCCAGCTGATATGCAAACCAGGGATCCTGGCTCCAGAGTGCATGCACTTAAACTTCATGTCTGGTTGCCTCTCAGTTGAGTTCTTTTGGGGGCAGGGGTTCTGTGGGTGGCATGTGCTCCTAGACCCCTCGTCACAGGAAATGTCTTTACTGTGCCCTCCCCTCTGTATGGCAGCCTGACTATCTGTAAAATTCAAGTGAACATTATTTTCCCTGGTTGACTCCTGGCACCTATTGTCACTGAGGTGGGGACCACCTCACCTTAGGTGATGATCTAAGTGGTTCCGGGGCAGGTTGCCTGGAAGCTGGTGACAGTGGTTCTTCTTCCCTGAAGCTGTGCAGTTTCACTATAACATGTCTAGGGGCAGATTTATTTATATTTATCTGGTCCAATACTCAGAGTACATGGGCAACCAGGGAGCTCATGTCTTTCTTCAATTCTGGAAAATCTCAACTGCTATCTTTTCAAATATTCCTTCTTCCTCATTGCCCATTCTTTTCTTCTAGAACTCGTATTAGACAGGTGATGGTGGTTCTCGATCTCTTGTCTGTGACTTTTAACTGCTTTTTCCCATTTTTGTCTTTTTTGCTTTCTATGCTATGTTTGGATGAGTTTTTCTATATTATCTTCTAATTCACTGATTTCTCTTTAAAATATGTCAAGTCTGTGGTTTATTCTCTTATTTCTTTTAATGCTTTTTAAAAATATTTTATTGATTATGCCATTATAGTTGTCCCATTCCCCTTCACTCCTCTCCACCCTGCACACCCCTCCCCCACATTCCCCCCCTTTAGTTCATCTCCATGTGTCACAAGTTCTTAGCTTCTACATTTCCTATACTATTCTTGCCCTCCCCCCCCCTGTTTATTTTCTCCCTACTGTCTATGCTACTTATTCTCTGTACCTTCTCCCCCCTTCTCCTCCTCCCACTCCCCTGTTGCTAACCCTTCATGTGATCTCCATTTCTGTGGCTCCGCTCCTGATCTAGCTGTCCTCTTGGTTTGCTTTTGTTTTAGGTGTGGTTGTTAATAACTGTGAGTTTGCTGTCCTTTCACTGTTCATATTTTTATCTTCTTTTTCTTAGATAAGTCCCTTTAACATTTCATATAATAAGGGCTTGGTGATGGTGAACTCCTTGAATTTGACCTTATCTGAGAAGCACTTTATCTGCCCTTCCATTCTAAATGAGAGCTTTGCTGGATAAAGCAATCTTGGCTGTAGGTCTTTGGATTTCATGATTTGGAATACTTCTTTCCAGCCCCTTCTTGCCTGTAAGGTCTCTTTGGAGAAATCAGCTGACAGTCTGATGGGAACTCCTTTGAAGGTAACTGTCCCCTTATCTCTTGATGCTTCTAGGATTCTCTCCTTCATTTTCATCTTGGCTAATGTAATTATGATGTGCCTTGGTGTGTTCCTCCTCGGGTCTACCTTCTTTGGGACTCTCTGAGCTTCCTGGACTTCCTGGAAGTCTATTTCCTTTGCTAGATTGGGGAAGTTCTCCTTTATTATTTGTTCCAATAAGTTTTCCACTTGTTGCTCTTCCTCTTCCCCTTCTGGGTCCCCTATAATTTGGATGTTGGAACATTTAAAGATGTCCTAGAGGTTCCTAAGCCTCTCCTCATTTTTTGAATTCTTGTTTCTTCATTCTTTTCTGTTTGGTTATTTCTTCCTTCCTTTTAGTCCACTCCATTGATTTTAGTCCCAGTTTTGTTTCCATCACTATTGGTTCCCTGTGCATTTTGCTTCATTTCACTTAGTGTAGCCTTCATTTTTTCATCTAATTTGTGGCTTAAATCAACCAATTCTGTGAGCATCCTGATCACCAGTATTTTGGACTGTGCATCTGATAGGTTGACTATCTCTTGGCCGCTTACAAATATGGCCTCTGGGGCTTTGATGTGTTCTTTTGCTTGAGCCATAATGTTTTGGTCTATTCATGTCTGTTTCGTCTGAGGGGTGGAGGCTCAGGTGTTCACCAGGGTGGGGCAACCCAGTTGCTAGGTTGTGACCAGGGGCAGGGTCAGAGAGGGAGCAATGATGTTTGTTCCACTCTCTCTTGGATTTGGTCCCCTCTGCCACTTCCCACAAGCAAACTGGGCCCTTCTGGTGCTGGTTCCCAGTGGGTGGGCTTGTGTACCTTCTAGGACCCTGTGGGTCTCCCCAACAAACTCTCCTGTGAGGCTAGGAGCCTCTCCCAGCACCTCAACCCCCGCAACTGTTTTCAACTGGTGCTTTTAGGCTTTATTTCCTGTCGCTGGAGCCCTGGGTTATGTGGTCTGTCTCACTGCCCTTTTTTTGGCCTGGTTTATCCGTGTGTGAATGTGCGTTTGCGGTCAGCCAGCCGCCTTGTGCGCCTCACTGGGTTTGCTTGTTTTCTCCCCATGCCAACCACCGGCTCTTCCTGCCGTGACCGGTCTCCACAGGCCATTGACTCCACCCCTCTTATCAGTTTGACTGAATGGTTCATTGTTGTTGGACTTTGGTACAGTTCAATTTTCTGCCTGTTTTGGTTGTGTTTTTGTGTCTTAATCTTTGTTGTCTTTAAATTTAGTTGTGTGAAGTGGTACAGTGTTTCCGCCTATGCCTCCATCTTGGCCAGAGTCTTCTTTTATTGCTTTTTTTTGTTTCAGTCACTCTAATTTTCATTTCAACATTTCTTTCCTATTCACTTATTATTTTATCTATACCCATTTGTTGTATGATTTCTTATTTTTTTAAAGAAAACCTAGACCTCCATTAACTCTGGGTATTCACAACACACCTATTTTAACATCTGTCTTGGAAGTGTAGGCTGGCACAGCCGTTATGGAGAGCAGCACCTCCAACCAAGGGCACAGCACTGCTGAGATGGCAGAAGACCTTTCCTCACAGACGGGTCGGACTGCACATTCCAGGACGGCCATCTCAGCACGATCTGCACCCGTGGGAATGGGAGGCAATCCAGCTGTTCAGACCTCAGGGAAGGGGAATAAAGTGTGAGGGTGTACACTGTGGGGTGCATGTAGCGCTTAGAAACTGAGAATTAGATACACATACAGCAAAGTGAGTAGCTGTCAAAAACAGTAGTGATGATTAAGAAACAGAAAGAGAGTTGTCACATAATTTTACCTTCATACATTAAAAACTTTTAAGACAAACCGTAAGAATACATACAATGAAAGTACATGTATGCGGAAGCCCACTGGAGGAAAAGGAGAGTGGGGGTGGGGTGGGGCCTGGGCTCAGGGACAAAAGCACAGGCGCACGTACGTGCAGACTGATGAGGACGGCGGGCCATGGACTGGAGAGCAAGACTAATTCACCCTCTGTGCTGCCGCATTGATAAATGTCTTGATCCGCCTGTCCAGGAAATTACTTTCATCTGTAATGAATTCATGTCCCAACTATTGATTTTGCTATCTTTTTACAGCATTAGATTTCTTCATATATTTTGGCATTTTGGTGGGCAGGCCCATTTTTAATAAAACACATTTTATTTATTTCCCTTTCTCTCTGTCCCTTTGTGCTCATCCCTCTCTGTCTGCCAGACCCTCCAGGCCCCCAGGCCAGAAGCAGCTATAATAATGACAATTTGAGTGACATCACGGCAGTATTGGGCTATGGTCCACTTGGTCATAGTGTCAGTAGTCAGCTTGGCATATATGAACTGGAGAGAGGCTGACTTTGTACCTTTCTTCCTACTTGGACTTCCTGGGGAACGTGAACCACAGCCCCCAGCGACATCTGGCATCACTTTTCTTCCTCAGTCCCCTTCTACTCACATGTGGAGGGATGGGGGTCTCACCCCAACCTGCAGCATCAGACCGTGAGCCGGGCTTCTGCGCCCTGCCTTGCACAGAGCCTTTTTGTCACCCTCCAGCTCCGGGACCCAGAGCCCTGCTAGCTGAGGCTGAGGCTCCGTGAGCCGCTTCGCATTTCTGTCCCACTTCTGGTCTTCAGAATTGTCTGGTCATCTAATCCAGCAATGTTTTCTTGATATCCTCTCTCTTTTTTTTTTTTATTTTATCCGCCACTGCTACGGTGGGAAGAGGTGGTTCCTGTCTCAATGGATATTCAAATTATAGAAGCAAGTTTAGATAAAACCTGATGTGATATAATTAACAAGGAGGAAAGGAAAATGATTGACTTGAGGCATCAAAGCATTTACACACTCCTATTTGTTGGAAATTTATCTAAAGATTACACATTTAATTTATGCTAATCCCATTATTTCTACAAACAGCCTTTAGAGAATGTAACCTTTTAGTCATCGCCATCTTCTGTTAATACAAAGAAACTGGCTTCCCACATCACAGCGGAAATAAACACTCTAATTCAGGACCACTAACTACAACTTTTCTTTCAGGGGGTCCTCAGACAGGAGGCCTATTCTATGCGTTCTCCCCTTCCCCAATGCCGCTACTGACGTTCGTTCTGTGCCGATTTTACTGGAATACTGCAGCAATATAGCTGAACAGAACAGACTTTTTCTCTTTTTTGTGTTTTGCTTCTCTTTTTTGTTTTGTTTTGTTTTGTTTTTTCTGACCCTCACCCTAAGAGAAGAACAGCTTTGCCCAGAGGTTTCGGTGATTACCTGGACCCTAGTATGACTAGAACTTGATCTCCCCCAGGCCTACTCCTTCACTCCAGCCCTCCCTTCTAACTCCTGCCCCAAACCAGTGTGCGCCTGGCCTTCCCCACCCTGTTGCCCAGCAGTCTTCTTTGGCTTGGGATGACTCTCCCAACCCCACCTTAACACCGCTGCTCTTTCAGGGATCCACTCAAGTCTCACGTTTGGTCGTCACGCCTTCCTTCACGCCACTAACCCACCTTTCCCTCCTCTACACTTACCTCCGCGGCTGGCATTTGGCCACCTGGCCGGCAGGACCTGTCCCCTTATGTGTGTAGTGTCCGTCCAATGCCTGAAAGTGCCTTGCTGCCTAAAACTCGTGAGGCATATCATCTGTGCTGGTAGCTCTCGATTCTCTCAAAAATATTGAGATACAATGGGGCAGATATTATCACAGTTATATTATTATTCTCATTTTTCAAATGATAACATGGAGGCTTAGAGATGTTAAGTAACCTGCCAAACAGGAAGTAGCAGAACTGGGATTTGAGCTGAACTTTTTCTGTCAACAAATTTTGTCATTATTTTCTACTATAACCAAAACGGCAAAGAGGTTTGACTCACCTCACGTCCAGTTCCAAGTGGTTGGTTGTAAATGCCCAAAAGTGCTGTGGTGAAAGACAAACAGACTCAGCAGGAAAGGGAACCATCCACAATGAAGGAGCAAGGTCAGCCATGGGTCCAGCTTTAAAACGAAGAGCCCACGGCCACCCGTTACTGTCCCCTGTATCATGCGAACTTTCTTGAGCTAGCAGAGAATCTGCCACCAGTATGTAGATTCCACAGCACTTCAAACATAGTGCTTAACACATAGTGGATGAGCGTAAATATTCCTACTTATAGCTACATCAACACGCGCAGGCAGGCGCCGAGCCGAGAAGCTGCTCCGGTCCCTGCGACGGCCCAGCGTGGGGGTTGAAAGTGAATAGCTCTGCTCGCACCAGCTGAGCAGCTTTGCTTGCTGAATGATTCCAAACTAACATGCATGCAGAATAAAGTGTGAAGCTTAGGAAAATTGTTTGATCTGGAAGAGTGAGTATCGATGTAAAAAATTAGTGTTGCTTCTGCTTGGTGATAATACTTTTCATATGTACTACTTGGTACAGGGCAGCACATACACCGTGCAGTGCACACACCTGCACATGGCTACTCCTAAGTCATGTGTCTCCTCTGGAGCTTCCCTCAAATCCCATGTGATAATATCAGCTTTACTACATCTCAGGACTCTGGGGAAGATCAAGGGGTAATGAATTTGCATAGATGATACACCACCCCACTACCTGCTGCTGCCACCCCCTCTCTGTCAATTAATGAATCAGAAAGGGAGAGATGTTTCTGGCATGTACTGTCATAACTTACTGCAGACAAAACTACTAATTACTCTTCTCCTATAAGCCAGCTCTCCTCCCCACCCTGGCTTCCCTCCCAGACCACCTCCTGCCTCAGGCCTGGAGTTCTGTTTCCATTTCATCTCTTCACTGTACGTCGGGGTGGGGATGTGTCCAGGAACACAGGCCAAAACCAGCAAAATGTATCGCCGTGCTGGTGACAGCGCACTGCGTGCTGAGTGAATTCTGCTGTCCCCCTCAACTCCTTCCTTTGCCAAAACCTGTGGAGCTGGAAGATCCAACAGACTGCAGAGACTTATCTTCGCAGGAAGAACGGCTCTGTTGGAAAATGCAGTTAGGTATCAGCCATAAGGCTATTTTTAGAAGCTTGTTCAGGAAGATCTCAGAAACAAAAATTGCCCTGTGATGAGAGATGTTAGCCAATTCACCAAAAGAGCATCATTAAACACATTTTAAACTTACCTTTAACAATATGGAGCATTATAAAGACGGACCTTTTGTCCCCTAGGAATAGCTCATTGTTCCAAGGGTAGGTGGTATGTTTGGGGAGTTTGTAGAACTTTCAGTCCTGGTGGCAAAATCCCATCTATATTTACATCCCCAGGTTGGAGGCTGTGAGAGCCCTTAACCCTGTCATTCCAAAAGAGCTTCCCCAGGGTTTGGCAGCAGGAGCCCGGTCATTCCAACAGAGACAGGCAGGTCACACGACCTGCAAGGCTGAGCACCTACTGGGGGCAATGAGTGAGCTGGGGACACCCGTGTCAGGGAGGCCGTAGTTGGGAAGGCAGGTTGTCAAGGAGGCTCCACAGCAGCAGGTCAGTGTCAATGTCACTGGGAAGGAGGAACCCAGGCACACAGGAGGCTCCCGCTGCAAGGCACCCGGGCCAGATCCCCAGGAAATGGGCTGGGTCCTGTGTGGCATTGGCTCTCCAGACAGTGGGCATGAGAAAGTCCTCAGTGGCCTACTCTAAACAAAGGGACGTGTCTAAGTGGTGTGTTGCCTTTGTCACAGCACTGTGTCTTCTTACTCAAAGAATGTGTGTGCTGTGCTTTTTTAAAATTCAAGTCAGCGATATTTAATGCAGACAGGAGTCTCAGCCCAGCAGCACCCCTACCCCCAGCCTCTTCGCTCTGCTGATGAAGACAATAATGGCCATTATTGTCTTCAGAGTGGGGTGCTCAGAGTGGGGAGCAGATCCCATTTGGGGCTGAGGCTGGGGCTGGCCTGTGCTTCAGGTCGTGTTCCTGTTGGCTCCAGGCCCTTCCAGTACTCATCCTTGGACCAGGTGACCACATCCCCAACTCCCTCTCAACACATCCCCTGAGTCCCACCCTCCCAACTAGGAATTAGGGTGCAGTCACCGCGCCCGCCCAATCTTTGGCTTCCTCTGAGCACAGTCCTCTCCAGTGGGGGACACAGGAAGGCAAGGCACAATGACACACCTGGAAACAGCTGCCTCCAAGGGGGAGCTGAAGGAACTGATGATGTTAACCCAGAAAGGACGGGTCTAAGTGGGGAATTCACAGCATCCTGAGTCATATGAAGGGCTCTCACTGCCCATGAGAGGGTCCTTCTTCTATGCTCCTCCAGAGAACGGACCAGACCCAAATTGGATAGTGATGAAGAAACAGGTGTCAGCACATCAGTCATTGCTTATATACAATTTAATCAGTGGGGCGGGCAGGACACGTGAAATGACCATTCCATTCTGTAGAAGACATTCCTAAGTCGTGTGGGAAGCTAAATTGAATGACCTCTGCCATCCCCGCTGTCCCCCCAATCATGACATTCCACAAGTGCCCTAGAACTTTGGGTGAACAACGGGGTCTCCTGTGACTGCCTTATTGTCTGCTCAGTTCAGCTGTAGACAACTTTTGAAGACTCAGTTCAGCTGTAGCCCCTGAGGTGTAGAACGCACTTTGTGTGGAGAAAGAAATACAGGATCTGACACGTTGAGTGTGGTCGTTAGGGTGTGTGAATGTCTTACACAGGATGGACAGCAATGTGAACATTCACCTAGAATGTCATATAGTGTGTTTGAATGTGATATTGTTGTTACAGAATTGCATGCTTATGATTTTGTAATAAAAGATTTTTATGTAATAAAAAGGGGTGTTATTTGTGCCAGTTCCTGTATGTTAGACAAGGAAGCAGTGAAGTTCCCAGGCTTTCTTGGAATCCCCCAGGGGCCTGATCACATCCCGCAAATGTAATGTACACTGATATTTTAGCAAGCATGCTGAGCCCTTGGAGGTAAACACCCCCCAGGGTTGCTGTTTCACCCATTCTCAAGCATGGAATTCTAGAGTTTTGGAGATGGAGGAAACTCTTCCCCAGGGCAGGAATTCTCCCTCTAACAACCCAATGTGGGTCACTCGGCTTTTCCTTGAGCACTTTCAGGAAGGGGCTCTCTGCTTTGCCAGGAAATTGGTCGATTTTGAGACAACATAATCCATGTTGAGACAGTCCTCATTATGAGCTGTTTCTTCCTCATATTGAGCTCCAAGTCCGCCTTCATTCAGTTTGCCTTTGCCCTCAGCAGTAGGACAAAAACAACTGTTTCCTCAGCCCTCAGCTGTAGGACTTTTAGATTTTTTAAGACAGTCATTATCTTCATACCCCTTCTCGCTCCAAATGTTTTCTTCCCCACCTAATTGTCTCAGGTCACCTCAGATATTTCTCATATGGCATAATTTCAGATGCCTCACCATCCCAGTTACCATCTTCTAAATATATTTTTTTATTTTACTAATGTTCCTTATAAAAAGTAGCTTCTAGAAAAAATACCAACTGTGGTCTTATCACTGCAAGGTGCAGTGGATCTATCACCTCCTTTGATCTACACATTATACCTTTATTAATACAACCTAGAATTATATGTGTTTCATACCAAATGGTCAAACATTGTGTTTATCTTAAGATTACGACAAATCAAAACCGTCTTTCTCATTTGACACAGTTTCATATAGCTTAAAATAATGAGTGAATTTAAAAGTGGCCCTATGCATTATAAAGCATCAGACCCTCCATCCCTATTTAAGAGATCAGAGCCCTGACAAAAATTAGCAATGACAGACTAAGGTAATTGAACCCCCAAATAATAGACTCCAAAGGTGAAATGTAGTGGCAGTGAGGTGCCAGGGCCAGGGCCCAGCCTTTGCAGCCTCTTCTTTCAACAAAACTCAGAGCATAGAAGGGCTCTTCTTGGAAGCTGCACCTGCTTGTCTCGTTTATTTCCCCTATATTTTCTTTTAGCTTGCCGCATGCTTCTGAGGCCAGCTCTTCTTCCAGACCACTGCAAACTCACTAGTGTTTTCTCTTGTGTCTCTGACAGGTCACCTGAAGGAAGAAATCACCCAGCGGCATCTGCAGCAAGTAGCTCTAGGTGAGTACAAAGTGGGTCCTGTAGGAGGAAGGTGAAGGTAATACAAGCTAGCCTGTCCTGAAAGCCCACGTTCAGCTAAAACATAGCCCATCCAAAGCCTAGGAAAGGTGAAGAAAGGAAGGTCTGCTGTGGAGTGCAGCTGTCGACTGATGCCCCTCCTCCCGGGGACCGTTTCCCCCACCTGTGTGCTTGCTCATGGCTATCACACCTGGCACCCACCCTCCCAGCTGCCGCCTCATCCTCTTGACCTTGTCCACCCATACCCCAAACTAAATTCATCCCCTATGACCCAGCCTCTCAGGGTCCCACTCTGAGCTTTCTAGAGCCACTACTAACTAATCTAGAGCCCCTGCTAACGGTAACAGCCTGTTTCCTGGTGGAGAAAACAGCCTCTGGTTGCTGGGCACTTCTGTGCACACTTTACGTGCCCTGTCTTTTTTTATCCCCACCACTGTTCTGAAAGGTAAGTGCATTTTCCGTGTGAAGACAACTCTGACTTGCAGGTCACATGGCTACACTAAGTGTGAAACTCGGATTTGAACCCAGTTCTCTGAGTCGATGCCACTTACTAACCACAACTTCAGTACACTAATAATGCAAATGCTAAACAAATGTGGTGATATTCTAAAAGGCCCTTGGCATCTTTTAAGCAGGGACATCTGCAGAAAATGCTCCCTTTTGATTTGTGACCCCCAGGAAGTGAGCTGGGAGGAGCACGCAGCTCCCAGGAAGGCTGATGGAGCAGGCATCTGGGCAGGACCAGCTTGTTCCTCTCCAGCGAGCCTGGGACCAAGGACACACACAGCTTTGACTAAATAAGCAATTTCTGTGTTCAAACAAAGGGCTCCTCCAGAGATGGCCTGGTCCTGGGGTGACCTGGAGTTGGAGAAGCCAGTACTCAGGACTTCTAGGGGAGAAATGCAGGACAGCTTCAATGTCATGAGGATGACACACTTGATCCTAGTAACCTGGATAATGAGGAAGGTTTGTTGTTCAGTTTCAGTAATAATAACGATCCTATCAATACCTACTGATTATGTCAGAAATAAAGAAGCAAAGCCCGACCACTGACCTGAGCTTGAGCTTCCCACTGTTGGCCTCAGGACTGAGGGGCAGGTCAGTGTGCCATGCCTGCCCTCCCAAGGCCAGAGAGTGGGGCTCAGAGCCAAGATTCTGCCAAGTACCTTTCTCAACAAGCAGCCAGGGATTCCCTGGGACCCTAACTTGTAGAGCTGGACTTAGGAAGGGCACAATGACCTCTGCTGGGGAGCTGTCAAGGTGTCCTTTGGGCCTCCTGGGTAGGTCACTGAATGGGAAGTCATCCCTAAGGGCTGCCCCTGGGCCCTTCATTTAAAGGTTGCTATCTGGTGTCTCCTCCAATCTCTATGACCCTGGCCGAATAGGAACAATGAGGTGGAAGGTACCACTCGTGTAACTCCAGGGATAATTTTTATCTAGGGCCTGGGGAGCCTTTTCTGTGGCTTTCAGGCCAAGAGGTACTCCATCCTCCCTGCCCCGCCCCATTGTCTGGCCCCCCGGGGTCCTTGGAAAACTGCTGCCTGTCTTCAACCATCCCCCTCGGTACTTCCTCCACTCATTCCTGGGAGCCTTCTTCCAAATTACAGCAGGTGTCAGGGCCAGAGGGCCCAGCTCTGCCCAAAGTAACCAGCCCACTTCAAACAGAAAGCACTTTGGCTGGAAGTCTACTAAGTGCGTTTGAAATACCTATTTATTTTTAAAGCATGCTATTCCATTTTAGAGAAGATTTGTTCATGTCACCCAGCTGCCATTCTGGGAGCGAACACCATGTTGCTGACCAAACTCCTTAAGAGCTGTTTGAGGGAGACTTGGAGCCACCAGTGCTCATGGTCCCAGGGGACCACAGCTCAGAAAAGAGTTCTTCTTGTTGAGAGAAATCTCTCAGTGCAGCAGACTGTTCACAGAGCCGCCCCCGCCTTAACCTTGCCCTTCAGCCTAACGCTGGGTGGAAGGCTAGAACCCACCCTGATGTCCTGTGACAGGGCAGGTCTTCTCTTGCCCCCCCCCTTGTTGGCTTTGTGTGTGTCTCCCATTCCCTTCTCCTCTGTTGGTTTGTCTTCTTCTCTTCACTCCTCCCTCATTCATTCTCCATTCTAAGTGTTCCCGTTGGTATTGTTTCTTTTTGCCGCCATGTTCCTAAGTTTCCATGAAAGCGTAGAAGACGGTTGGTTGTCTGTGGGGTGGGAGGTAATGAGCAATTTTGAGCAGATGTTTTCTCATGTATTTTGCATAAGAATAGAGCTCTGTATGTATAAGTATCTTGATACCCAAGAAAACAGTCTCGGATAAGGCAGTCTCGGATCTCAAAGGAGCACAGCTCAGTGACCAGAGAGGCGCCGTGTGGGAGAGGCGCACCCTGGTGGAGGGAGGCGGGCCCAGCCCTGCTCCAGAGGGGCTCGGCCGCGTGGGAAGAGCAGCTGTTACCACTTCAGGAATTTGGGAGCCGTGGTTAAACCCAGTATTGTTCAAATTAATTGTATACAGTTAAATAAAGTACATTAAAAGCAAAGGCAACAGATACTCAAAATTCATCACTTCCTAACTAATTTACTGCATTTTACTATTATCTCTGCTCTTGAGATCCTTGACACGAGCTGTGTGGGTGTCACAGAGACGCGATCCGACGTGGCTCCTGTGCACGTCTTGTGGACCCGCATGCAGGACATCACTCAGGCGGCCGGGAGACGCGGGGTGGGAGTATGCACCAAGGAACTGGCAAATGTAACTCGAGGCCCTTTTCCCTGAGGAGCCCATTGTTAAGCATTTAGCATCACGCCAGGGGCACACAGACAAGCATCCGTTGAGAGGCCAGATTGTGCAAACATGTCTGCACTCTGAAAATGACTTCTACTCCCTTCCTGGCTGGAAATCCACGTGACAGCTCTCCTGCACAGACTGCCTCCCCACGAACCCTGGCCCTCTCCAAAGCAAGTGGACAGAAGGGGAGCGGGTGAAGCACTGGGTCCAGGGAGCCCCTGGATGTAGCCGCTGGAGTAGGAGGGGGTTCTTTAAGAGACACATAAATGACCAGTTCCAAAAATATAATTAACCACCAAAAGTCCCTAGTGGGCTTAGAGCAGAGCCTGCTCCCACACTATATTTCAGAAAACAAAATAATGGTTTTTGTTGTTGTTATTTATTCTAACCCAAGGACAGGCCTATTGATTTTAAAGAGAGAGGGAAAGAAAGAGATAGCAAGACAGGGAGAGAAACATTGATATGAGAGAAGCACGTTGATCGGTTGCCTCCTGTGCACCCCTACCCAGGGGCCAAACCTGCAATGTAGGTGTGTGTCCTGACCAGGAACCGAACCCTCAGCCTTTTAGTTTATGGGACAACACTCCAACCAACTGAGACACACTGACCCAGGCAACAATGTTATTTTTAAATTAAGCATCATTTGGGAATGATACTAGTTGAACTAGATTCAGCTAGCTGAGTTGAATTCACTGCTTTTTTCCCACTTCGTTGCCCTGGTTACCCTCAGTGGTATAGTATTGTCAATAATGCAATCAGCAAACGTTTCCTGAGTACTTTACCACACATCAGGCGTGATTCTAAGCTCTTATATTTTCTTTTGTAACGTTCCTAAAATCCCCATGAGTAGAGACTACTATTATCCTCAGTTTACATTAAAGCCCAAAGGGGTTACGTGAATCTGCCTAGCGTTACTCAGTTAAGAATGCAAATACAGGCGGCTTGGCTTCAGACCCCATGCTCCAACCTGCAGCCGGGCCCTCAGCCCTGCGTCAGGCAGGCATAGCAGGGTCCACAAAGGCACAGAGGTTCGCTGCCTGCCCTCCAAGGTTTCTACTCTAGCCAGCATGAGGTGCTGCGTGCATAAAAGGATAACTCTAATGTCAGGCTTTGATGCATACATATTGTGCCATTCAGTGTCCTCTTTCCCCTGCTGTCCCCAAACCAGTTCAGCCTTGACTTTCTCCATGACTCATGCCCTGGGCCCTTGTCCCCAGGTCTTCTTTGCCCTCCAGCCCACGCACCTCTGTTAGAGCACCAGCCAACTATTCTCCACACTGAAATGTGAGCTCCTAGAAGGCTGGGTGCAGTCAAATGAATCTTTACCCCTAGCAGCCAGCACAGGCAATAAATAGGCCCAATCAGTGCTTCTCCAGATGACTTCCAGACTCACACATCTTGCAAAAGTATAATGAAACATTTGAACATAAAATAAAATAAGTCCATTAGAAGAAGTAGGAGTAAGTGCTTTCAGACCCCATAACTGAGCAGATTATAACACATGGGTGATAAATTTGGCTCCTTCTTATCTAGCCACTAAGCAGAAAGTGAAGCACCCTGAGTTACCGTTTTCTTTTCTGGCAACAGGAAGTGTGCTAACCAATGTATCTGCAAAAAATAGAATTTCTCCCTGGAACCAAACACAACCCAGAATTTATCATGTGGATCTTTGTATACAGGACACTGAGTGGCATCATGAAAGATGTCTTCAACTGCAGCTTTACAAAATAAGCCAAAATGTTGTTCAACCAGATGAGTCTTATATCGACCCTCCATAGAAGTGAGAGGCCTGACACGAAATCATAACTCATTGAAAGTGTTTATGTAAGAGGCCGAGAAAATATGCTCCAAGTATCCCGCTTTCTGGTAGCTGCAGAGAACAGGAATAAAACCGGGGGGAACCAGCCCCAAGACCGTGGGCTGTCACCCTCAAGAGTCTCTTCTGAGCAACATTCAATCAGGGGCTGGCAAAATTCTACCAACTGCCTGTGATTCAAGTTGAAAAGGCACCTGGCACTACCAAGCAGCATGTGGCCTGTGTCAGGAGAAAGGAACTGACCATCAGAGCTTCGAGGACTTTCCAGAGGGGATGGCGCCTGGGGCATGTCACTAAGACCACAGCCTGGGCTGAGCCTTAAAGAACAGGCAGGATTCAAAGCCTAAGTGGAGAGTGTGGGAAGGAGGGGCTGTTGCGTGTAGTGTGTATGTTTGTGTGGTGTGTGCATGTGGCGTGTGTGTCATATGTTTGGTATGTGTGGCATGAATGTTTATGGTGTATAAGGTGTGAGGGGGCTGTGTCTGTGGCATGTGTATGGTGTGTGGGTGGTGTGATGTATGTGTGGTGTATGTAGTGTGTGGCATGTGCATGGTATGTTTTGGTGTGTGCAGGGGTAGAGGAAGAAGTACCCCCCTAGGGAGTAGATTTGAAGCAGTTGAGGAAAAGGCTAAAAGGGTGCCTTGGGCCAGTCCATTGAGAACTTTGGATCTGAGCCTTTACATTATAGACAGTGGAGCCAATGAGCATTTGTGAGCAAGGAAGTCTTGGTCAAAGAGGCCTTTTAGAAAAAAGAAAGCCTCAGGCAGTCACCCAGCTCCCCAGCATTCATTAGCTGACTGACCAGTCTGTCCCACCCACACTGCCCTCACCCCAGCCTTCACCCCAGCCTTCACCCCAGCCTTTACCTCAGCCTTCACCTCGCCCCCACCCGGGCTGTTTCTCCGGGTACACACACTCCCAACCCAAGTCAGGAAGGGCCTCAAGGACGCCTGGCTGTCTCTGCATAGAGCACCGATCACTCGCCACCCTACCTGGCCTTGCCTCTGAGGGTAGGTGGTCAGTCAATTACTTTCTTCTGTGGTAGATGGAAGTAGGGGATCTCTGCCCTGGAGAAGCTCAGTCCACGTTGGATGACACCACACCTTTCTCCACATTTATTCCTTGACCTAACTCCTGCAAAAACATAACTGATTGGAACATTCCCATTGCCTCTATGTAAGCATGTTGTTCATATGCTGTTACAGAAGATAGCAACAATAATAATGATTAACAAATGACAAGTAAATTTCATAAGCATGGCACTGGTAGTTTCCAAATGACATGTGAGATGCCCCCACAAACACTAGCCTCCTGAACAGCCCTCCTCTCCCCTCCCCCACCTCCCACTACCCCAGGAGCAAAGCAGCCCCAAGAACAGTCCACTGTGGCTGCAGTGCCACCGGTGGTGTGCGCCACCAGACCCTGGAAACAGGGCAGTGACAGCTCTAGTCCCCAGCTGGGGCCTTAAGGAGGGTGGGGAAGCACCAAACTGAGGGCTTGTGTTTTACTTTGTTGCTCCAGCATCCTCCAAGCAGCTCCTTCCTCCCAAACAGAATTCCTGCAGTGACCTCTTGTGGCATCCCTGCTGGTCTCCAAGTCACCACTTTCTACCATTTGGTGTAAAATCACTTAAGATTGAGTATTGAAATGCTCTTTGGAATTCTGCACAGGGAGACAACGAATCTGAGAGAAAGCAAAAGGCCAGACACTTGTCCATTGATTCACCTGGTTCACTGAGCACCTGGCACAACCCAGACAGTGTGTGAACCAGGATTTCCGGGTGTGCAGGGGAACCACTGAGTGAGGCAGAACTGGAGGGGACCTCCGGCCTAGAGTCTAGAGTGTGGTTTTCAAAATGGGCTCTGTGGGACCCAGAGGTGAGTGTGAGGGAAGTCACTCTGTAAGTGGCTGGACCTCGGGATTTCCACCCACCCTGATTCAACCAAAGCAAGTTTTATACCTCTTTTTGCCACTAAGCTTCTGTTTGAAGAGAGGGTTCTGCAGCTTTTAACACGTCTTCCTCCCTTCCAACCTTGGGGCTTGGTGTAAGACATTTGCATAGGCAGGTAGTCCAAGCTTCCCTTCCCAGAGCTGTCTTTCCTTTGGGCTCATGCAGAACTCTGCACACACCTCTGTGACGGAACTTAGCACATCTGTGGTAAGTGCTGGTCTCATGTGTCTCCCCCGCTGTGCGGAGTAACTTCCCCAACACCGCCCACAATGATCGACACACAGTAGGTCCTCTGTAAACGTTTGTTGAATAAATCAGTGACGTCTCAGGGATCACATTTTTCCCTTAAAAATGCACCAGGCACCAGCTAAGGGGCTCTGTGCCCAGGCTCCAACACCTGTAAAATGGGGTGACTGGCCAAATGATATCCTGTGGCCAGCACAGTCTCAGACTTAGCTGGCATGTGTGTCAGCTTGTTGAGTGAACAAGTGAATCTCATAGCCCCCAGCTCTCAAGGGCTGCAACTTTACCTCTTTGTGAATGCAGACTTCACAGGAAGTCTGGAAAGACATGGCAGGAAACACACGCAATCTTAGTGAGGAGACATGGAGGGCCTGGGTGGGTTAGCAATGCCTTCATCTTCTCAGAAGTAAGTGGTCAAAATGCCGACCCCTGGCAGCAAGGCAGATTGTAAGGGAAGCAGCTGCCCCCAAGGCTGAGATGGCATTTCAATTGGTAGCTCAGTACAGCCAGTGATAAAAGCTCACCTCCTGTATCTATTCTAATCCATGGTTCCTTGTGCAAATAGGACCAGCTTCAGTGACACAAGTCCTTGACCAAGTTTCTAGGCTCAAGATGGAAGCTGGAAGTGAGAAGGAGTCCTCACACCACTCCCCAGCCCATCTCCCAATCTCTGAGGCTCCAGACCCTTTGAATGGTTCCAGACTCTCGCTCCAGCCAACCTGGAGAACAGAAGGAGGCTGTGGGCCTCAGCGCCGGTGCCAGTCTTGAACAGTAACTGTGGTTTAGTAAAAAGAGCCCTCACCATGAACTCAGGAGATCCCTGCTTGAATTGTTCCTCTACCATGTGCTAGTCCTGTGACCTTGGTCCACTAATCTTCCTGAATTTCTGTTTCCTTGTCCACACCAGAACACCTACTCCAATGGGCTGGTCTGAGTGTCAAGCACAGTGTCCGTGTGATGAAACTGAGGACAGAGTAGAAGGCTCAGTGGATCGTCATGGTCTTGGACTCTGAGTGCCAGGAACTAAATGAACCAAATACCATAGCCCCAGGGTACAGAGCCTACCTGGCTCTGGGCCACCAGCAACAATTGACAAAGCTGGTGGAGGTCACCCCAGTCCTATAGTTCCCTCATCTCTCCCCCCATATTTGCTCACAGGCACTATTAATCACACTTCTGTGCACAGATACAGTCAAGCTCCAGGAAGGGCTGTCTACTGCCTTGAGTACTTGACCACTGATGATCCTGCTAGCAGTTGCCAGAACCTTTTCTTTCAGCCTCCAAATGTGCAGAAACCATGACTGCTACTTTGGGTGAATTAGGCATTTGACCAATGTCTTAGTCAGTTAGGGCTACCTATGACAAATTGCCATAGACTAGGTGGCTGATAAGCAGAAATTCATTTCTCACAGAAATGTATTTCTTCCGGAGGCTGGAAGCTTGAGATTGTGGTGTCAGCATGGTCGGGTTCTGCTGAGAGCCCTCTTCTGGGTTGCAGACTGCTGCCTTCTCTTTATATGGCAGACAAAGAGTGAGCTAGCTCTTGGGCCTCTTCTTGTAAGGGCACCAATCCCACCCTCCTGACCTAGTTACCTCCCGAAGGCCCCACCTCCAAATACTGTCACACTGGGGATTAAATTTCAACACACAGATTTGGGGGTGGGGCACACACTCAGCCCATAACAAACACAGAAAACAAAATTTTAGTAGAATTTAGTCTAGTAGTAGACATCACCAGTTACGCTTGGCAAATCTCAGCCCAGGAAAGGTCCCTGTGTTTCCTAGGACTGATTCTGCTGTGCATGTAGTGAGCTGGGTAAGACCTTTCCATTTCTTCAAAGAAGCTGATGAGCTTGGGTGACCCTCCAACAAGAAACCAGGGTCATATGTGCTCAGTCACAAACAATAGGTTCCATTTCCAAACAACCAACAAAAAGGTTTAAGGGCTATTTTGAATATGCTAGTGTCTGATCAGGAGACCACAGGAGAGCCATGCTGAGGAGCCAGGGGCCCACAGGAGATAGATATAACTAGTCTATCAGGGCAGAGCTGCCAACAGGTGACACCCAGAGAGCAGAGCAGAGGAGTTTCCACTCAGAAAAAAGAAACAAAAAGGAAAAGAGAAGCAGGGCAAAGTGAACTGTACAGTTAAAATCTATGAACAATCATATAGGGATGAAGATACCTAAACCCCACACCCCTGAAAGTCCATGCCAGGAACATACACCAAGGAGGGGTCACACATGTGCCTGAGATGCTCACTGCAGCCTTGTTCTCACCACACCGAAGAGTCAAATGGACAAACACAGGGGACGAGCTGAAGACCTCCCAGCAGGAGGGTGAATAGAGCTATAGTTATGATACAGTCATACAATGGAACACTGTAGAGAATTTAAAACTAATAAACTAGATCTACCTGTAGCAATGTGAATAAATCTCAAAAAACACAATGGTGATTGAAAGAAAGAAAATTGTTGAAGAATATATATGTAATAATAACATTTATGTAAATCCAAAAATGTTCAATACTATTGGGTTGGCCAAAAAGTCCATTTAGTTTTCCTGTAAAATAAAAGACACCTTTTTCATTTTCACCAATAACATTACTGAATTGGGTATTTTGAGTATGTTGGCCGTCTCCTGCACGGTATGACATTGATCGTTCCAAGTACTGTCTCGATTTGATTCCTGTCTACTCCACCGGCCTGCCCAACCATGCACCATCACCCAGCAAAAAGCACGAAACTTCCCAAACCACTTTTGACACGTCCAGTCAGTCACAGCACCCTCTCCGTACACTGCACAAATCTTTTGTATTTCCGTTGTATTTTTACCTTTCTCAAAAAGATAAGCATAATATGCCAAAAATGTTGCATATTTCCTTCCATATTCAATACTAAAATGGCTATGCAAAAATTCACCCGTTTTGATGTTTTTTAAGTGCATGCTGATATGACAGCTGTCACAATACGATCTAACAAAATTGTTTTGAATGAAGTTAAAGACAACTAAGCTCTCCTACAGCCATCATGTGGGGGGCGGGGCAGGAACATTTGGCCAGCCCAGTACTTACTGGGGAGCAAGGGGTGGGAGCTTTGTACATTTTGTTGTCAAAGATAACATAAATCCAGAAAGATACACAAAATATTTACATGCAGGTACTCAGTCCAACAAATATTTCCAAAAAGAACACCTATGCCACCACCTCTCCATAAGAACTAGCTAAGTCATGTTTAAGGGAATTAAATATATAGGGTGAGAATATAAAAGGGGGCGGCGTGTCTTAGGAGCTGGGGAGGGCACCAAGGAAGCTTTCTGCCAGCTCTGCAATGTTCAAGGTCAAAAACAAAAACTGAAGCAACTATAGCTAACTATTTCGATTTTTCAAAATACAGGGGTGGTACATGCATGTTATTTATATAATTCTCCAAAATTGTTTGTTTTTGAAATGGTCTATAATAATTTCCAGAACTCTAAAAAGGATTCGATTCCCACAGTTCAGAGATCAAATAAAATTACTGTGTCATTGGAATCGTTGTGATAATAGTAGTAAAAAGCAAAACCCAATTTGATTCTGATTAATCTTCATTTTTGAACTTGTGTGAGTGAAGGTTCAAACAGGAAGCAGGTGGCAGGACTCAAATTAGGTGTTAGGAAGAGAGTTGCAAACGGGTCTGTGGACAAAGATGGGAGCAGTGCAGGGGAATTGGAAGGGAGACCACCGCAGCCCAGACATAGTAGTAGCAGCAAAGCAGGAAGCATCGCCACCCCTAGACATCCAGGGAGCAAGAGAAGTGAGCAGGTACCAGGACCTGAACACAGAAAGGCTCTAACCATCTGACAGGAGCTGTGATCTTAGGTCAAGCAGCACATCCAGCTCATGGTACCTGCAGAGATGTCCAGAGAAAGAACTGCCTCAGCCTCTTTCTCCTCCCAGCCCCCAGTCGCTTGCCTGTGTTCCCCACTGGCTGAGCCCAGCCAGAGGCAAGGGGTAAGGAAGTGCAGTGTTCTACCAGCCAGCTTCCTGGGGCAAGTAGCAGAAGAGTGGAAGAGGGTGGAGGGTGGATCTGGAGAAGCAAATGGAATAGATCCGATGCATAGCCCCCAGGCCCCCTGTGGTCCACTGCCAGGCTTTTTTCTACTAAGGTCCCATTGCCCCTCTAGGTGGCGCTATTAAAAAGGATCTGAGTCAAGTCATGTGCTAGAGAGTCTAAGTGGGTAGTAGCCAGCTCATACTGGCTCATGAGAACTGTGTGTATCTCTTCCCTGGTCCAAATTCAGGAACATCGAGTTGGTAGCTTAAAATGGGTCATGATGCCCTGAGTGATGTGACTCAGTTGGTTGGGCAGCGTCCCACAAAGTGAAAGGTCACTGGTTTGATCCCCGATAGGGGCACAGGCCTGGGTTGCAGGTTTGGTCCCTTGGCTGAGGTACGCACAAGAAGCAACCAATCTATGTTTCTCTCTCACATCGGTGTTTCCTCTCCATCTCTTTCTCCCTCCCTTCCCCTCTTTCTAAAAATTAATTAAAATCTTTTAAAAATAAAGTAATTAATTACAATAAAATTGGCCATGATGGGAGTATATACACCACAAAATTGGCTACCACTACAAATCAGGGTGTTCATTTGTTTGTTTTCAGAGAGCTGGTTGTTACTCGTTTACCGGCTTACTTGGGTGACCATACCCTCTCTTCCGTGCTCATAGCCTGTAGCCCACGCCAGGTCCACAGGAACACAGCAGCAGGTCTCTGTTCGCTCCCAGCATGCCATCAGCCCAGACCCTGCCCTCTCTGAGGGCAGACCCTGCCCCCTCTGTCCCATTCCTGAGTGGGAATCAGACATCAGTCCACTGGGCACATGTGTGTGCACACAAACACATGCACACTCCCAAGGACTCTTTTTTTTATGACTATGAGAATCCATTTATTAAAGCTGTTAACAGTAAGACAAGGAAGGGCTAGCATAGAAGAAGCAACAGGAGAGCCTTGGCTGGGCTGCCGTGGCTCACTGGGAAGTCACAGCAAAGGGGGCTTCGGGGACAGGGTTTAGGAGATTAGCCTGGGACCAGCTGCCAGCTGCCCATTGCCTTTCCCGACTCGTGTCCCCGGGAAAAGAAGTGGGGGAAGAAGAAGGGAATGGGGAGGCCTGCTTCCCGGAGAATGCAAGACCTGAGTCCTTTGTCTTAAGGCCTTTATCACTCTTGGGGGAGGTCTCGGGGGAGGGCTGCAGCAGAACAGCCATCCATTCTCCAGGTGTGCTCTCTCAGGGTCGTGGTCTCCACTGACTGGTCAACTCCAGGGCAGGGGGTCTTTAGTCATTGCATCGGTTCTGGCTTCCCCACCTGGTTTTGCAGCTTTTCTGGGCCTGGAGCTAAAACACAGCTGGGGCCTAGATGTCACTTCCAGGGAGGAAAGGCCAGGGCAGGAGAGGTTACCCTGGGGGTGAGGTCCCTGTTTTTCCCAGTTGTGCCCCCTGCCATCTCTCTGCCCCTGGCTGTAAACTGCTCAGGCCATTGTGCTCAGCTGTCTCAGTTTCCCTGTTCCACTTGCCCAGGAACTTCCCTAGCTTCTCACTGTCCTGCCTGAAAACTCTTACCAAGCTTTCCAAGTGGTCTCCTTGGAGCCAGCTCAGAGCCCCATGACTACTTTTGAGAGAGGGAGAAGGCCCTCCACACACATCGCCCAGTGCGGAAGATAAGGCAGGCTTAGGGCAAGTGCTAGCTCTCTTTAATGAAATCCTCTTCGAAAATCCCTCTCAGTCCTTTCCAACACTGACGTGGGTACTTTGGTTGTCTAACCACCTTTTGCCACCTTACTTGGAAAATGTACCAATTCCACTGTGAGGTCTGTCTCAGAGCTTTTGACTGTATATAACACACTTTTGCCAGATGAACGTATTAACTTACAAATTGTCTAGTCACAGGTACATTTTCCAAGAGTGGAAGGAGATGGTTTGGTGAAGAGTCCTCAACTCAGTTCCTGATGGTCCTGAAATTTCTCTTATAAGCCAATCAAGACAATCACCCAGACCCCACTGACCGGAACCCTCAGAGGCATTTCTCGGGGGAACGGCCCGGCTCACTCTTGCAGGCACAACAGAAACTGTCTTCCCTGAAAGGTTATGTGTGTCCTGAGAACACTCCTGATTGGCTGGGTCCTGTGTGACAAAGATGTGACTGGGTTTTAGAGATGCCAAGGTTCCTGCTAATGTCTCTAAATAGCCGCTGGGACCGGGGCTTGTGGTCACCATGAGCCAGTGAGGCTGGAGTGAGAGAGGGTAGAATTGCCAAGGGACTGGATTCTGAGTTCAGATTCGAACATGCTTCCCACTGAGGCGTGAGGAAGTCACAGTGGGCCGGAGAGCAGGCAGGGGCAGCCTCAGGACAAACCTGCCCCTGGAGGGCCAACATGGGTGGGAGAAGAAGCACTACAAGCTTTGGTAAGAGTGTCACCAAGCCAGGCTCTGAGTGGCTGCCACCAGAGAAATGCTGACTAGAAGCCAAACGGTAGATCTTGGGTTAAAGCAGAAAGGGCTGTGAAGAGATAGGGGAGAGTGAGAACAGAGGTGGCCATGGAAGGGAACCTGTGTGAACTAAAGCAAGTAACAAGACTAAAAATGGCTTTCCTGGGTATGCCGTATGCCCCAGGTCTCCCTCATATTGCCTGCAAGTTCACTGACCCTGGTGCACGCTAACCCTCTGGGGTCCACGTCCTCCCCAGGGAACAAGATGGGGAAGGGGAGGGGGTGAAGGAGGGAAGCCAGCATCCCAGGGGCGTGATCTCAGGCAGCAAGGCCTAGAGTAGCAGCAGGGGAGGTAACAGGTGCCTCAGGCAGAAAGAGATGGCAGACGGCCTTCTATTAGGGGGTGTCTGGGCGTGTCTTTGCTCTGAACTGGCATGCCAAACCATCGTGATTGCTCAGAAGCAGGGCTGTGTCCTCTCTAGAGAGTGCCCTGTTCTCCCTGCGTGGAAGGCAGTGAGTGTGGGGCTTGTGGCGGGGGGGCTGTGAGTGTGCCGTTATCAGTCCCAGCCATGTGCCTGCAGGATGTTGTTCTTCAAGCCCTTCAGTCTGAGCAGGCCACGGGCAGCTCTGCTGTTTCGGAGAATCAGCACCAAGACCGATGGTGGTGCTGAGCCCCCGTTAGCGTGTGATCACTTCAGCTGACAATAAATTTGAGCCATTAAACAGGAAATGGCCTGATTGGGAAGCCAGACTCTTTCCCTCTGAGCTGCCGACCATCATGGTCATTGAGCCACTGACACCATTAATCTCCACAAGAATGGACACTTTGACTCCTCAAACAAGGTGCGGCCGAGTGATCTACTGTTCTGTGAGACAGCTTAGCCCCAAGGAGGCCCAGAGAGGGTGTTCAGCGAATGAATCATGTGCTGGAGAGCTGAGGCGACCAGCGGGAGGGCTGCCCTGGCTCTGAGGTCTGCCTGCCACGGAAGAGCCACATAACTCACGGCCTCCTCCCACGCAGCACTGGCCAAGGACTGCCACGTCGGGGCCTGCAGCCTTTGCTCTGTGGAAACCCACATTCAGCTCTGGTGCTGTCAGTGTTGCCATTCTGATTGAGAGTCAATGTTTCCTTTCAAGGAGGTGGGTACAGCAGGCTGGCCCTGGGCGTTCCGGGGTCTGAACTTGGAGAGGGGCAGGCGAGCTGCAAATGCCAGGTGGAGTGAGGATGCAGGCCACGGTTTTGTTAGGAAAGGGCAGCTTTCAAAGGCCAGCACTCAGGAAGAAACTGAGGCTTTCTCTCTGCCCAAGCCCCAGATCTGAAAGGCATCCAAGGAAAAGAGCATCACCTTCGAATACCAAGGACAAGTCAAGACCAACTTCAATGATCTGCCCTGTGGCTTCCTTCATTATTGGATTCACTTACAGAGGAAAAAGCACAGGCTTTGAAGTTAGATAAAGCCAGTTCCTGACTTCAGCTGTACCCACCAGTGAGGTGATCCTGAGCAGATTACTTCTCCTGTCGGAACTCATCCGCAGTGGGGGTTGTGATAATTATATAAGACACATGGAGTCCCTGATCCATGGAGCAACCACACAGTGGATATCGTTATTCAGCTTTTATCCACCACCCACAAGGGCCGGTGCAGGCAGATCCAGCCCCACAGAAAGCGCACTTTCTCGCTGCGAACTCCGAGGCCCCTTTTCTCCACAGTGGCTCCCACAGATCTAGCAGGCGGGCAGGGCCCAGAGGGACACGCCAGCTCATACACCGCCCTCCCCAACCTTCGGCAGCTCTGCACCCGGCTGTATCCTGATGAAGCACTTGCTTTGAAACAGGGCTCGGAGCCTTCAACGGCGTTTCTTAACACGGGGTGAGCATCAGAAGTCTCCAGGGAGATAATGTAAAACGAGATTAATTAGCCACAGTGTTATTTTACATTTATTAATAACCTTGATTGTTGCTTAAACTTATCAGTCAGCTTTTCCTTTCAGAATAGTGTAATCCGATAATTCGATCCCAATATAGTTCATCTTGATTTTTTAAATTATGGAGTCTTTCACATGACAATTTATTTTAGGTTTGTATTGGCTGAGTGAGAGTACATGTGTTGTCTTTGTAGGAGATTTCCACTGATGGCACTTAAATCAACCTTATCAATAATATCATTCTGTTCCAGCATGTAATTATTGATTATTTAATTTAAATTATGTGACAAAGACCAAATGCTAATTTGCCTGTCAATTCTTCCCTGACTGTCTTGGGTTTTGCTTATTTAGTTGCTTTAGCATTTACCAAATAAATGCTTATGGTTATAAATATTTTGATTTAAAAAAAGGGTTCACGAGGGAACGTACAGGCGAACTCTAACTCAGTAGGTCTGGGTGGGGCTCGGCTGCCTGTGTTTTTGCAGACTCTGTAAGTGACCCCCGTGGGCACCCCCAGCTGAGAGACCCTGACCAAAGAAAGGAAATTCTGCACACCTCAGACATTAAATAACTGCACAGGAGAGTCTGTGTGTGTGTGTGCGTGTGTGTGAAGAGGAGTTATAGTGATCTCTCCAGTGCCTCTGAAATCACGCCAGGCGGGAGGGAGCACGGGGGCACACAGGAGGCTGGCCTTCCTGGCCAGGGGCCCGTCCTCCGTGTGTTGCTGGCCCCTGAAGACCTGACACTGCAGAGGCAGGGCCAGCCTGGGACCACGTGTGCCCTGTTTGAAGTTTCAGTTACTATTTCACAGCTCAGAGCTTCCTCCGAGTGTGACATTCAGATCCACAGCCACCGGCATAAAGCCCTTCCTTCTTGCTTTTGTGTTGCTTTGGAGCCGACTGCCCATACAGATTCACAGTGTGACCTCGGAGGCCACTCGGGGCTGTGACCTCCTGTGCCCCTGTCCCAGCCAGAACCCCATGCTTGAAAGGAGGGCTCTGTGTGCTCCTGTCAGGTGGCTGGAGGCCCTGTCTCTGGCAGCAGTCCCACAGGCACAGAGACCGACAAAGCCCAAACACTCGTTAGTAACTCCCTCCTCCTCTGCTCTTCTGCTCAGTGCTTTTATTCACTTCCCTTTAGTTCCCAGCCCCTATTTCTCGTCAGAAAGGCCAAGCAGCCAAAAGCATCAGATGCAGCCAGGGGCTGTCTCCTGGTGGGGTTACAGTGCATTTCACTAAGCAAACAGCAACTTGGGCAAGAGCCCCGTTTGGGTGTCGTGACCAGGCAGATGGCTTGTGTCCTGGGGGTATGCTGTGCCCTCATTCTGGCTGCCGAGGTTCCGTGCCCCAGCTTTCTCTCCTAGATCACTGACGGGTCTACAGCACGCTGGCGCCACCGCACATGAACTATTCTTCAGTTTGAAGTAGCTTTGTCTTGCTCAGCAAAAAAACCTGCTCGACTTAGCTACCAAAGGAATAGATCAAGCTATTCCTCTACTCAAAACCCTCCAGCTTCTGGTTTCTCTCCAAGCCAAATCCCTGACCATGACTACAAGGTCCTGTGTGATCTGGGCTCAGTTTCCTCACTGGCCTCAGCTCCCACCACTCTCTCCCTTGCCCTGTGTGTGGAGGGGGGGGTCAGAGAAGAATGGAGAAGTTGGAAGAGGAGTTTTAGTGATCGCTCTCACATGCCAAAATCACGCCAGGGAGAAGGGGCCACACTCTGACGTACTGGCCTTCCCACTGTTCTCAGATGCACCAGCAGACGCCCCTCAGGCCCTTTGTACTTGCTGCTCTACTCTCCACCCTGAATTCTGCACTCTGTTCTCGCTCTTCATTCAGGGCTCTGCTCAAATGTCCCCTCCTCAGAGAGGCCCCTGACTTCTTGCCTAGTATGGCTGCCCTCCAACCTGCACCCAGCTTTCTCTTTCCTTGCAGAAGCTCTCAGCCCCTGGCATTCCACCACAGACTCAGTTTTGGGGTGGTTTAATGTCTGCCCTCCACAGTAGGCTGCCCTGGCACAGGAGTGGGCCCACATCAACACTCATAAACATTTGTTACATAAGTGAATGGATGGCTAGTCCTGGATTCAAAGGCTGGCTCTGCTATTTGGTAGCTTTATGGCATTGAGCAAGCCACCTGGTCACCCTGAGCCTTGGCCTCCTTGCCTGGAAAACGGAGGTGATGATATCTGCTGGCTAGAATGACAAGAATGAATGAGGCAGCACAGTGAGTGTGGCCAAGGGCATGCCCCCCACACAGTAGCCAACATCATCTTCCATTCTTCGTCAGCTGCCTTCAGAATGCTCTCCCTGCCCTAGGCCCCTGGATGCCCTCAGGTTTCCAGCACACCCACAACTCTGACCTGCTAGGGGCACCTGCAAGGGCTCCAGGAAAAGACAGCCGGCCACAGGGTGGGGCAAGAGCCCCTCTCCTGCACAGGGCTCGGGGCTCAAGCTGGGGCAGCCAGCGCATCTCGGCCTCTGTCCTCCCTCAGCCAGGCCCGAGGCCCCTTGAGACCCCCTGGGGGCGGGGGGGACACTGGATGAGACTCCCCTGGACAGCCCCAGGAGCCCAGCCCCCAGTGTCCAGTCGTGCAGTGTGTGCCTGCAGAACGCCCAGCCAGTCCCCACAGAGGAGGGACTTCACTGGATTTCTAAGAGGTTGTCTTGGTGGGGTGCTCAAATGTATTAAAAGAAGGAAACAGATTCACAGCTTTTGTTTTTAAGAGGCTGGAAGATACATTTGCCCATTTCTGAAACTGTGAAGAGGAAATATTCTGTCCATTTCAAGTCCTACCGGTATCAGTTTGGTGCTAAGACACTTTCTTCAGTTTCTCACGGCTGACATTCTCCAGAGGACGAGGGCCAGTGAACACCGAGAGCACCGAGGGCATCCTGCCCGTGAACAAAGTAGGCGAGATGCAAAGAGCAGAAGGGCCGGTCCCTGTCGTGGGGGCTATGCTTGGGGCACGTGGCTACACGGACAGGCAGTCTGGCTCCTTGGGGCCAGTAAAATGCACCAGCGTGGGTGACAGTGTGGTCTTCTGTTGGGAAGTTTAAGAAACGTCTCCTGTGTGTCAACGATGGAGTCAGACGCTTGCTCCATCACTTTACAAATGACAGCTGTCACTTGACACAGGGATAGAAAGCAACAGGGAAGATAAAGGACAGAATCCTAATCTGCCGAACACACTTAACAATGAATTAGGTGACGACAAAAACAACAGTCAGGGGAGAATAAGCACAGGACAGAGTAAGGGCCTCTCAACAGACCGAACCCCAGTAAACGGGCACGTCGCGTTTGGGGTCAGAATGACAATCACACTGAGACAGGACGTGTTTTGACAGCCACTCCTAAAAACATGAGAAGTGTTTCCACTGACCTCAAGCCTAGCAATGGCCAATGGGAAGCTGACATGGCCAAAACCGTGACAAAGCTGCTGGGAAGGCTGCCTGGTGTCAACGTTCAGCTCTTCAGAACCAGCTCCGCCACGTACTAGCTGGGTCCCTGGGTTAGTCACAGCCCTTTCTGAGCCCCCAGTCTAACTGGAGTGAGACAGTAACGCCTCCCCTGCCTGGCTGTTTGAGAATTGACAATGAGACATGCAGAGCACTGGGCAGAACCTGGCATACGAAGGCCCTCGATACATGGTCAGGTAGTAATTCACCTGCTGTGGAAATAAAGAGCATGATCTTTTCACAGCAAGGAGAGCCCCTCTCTGCCCAGTCCCTCTCACACGTACGGGAGTGTTAGGTCCAGGTTTAGACTCTGGACTTAAGATCAGTTAGAAAGTCAACTGTCACTGAGACCTTGGGTGAGGGCAGAGTCAGCCTGAGAATATCGCTCCAGACATATGTGGTATCTTGTTGTTGTTGTTATTAAGATATTTAAAGAACTATCACATTAGGAGGACATGCTATACTGTTCCAAAGATCCAAAATAGAGGTGAAAAGAAGTTAGTGTGGCAGGCCTCAGCTCGTAGGGAAAACAGAGCTGCCCACAGTGAAATGTGCTATCATAGGAAGTAGTGAGCTCCCCACCAATGGAAGTAAGCATTTAGGCAGAAACCGAATGGCCGTGTATCGGAAATGTCATTGAAGGAATTTCTGAATCCAAGACCCCTGCAATCAAACAAACCCATGTGGCCTTGTGCAAGTTAACCTCTCTGACCCTCGGTGCCCTTCTCTGTAAAGTGGGAACAACACCACCTCAGGTAGGCACTAAAAGGATTAAGTCTAGTCATGTTCAGAGAAATCACCCAGCCCATAGTGGGTTCTGCCCTGCATGGAGTTGAAAGCAGGGCCTTCTCTGAGGCTAAAAATGCAGTGCAGCCCCACAGAGACTCCTGGGAGGGTAAGCAGACCTCACCACCCAGCCAGGAAAGAACAGGTTCCAGGTAACCACACCAGCCGGAGCGGGCAGCCCGGCAACCTGCTGTGGGGGTCATCACCCGTGGGGACACAGCCCTCCCCAAGGCCTCACCACAGTCCTGTCACCCTGTCTTATGGACAGCGCATCTGAGTGTGGGTCTCGGCCCTTGTTGCAATGCCTGGATGAATCAGGCTTGGGAACCACGGCTTTAGAGAGAAGTCAAAACCAGAAGACTACAGACTTCAGCCCCTCAGCTGGTGCAAAGAAAGACGGGAGCTGGTTTAATAACATCTTGGTTTGCAAAGGTCTCTGCACCAGAGGATGGGGAAGTGTGAGTCTGCATCTTCCCCGGGGACTCCAAGGAAGTGAGTGAACTCAATAGCAAAAGGATTAGTAGCCATGTGAGGAAGAATCCTCTTCCTCTGACAGACATTGGGCGTGAGGACAGCCGACCAGCAGAGTCACGGGAGCCTCGTGGGGGCGTCCATCAGAGCAGGGGCCACCATCCAGAGGAGGGGCCTGAAGTGGGCTCCCATCCTGAGGCCCCGGAAGGAACTCACAGGGTTCCCTTTCATCCATTTGGCTCTATCATCTGCCTAAATATCACATTTTCCCTTCACCTTTCTCCCCCATTGAAGTAAGCCATGAGCATTGATCTCCCTTCTCCAGGTATCTCTGAAAACATGGCCGCGCGCTCGGGGCCAGACCAGCTGGAAGAGAAGCTGCGGTCACAACTGGAGGAAGAAAAGACAAGGTGCCCTTTCTCTTCTCCTTGCCCACCCTGCCCCCAGCCGCAGAGGGTTCCCAGGGAGACTGGAGCTGCCTAAGGTCTAAAGAGTAGCTATGCCCGGATCACGCCTGGAGCTTCCCTGGGAAGTGGGCCTAGCAGCTGGGTCCTAAAACAGTTGGAGAAGTTGCTGCCCTTGAGGGGGAACCCTGGACAGGCGAGGTTGGGATGGAAGCAGAAGTATCAAGAAGGGAGAGCCCTTTGCTGTAGGCCCACTCACCAGCTCAAGGTCCAAGGCTGGCACTGCCGAAGCAACCAGCCTTGTCTGCTGCTGCCATCTAGGGGAGACAAGAAATATGACCACAGAGGTCTGCCTCCCTCACGTGTCTGCAAGCATCCTGAGAACATCATACCCCCCTGTACCCATTTTGAGTCCCCAGTGATTTCAATTACAGAGTGAGAAACCTCAGGCCTAAACAGACACATGGCGATTACTACTGGTACGCAGCATGGTCACAGAATCTTGCTTGTGACTAACACTTCGGTCAAGCTTCTTAGTTCATTCATTTGTACGTGCATTCAGCAAACGTTTGCTCTTTCCTCCATGCCATGGAGAGATTTGGGGAGACCAAACAAGTCACCTCCTTGCTCTCAAGGTGCCAATGGTATCATTGCAATACAGGCCACCCCTAGGCTGGCTAGGCACGTACCATGAGCAAACCTGTTCACCCTTGCCCCCACACCACACACACACACACACACACACACACACCCCTGCCTTCCAGGGACTTGAGGACCAGGTCCCGTGCAACTGGCGGGCAGGTCGCTCCTGATAACCATGTGCTGTTTCCTCCTGCCAACATCCTCCTTCCGGAAAGCTGGTACTGCCCTCCCGCACGGCTGCTCTCCACTCCCCGGGTTCACCCCCCAGGTGTCTGCTGTCCCCCTCACTCCATTTACTTTTCTCAGTTCCTTTCCCATCCATCCCTCTGTGTCTTTCCTGTGCCCCGTCCTGACCCCTTGGTCCTCACTCTCCACCTCAGGGTCGGCTCAGTGCTTCCCGCTGGACGACTTCTGACTCACCGCAGCATGCCCTACGCCCAAATGTGCGTGGTTCACACCCACTCGTGCACTGACAAGCGCGTTGCCCCTTCTGGTCCTCAGCACAGGGGCGAACCAGTGGACTGGGAGGCAGTGAAGACCGTGCTTCCAGAGCCAGACGGCCTGGGGCTCCACCCTGGCTGCTCTCATTGTTACCTCCGTGCCATGGAATAAGTTATAATACTTACCCTCTCCATGCCCGAGGTTCCAAAGCTGTGCAGCAGATAGGATGCATAACAGTGTCTCCTTCCTAATCCTGGGGAGAGGATTGAATGAGCGTATGTGTGTCCAGTGCCCAGAGCAGCAACTGCTTTTTCGCAAATGCTCCATAACGGTAGCTGCCACTCTGGGAGATGGTTGTTCATCTCCCACACGGAGGCCCGTGGGCCCCCTGGACAAAAATGCCCGGCTCTGCTCCTCTGTGGTGGGAGGACACCCTGGCCTCAGTGGGCAACTTTAGAGTCCCAATCACCAGCACAGTACTGAGGCACAGACGGGCAGCTAAAGGTCCATGGACAGCGCTTCCTGCCACCAGTGACTTTCAAGACTCTCCTCTGATGCCACTGCAGGTATAAAGTAATGTTCACACGCCTGAAGGCCCTGAAGGTGGAGATAGAGCACTTGCAGCTGCTCATGGATAAAGCCAAGGTGAAGCTGCAGAAGGAATTTGAAGCCTGGTGGACCAGGGAGGCCAGCAGACTGCAGGTACGGGTGCCTGGCCGGGCTCCTTGCTGCCCTAGCACCCGTCCTCCTCCTGGGGCCTAGGGACCAGCAGGGCAGCTGGGGAGAGGCAGACAGCCCCCACGGGGCTGCCAGGGGAAGAGTGTGGGGCTTCAACTCCCAGGCCCATGTGCCCTCAGCCCCAGCTCATGAAGCAAGCCCTCGTTTTAGTAACAAGAAATGCAAAGGTGTCAGCTCCGTGGGTCCTCTGTCCCACAGGGTGTCACTGACCTAAAAGGGACCAGGTGACTGCAACAGGGAGGATGGGGCACCCTGCTCCTGACGTGCCAATTCTGTGCTGCCACTGAGCAGTTTTACAGCCTGTGGACACACCCTGAGTGGGGCTGCTTCCTGAGTAGGGCTAGCTGGAAAGCAGTAAGCCTCATCAGAACACGGGAGGTGATTCAGAACTGCCCCGTGACAGCATCCTGGGGACACAGGGAGGCAAGTGGGAAATGAACCCCCCCCCACCATGCTCTGGGCGTTCTGCCAAGCCCCAGGTGAGCTGCAGTGAAGCCTTGTCCCCGAGCCCCGTGTGGGGGCGCGCAGGTCCCTTGTCCCCGAGCCCCGTGTGGGGGCGCGCAGGTCCCGGGGTGGGTGGCGGAGCAGCCCCCCACATGAAGTGGAGCATCTCTCTGGAACAAGGGAAGCGAAACCAGAAAGCACTTCTGGAGAATTGTTGGATCACATTTTAAACATGTTTTCCTAACTGCAGAAAGTAATACATGCTCAATTTGGAAAACTTAGCCCAGGAGAGCACAAAGAATAAATCGCACATTACCTGTTATAACCCTGCCACCCAAAATTAGTGTCTTAGGCCTGTCATCACACTCGTCACTACGCCTACATTTCCTTCTTCCCACCTATGCCACGTATGCGGATTCACGGCTGGTCTTTCCCCCTGGGAACTAAATGAAGGGCATGTCCCATGCCATCAGACTCAGGCTAACACTGTGAATGAAGCTCCTCCTTGGGCCAACAGGTGGACTCTGCAGCGGGGAACCCACTCAGCCACACGCAGCCCTTCCCCCAGGTGCCTGAATCTCAGCACGAAGGGCCCCGGCTTCCCTCCAGCAACAGGTAGGAAGACAATTCTGCTGACAAGGCTGGGGCCCCAAATGGCTCCTTCCTGCCCTTAGCCAGCTCTTTCTGCTGTAAATGGTGACAGGCTGCAGGGTCTATTCACTTTCACTGTTCAATCATCTGTAAATACGCAGGCTGGTGCCTTTTAGGCCTGTTTGAGCACAACCTCTCAGGCCTCCCCTTATCCTGACCGCCACAGACCCGCTGCCATGGCAACAGGAGAAGCAACTGACCACATAAGCCCTGGTCTTGCCCTGAAGAAGGGGTCGGCAGCAGGTGGGAATGGAGAGTAAGGAGAATAAGGGGTCAGCGTGGGAGGGGGCGGGGGAGAGGGAGGGGTGGGTGTCGGTGGGAGGGCAGAGGGGAGTCGGTCTGCTCTGGTAAAGACTGTCCAGCACAGAGTGAAGACAGAGGTGGGCAGCCCCAGTGAGGACGGCAGCCCAGAGCTGGTTTCCCCAAATGATGGCACAACCCAGCAGGGGCACCACCTCCCTGCTCACTGCCTTTTGAAGGCAGGTTCCTTCTGGTGCCATCTGCACCCTTATCTCTTTCCAACCACACTACTCAGGCGGCAGAGTCGGTGACTCTGGCCTTCGCCAGCCCCCAGTCAGACATTCCTGACAGAGGCCAGGGCAGGAGAGCAGCCTTCGTCTGGGCCATCAGGAGCGATCCTCTCACTGGGTTTGGATAGGGGCTGAGCTCTCTCACTGGGAAGGAGGGGGATGGGGCAGGTGTCAGACAGTCTGCTTGATAGGATGTGCTGGGAATGGCTCTCATTGGTCTTCTTCTCAAAACCCATGACCCCGTCAGACCATGAGGCAAACAGCAGGCAAGTCCCAATGTAGGGACGGTCTACAAAATACCTGACCTGTTCTCCTCAGAGCTGTCAAAGTCAGCAGACACGGGAAATGTCTGAGAAATTGTCACAAGTGTGAAGAACCGACGGAGATACCCAAGGGAGTTGGGGATCCTGTCCACCCCAAAACTCGCACGTGGGTGTTCACAGTGGCTTCGTTCATAATTGCCCCAAGACGTCCTTCAAAGTGTGAATGGGGAAACAAATTGTGGAGCATCCAGGTGATGGAATATTACTCAGTGATAAAGAGGCAAATTATCGAGCCAGAAAGACATGGAGGAAATTAAATGCATGTTACTGAGTGAAAGAAGCCAGTCTGAAAGGGTTAAACACTATATGATTCCAACTATGATATTCTGGAAAAGGCAAAACTATGGAGACAGCAAAAAGATCAGTAATGTCTAGGGGATGGGTGGAGGGGTGAAAGGATGAAGAGGAGAATGCAGGGGAATTTTTTTTAAAGACTTTATTTATTTATTTTTAGAGGGACAAGAAAGAAGGGAGAAAGAGAGAGAGAGAAACATCAATCTGTTGCCTCTCACAGGCCCCTAACTGGGAACTGGAAACGGCAACCCAGGCACATGCCCTGGCTGGGAGTCAAACTGGCAACCTTTCTCTTTGCAGGACAATTGTCAATCAACTGAGTGTCCCCAGTCAGGGCCACAGGGCATTTTTAAGTCAATGAGACTGTGCTGTGGGACCCTGCAATGGTTGGTGCATGTTATGCATTTCTCAAAACCCACGGAACACACAGCGGAAAGAACGAGCCCCTGTGTCACTGAGTAATAATGTACTGGTACTAGTTTATCAGATATAACAAATATACCATACCAATGAAAGGTGGTAATGAGGGGGAAACTATAAGGAGAGAGGAGGGGTTACATGGGAACTCTCTGTACTATCTGCTCGATTTTGTATAAAACTTCCCTAAAAATAGGCCATTCATGAAGAGTAAAAGGCCATGTAAGTAAACCACAGCGCTGCCCTGGGCCGTGCAGGCAGCTGGCGTCTGCACCTCCCCTGTGCCTTCCCCTGGGTCCCTGACAGCCTCTGGGGCACTTGAGTTTGCAGCCCTGCACACCTGCCCCCTTCCCCACAGAGGCCCCCTCCCAGAAACCCCAGGACTCCCCGGAGCATGCTTGAAAAACACACATCGAGCTGGCCCAGAGGCCAGAGCTGCCCCCCCCCCCCCCCGCGTCATTGCTCTGGCTCCCCTCTGAGCCCCTCCTGTGTCCTCCACCGGAGAATAAGCTCCCCACGCAATTTCGAGGCTCAGAACCGCTGGGTATTCCCCAGGCTCAGTCTGATCTCCGGCATAGCTCCTGCTGGTGGGACTATCCTGCCCAATGAAGTCCCGTCTCCAACTTTTCTCTTGTTCCAAAGACAGTGAATGAAGAAAGAGGGTGTGTGTACCTGTGATGAGTGGGCCCGTCAGGAAAAGCCCAGTAAACACACCCCGGGGCTAGGAGGTAGGAATAGACTGTGCCTGCAAAGTGACGTTCAGAACCCTGGATTTCAAGTGCGCATGTCAGATGGCTGTGGGAGCTTTTCCCCACAGGCAAGCCCTTTGAGGGCTGCTGAAGCACAGTCCCTGGGGTATGGCCCTCAGGCGTCCCCGGAGGTGGCAGCCACGCTCTGGTCCAATCGCTGGCCCTTGTCAGGAATAACCAACTGTCCTGAACAGTGTGTGTTAAGATGCCTGGACTGCACGTGGTCAGCACCCCCAAATTCCCTCCCACAGCAGGAGTTCAACACCAAAAACTACAGGTGGAAACGTCATAAACAGGCAGGTGAGAGGGAAGGAGTTCTGGCCAGAGCTCGGAAAGGGCGAGGCCTGGGGCGCCCCTCTGACAAAGAAATCACCTGCCACCTGCTTTATCAGCTGACGGAGAAGCTCACAAAACTCTGCCTGGTCACTGTGGCATCTCAAACACTGTCTGTGAATATCCAAGTGGAGGGCTAGTCTCTGATGTCCTTAAATTCCCCAAGGAGACAGCATTGACTTTCTTGTAATAATATCCCTTGCCATTCCCAAGGGCTCCCTGGCCCAGGCACTGAACAAACGTGCAAAGTATGTACTCTCGTTGTCCCCACCTTACAGGTGAGAACACTGGGCTCTGAGAGACTGATTAGCTAGCTCAGGGTCGCCCAGCTAATAGGTGCTGAAATGGGATTGGAACCCAGGCCAGCCAGCATCTGGCCGCCCCCAACTCCACTCCTCGAGTTGATTTCCACTGACATTAATGACCGACCTTCAGGGACACATGTACCTTCTGTTCTTTAGTGGGAGGTAGCATTTTCCTGCTTGTATTCTGTACTGTTTCATACAAATGTGCTTTCTTTATATTCTTTCTAACATCAGCCTCTCCTGCTTGGAACCTCTCCTCTCTCAATGTGTCCACATTCTGATTTTCCTAAGGCTCAGGGTTTGCACAGAGCAAATCTGTCCTCCCCTCAAAGGCCAGCTTCTGGCCTGGAGAGCAGACTTCCGTTATCAGCCCCACCATTTTGGTTGAGAAACCTGAAAGTGAATCCCCTCGTCGCACTAGTGAGAAAACTGAGGCCAAAGAACAGGGTGTGATGCTTTAAACTCTGGTTAGTAATGTGAAGAGCTACAGCTCACTCCAGAATTTCAGGTGCCACGTCGAGTGGCATTTCTTGCTTCCTTCCCACTCCTTGCCTCTCCTCCTTTCTCAGCTCTACTCCTCACTTCCTTCATTTTCCCATTCTTTCTTTCACTTTCTCACTCTACTCGTCTGCCTGCCCACCCTGATTCCCTTTCTCCCTCTTCTCCTTCTCTCATCCTCTCTGTGCTTCTTTGCCCTTCTGCCGTGTCCTTATCAGCAAAGGTTGCCACTCTGTATCGCTTGCCCATGTGTCCTTCATCAGGCCTTCGCCTGCCAGCTCTCTGAGAGAGTGCCCACCACAGACTAGGTCTAAGAACTAGCCCTGAATGCGATACCCTTCCAAAACCAGCTATTAGGATCGCGCTCCTGCTCCAGCACCCACCTCGTCTGAGAAGTAGGACCTATGCTGGCTCAGCATTCCTGGGTATTCCAATTCAGGATGATCCCTGGATGCGCCTGCTAAGAGATCTTTAGCCTTGAAGTTCAGGACCTTGGATTTCACAGGTGCCCAGGAGATCACTGGTGGTCACCTCCAAGAGTCCCTCCATTTAGACTTTCACAAAGAGTGTATTAAACAAATCCTCATCAGAGGTCTTTCGAGCAGCAGGCCCTTGGGCAAGCCAGCTCCCTCTTTGGAATTCCCTCTGTCTTCTGTAAGGTGCATCAGGGCCCCTCCGACACTGTTATTCTGTGAGCAGATAAATGTTCCAGTGCCACTGAGGAGCTGCTGGAGCGACTGAGTCCGGCTGGCTGTCTGCACCTGAGCCCCAGCGTGGCTGCTGCTGACGGACTCAGTTCGGGACAGGGGCTGCTCCTCGCCCCTCGGGTCTGGAGGAAACCCGATGTCATCACTTCCCAGGGGATGCTCAGGGCCTGCGGGCCCATCACGCTCCATTCACAACACTCTGATTGGCAACCCAGGAGGTCTAATTATAATTAATATTGCTGATTAACTTTTATTAAGAAAGATAATTAATTCTGATGACTGGTAGGTTCCCTCCAGAATACAGGTCAACATGAGAAATTAATTCGCTGTCCAAGGCAGGTTGGTCAAGAGAAAGGACAGAAGCATTTGCAACGTGAGGGTTCAGAAACCAGGCCAGGGCATCCGGCGACACTGGAGCAGCTTAGGAACAGAGGAGCTACTTCCTTTAGGAGCCCCACGCCTTTGCATTGTGCCATGCTCCTGCATGAGCTGGTTGAAGCACCAGGCTGGGCATCTGGGCCTGCAGGGGGGCCTGCCATGGTGTGGTCACAAGGCCCTTCTGCCCTGCCATGTCCATCTCTGCCCTCTCCCGTCCACTCCCAATTGGCCCCTGTGAACACTCCCTGGGATAGTAGGAAAGGATCCCCTGGGAAACCATCAAACTAATGAAGCATCTGTGTGCTAATGACTTGATCTTACAAGATTTGCTATGGCTTCCAAACTGACCTGGACGTGCGAAATGGAAAGCCCTTTCTCCTTCCCCTCTCTTGGCCTGCAGGGAGAACTCTTCAATTAGAGCTCTGACAATTGACCCCTATTCTTTAAAAAAAAAAAAAAGTGTGCACAGCCTGCCACCTAGTGGCTATCTCTGGTCCTGCAGCAGCCCTCATCAAACAACAGATCTTCAACTGGCCCACTCAGTGGAGAGTCTCTGGGGTGCAGGGAAATAAGCATCAGGGGGAAAAAGTCCCAGGTCTGATTTATGTTCCTGCTTGTTTGAACCACAGTCTTGAACCTGTGAAGGGCAGGCCCAGGGTAGGAAGGCCCGAGGCTGGAAGAGAACGGAGAGGGCAGAGGCTGGAGCTGTAGGGGAAGGGGCTGTAGTCAGGGGTGAGCTAGCATCAGGTCAGGCCTGGGGAGTTCCTTGGACTCTTGGTGCAGACTTGGCAAAGCTGGTGTACCTGCCTCTAACCATGGGTCTGAGTGTTCCCATTCTTAAACAGAGGGTTCTGAGCAGGTAATTTTTTAGATTTCTTCCAGCTTTGTTGTGCTGTTTAGGTGAGACCGGATCCAAAGCGGTCAGGAAGATCCCACCCTGCCACTGGCATCTGGGACAGCTCTGGCCGCTGGCCCTTTATCTCCCAGGGGGTGCTTCTGGGTTCGGCTATACCCAACTAAGAACCCGAGGTGAGGCCCTTGCACCAGACAGCCTAGTAAAATAGGCAAAAACGTATCTGTGTGAGCTGCTCATTCTGACACCTCACTCAGGAAACACAGCTGGCCTCCTAAGGGCAGCTGGTGTGGCCAGGGATAAGCCATGTGTCCAGCCTGCTCCTGCAGAGCACCAGAGTTGGGTCCAGTTAATATTGCATCAAGACTCAGCGCACGGATCCTGAAGCCTGACTGAGTCATGTTAGACCCAGATTCTGCCACTTCCAGCTGGGTAACTTTCAAAATTCCTTTAACCTCTTTCAAAATCTCTTAAACCTCAGTCTTCTCATGTATATGGTAGGGATAATGAGGCTATTGAGAGGATTAAATAGCAGGATGTTTGCAGAGCGCTTTCCCAGAACCTGGTGTGTAGACAGTGTCTATAAATGACAACTGTGATCTCGGTTATTTTTGTTCAATTTGCATATCCAATGCATGCAATGCTCTAACATGAAAATTATTGTATGAACCATCTGTTCTGGACTGAATGTCTGTGTCCCCCTCGCCCCACTAAAATCGGTATGTTGAAACTCTAACTTCATTGTGATAATATTTGGAGATGGGATCTTTGGGAAGAGAGTAGGTCGTGAGATGAAGCTCACTCTCTTTCTGTGTAAGGACACAATGAGAAGTGAGCAGTCCGAAACCCAGAAGAGGGCTCTCAGCAGCATACAGCCACGCTACACCCTGATCTCAGACTTCCGGCCTTCAGGGCTGTGAGAAGTGAATTTCACCCAGTCTGTGGTACTTTATTAGAGCAGCCTGACCTTACTCAAACAGGAATTGGTACCAGAAACGGGGTGCTGCTATAGCAAACACCAAAAAATGTAGAAGAAGCTTTGGAGCCAGGTGGTCTGTAGAAGCTAGAAAGTTTTGAACTACACAATAAGAAGTAGCCAAAACTATCATAAGGGTACTTTTTTTCCTCACCTGAGAAATATGTTTATTGACTCTTTAAATAGAGAAGAAGGAAGAGAGAGAGAAACTGACAGAGACAGAGAGAGAAACATCAATGGAAAGAAATATCTGTCAGTTGCCTCCCTACACTCCCTGACCAGAGATCGAACCTGCAACATTTTGGTGCATGAGATGATGCTCCCACCAACTGAGCCACCTGGCCAGGGCATAAAGGGACTTTTAAAGGCAATTCTGATGAGAGCTCCGAGAGGAAACAGAAGAGCTGTCGAGAAAGCTCCCATCATCTCCCAGAAGACAAATAACCATGTTCAGAATGTTGACAGAAATAGGGACGAATGGTAAAGACTATTCTCATGAGGTCTCAGACAGAAATGAGGAACATGGCATTAGACGATAAAGAAAAGGCAATCCTTGTAATAAGGTGGCAAAGAACTTGGCTGAGTTGTGTTTAAGTTCTAGTATTCTGTGGGAGGTAGAGCTTACATGTGATGAAATTGGATATTAGCTGAGGAAATTTCTAAGCCAAGTGTTGAAGGATTGGCTTGGCTTCTCCTGACTGCTTATAGTAAAATATAAGAAGCAAGTGATCACTTGCAGTTGAAATTATTAAGCAAAAAAGAACTAGAATGTAAAGACTTGGAAAATCTCAGCCTATTGTTATTGCAAAATATAAGGAAGTGTCTTCAGAAGAGAGCACCAAGGGTGTGGCCAGGTGACCATGAGGAGATGAGTGTAGGTGTGAACCAGGGACTCAGTAGCCACCCCACCAGGAACACTGACAGTGTGAACTGAAGAGGAGAAGCTGGGAAGGAATGAGGGCAGGCTGTTGGACTTCTTGGATTTCACAGGATGGGACCATAGAGCTATCCTGCTGTGAATATGTGCTATTCTTGAAGGCAATAGACGAACGACGCCAAAGGTGATTCAGAGACCTTCAGAGCTGCCCCTCCATTTCAAAAGGAGGGCCCACTGACTTGCTTTCCACAGGGCAAACAGCATTTGCCCAAAACCGGAGGAAAGCCAGCATCTAGCAGAACCATGAGAGCGTGACCCCTGCCCAGCAGAGCCTGGATGGCCTCCACCCCAGTGGGTCCAGAAGGCAGGACCTTGACTCTAGTGAGTCTGAAGGGCAGGTCGTCGAGCCAATGAAGATTCTTCTCAAGCCTTCAGAATCCTGGGGAGTTTGCCTTGCTAGGATTTTGTCTCCCCTGGCACCCATCACCCTTCCTTATTTTCTGTTTACCCTTTTGGAAAGAGTCTAAATCCAGTCCCATCACCGTGTTTTACAAGCACAAAGCTTATCTGGACTCACAGGTTCACAGCTGGAGGGCAATTTAGCCTCTGGACAAACCAAGAATACCCTGAATCTCACCTATAGTTGATTAAGTGAATTTAGATGAGACTTTGAACTTCAGATTTAGAGTTGGTGCTGAAACAAGTTAAGATGGCGGGGGGAGGGTAGCTAGGAGGATGGAATGAGTATATTTTGCAGGTGAGAAGGACATGAGTTCTGAAGGGCCAGAAATGGAGTATTATGGACTGAATGTGTCCTCCGAAAATGTGTATGTTGAAACCTAATCCCTAATGTGATAGTGTTTGGAGATAGGGTCTTCGGGAGGTGACTAGGTCATGAGGGTGGAGGCCTCCTGAATGGGATTGGTGCCCTTAAACAAAGAAGCCAGGGAGGTGCCTGGCTCTCCTTCCACCACGTGAACACAGGCGAGTCTGCCATCGGCTCTCCTGAAGAGGGCTCCCACAGAGTCACAGCCACGCTGGCACCCTGAGCTCGGAATTCGAGCCTCCAGAACTGAGAGAAACGGATTCCTGTTGTTTAAGCCACCCAGTCTGTGGTATTCTGTTACAGCAGCCAGAACTGACTAAGACATCTTTCACAGCTGAGGAGTCTTGGCCCACTGTCTGAGTCAGCTCAGGCTACCATAACAAAATCCCATAGGCAAGCTTAAACTACAGAAGTGTATCCACGTCTCACAGTTCCGAAGGCTGAAGAAACCCATATCAATGTCAAGAGAGAGTCTGGGGAGAACCCTATTCCTGGCTTGCAGGTGGCTGCCTTCTTGCCTTGTCTTCACGTGATGGAGAGAGCACTGGTCTCTCTTCATCTTCTTATGAAGACACCAGTACCAGCATGAGGACCCACCCTCATAACCTCATCTAAACCTGGTTTAGAGTCACAAAGACCTTACCTCCAGACATCATCAAAGTTGGGATGGCAATAGATGAGTTTTCAGGGGACACAAATATTCAGTCCATACAGTCCCTAAATATAGACACTGAATTTCTCTTTGTAAGCCTCCTCCCATACCTTCTCCTTTGTAGGTTTGGTTTTTACGGTGATGTGAGTGCCAGGAAAATCCTGCCCTCACCTTGCCCCACCCTGTGCAGCAGCCTGGAGCAGACCAGCACTCAAGCCTCCCTGGATGACAGGTCTGTGGTCTTCTCCTCCCTCTGAGCCTGGGCCAGCCCCTGCTGTGGGTAGATTGGATCGAAGTCGTCAGTCTGTTTCCCCCACAACCTGAGGAGGCCCTTGTCCAGGGGCCGCACAGAGAGAGCCCAGGCTAGTCTCCACTCTGCCACCCAGAATCCCCTGGAATCTCTCCCAGTGCTACTGGGGCCCTGTGTGGGCAGAGACACATCGTGTCTCTTGTGAATAGATGTACATGGGGCCATTAAAAGAAAGAAGAGCCAGCCCAAGACAGTCCCAAAATCGGCTACTAACTCCACCTCAAGCAGGGAAGGACACAGAGTTAGCAAGCTTGGCCCAAGTCCTGTGAGCCATTCATTCCAGGGTGAACAAAGTGAATCGAGCCTCTCCCCCGTGCCTGCCCTTTGCGCCTGGCAGACCCTTCTCTTCACCCAAGACGTCCAGGGGTGAATTCTGCCAGGTCTTCCCCCACCCCAGAGAGAACAGAGAAGGGCTAGCCCCAGCCCAGCTCCCTGCCCCCTGCTGTGATTCTGCTTTAGCACCTCTGGCTGAGTTGCAGCTGGAATGAGGATACAAAAAATTACTTGTGATAATTAATATTTGGTTGCATGTAATCCCCACTGCCTTCCAAGGGAGTGGAGACTGTCACCTGCTGTGTGGAGGGATGGGTGTGAGAATGGAAGCGTGGTAAAGCCAGGAGAGTACATAGCTCTGGATTTTCTTGAGGAGGGTTTTACATGAAGGAGTTGGGTGGAGAAAGAAGAGGGAGAAAGCCACATACATCCCTCCCTTTGTAAGGGGATTTCTGCACTTCTTACAAATCTCATCAGCCAGAGCCTGGTCACCTGGCCGCACTTAGTTGCAAAGGAACCTGGGAAATGTAGTTTTGCACTATAGCAGCTTCTTTAGCTAAATATTATGGTTCTGTTTTTAAGGAGAGAAGGGAGAATAGTTATCTCTGCCTCAGAAGCAACCAGCTAAGCCATGGAGGGGATGGGGACACACTGGGGAAGCATCCTAAGGCATATGACGTCTAAAGTGGGTGCTGAAGAAGATAGGTCCCGGGTCAAACGGGCTGGCTTTGGGTAAATTGGGGGGCAAGGGGAGGGGAGTAATGGTGAGGGGATGGAGAGGTGGGGAGAACAGGACACATCTGCACGTGAAGTTTCGCTGTGGCTCCCACACAGATACGGGGGAGGGAGTGAGAAAGAGGCAGATTCATTCTCATGGCGTCCTGGGGGACATCGGGTCACTGAAAATGAAAACGCACTTTGGAAAGGTAAGCACTGAGCCCAAACACAGGGTGTAGTAAAGTGTGACATGTGGCTGTCCCCAGCATCTCTGAGAAGCCAGTGTCGTCCATCCCTCTCACCGGAGACAGCCAGACAGATTCTGACATCCTGGCATTCATCAAGGCCAGACAGAACGTTCTACAGAAGAAATGTAAGTGCACCTTCCTCCAGGGCCGCAGGTGACCGCACTCTGCTCACCTGCCCTGGGACAGGAGAGGGGGGAGGCTGGGCAGGCAGTGAGGTGAGAAGGAAGTAGGAAGCTCCCTGCATGTCCCTGAAGCCACAGGCCTGGCCTTGCGGTCACTCCCTTGTGCCTGGACTCTGCGTCCTCCTGGAGAAATCCACAAGAGACAGTAACAGAAACCCCAAGCCAGGCGAAGAGCGTGACCAGCCCAGCCCCGCCTTCCCTGTTTGGCAAAGCATCTCTTCCTCTTCCAGGTCATCATCTCCCTTTAATCGCTGTCCCCAAAACCACCTCTCTTTGCCTCAGGCCCCACCCAACAGAAGGGGGCTGGAGGGGGGGGTGGTAACTTGTGGAATCCCTGGCTAGAAATATCAGTCTCCTGCTGGGGAGTGGATCTCGCCAATGAGCTGTAGTTGTAAACACTCCTACTAGAAGGCCCAGGCCTGAGGGCACCATAACAATTACGGAAAACATCTGTGTGGGTGCCAGACGACAGGAGGAGAAAGCCAAGGCCCTTCCTGGCCTCACCACTGCCCCCCCTTCCCCTTGGCAGGTGCCCACCTGCCCAAGAGCTGGACAGGCCGCCTCTTCTCCTGCCTTCCCTCTCCCCAGAGACACACAGGCGAGCCTCAGGGCCTCGCCCCAGCCTGCTTCTACTCTTAGCCTCGACCCAATGATCCAAGGTTACTAGACAGGCTTAGCATTGCTTTCACATGTCAACAGGCTCCTTGGTGGATAAAATGACAGACCTGGATCCTATAAGGACTGAGACCTGCCCTGAGGGGCCTACCCTTGGCTTCATGACCAACTCTCTGCCCTTTAGACTGTGGGAGGTTTGCACAGGAGTGGAGCACCCCCAGCAGAGGTTGGCCTTTGCCCTGTTGTCCTCATCCGTGGCAAGCAAGCTCCCTCACCAGGATGCTGGCCAGTTACTGTCCTCTGCTCCCCACTGGACCAGCGCCATCAACACCGTTGTCAAATCTGGTCTGAGCCCTGAGACAGTTAGGCTCTTCCACTAATCTTGCCTGTTGCCTCGGTCACGTAACTTGCTTTCTCTCATCCTCAGTTTCCTTGTCTAAAAGAGAAAAAGGTGCCCTGGCTGGTGTAGCTCAGTGGATTGAGCGCAGGCCTGCGAACCACACGATCACGGTTTGATTCCCAGTCGGGACACATGCCAGGGTTGCAGGCCAGTTCCCAGAAGGGGACTCACGAGAGGCAACCATACATAGATATTTCTCTCTTTCTCTCCTTCCCTTCCCCTCTAAAGACAAATAAATAAAATCTTTAAAATAAGAAAGAAAGGAAAAGGAAAACATTGAATTTTGATTCAGTGATCTCCAAGGCCTCATCTATCCCCAAAATGCTCTATTGACATGTGTCAGACACTGAATAGTTCTGCGCAGCCAGTCAGCGAAACAGCACTATTTACTGGGCATCTTGTGTAGGTCAGGTGCTGTACCAGTGCAGTGAGCTGTACCACAGCAGCGAACAAGACAGAGTGCCCTCGACATTCCAGGAGGAGGGAGGAGATGTGAGGAACACATCAACTGATACATCAGATCATTTGAAGCGCTCATGAGTGCTGTGAAATAGCTATAATATGTAATGTACAGCACAACAAGGAAGTCCACTTTTAGCCGGATGGATGGGGGAGGCCTCTCTGGAGAAGAGAACTTTGACCCGATGGCTGAGCAGTGAGAATGAAGCAGCTGTGTGGTGTTCTGTGGGTGGGAGGTCCATGCAGAGAACTCGGAGAGTGAGTGGGCCTGAAGGGAAGGAGCTTTGCTTGGTCACAGGATGGGAAGGAGGCCAGAGGTGGCTGGGGGCTGAGCAAGGCAGCAGGACCACACAAGTCTTGTGTAAGGGGTTTGGCTTCTATTCTAAATGCAGTGAGAACTCACTGAAGAGTTCAAACCACGGCAGGTTGAGCTGTGACTGCTGCTTTGGAAAGCTCACTCTGGCTGTTGTATGCATGGGCGGGGGGCTGTAGAGGGCCAGGAGGAGCAGTGATCAGGCTCCTGGGAAGGTCCAGGCCAGGGATGGGGGCAGCCTGGACTTGCCAGCGAATTGGGTATGAGATGTGAAGGAGACCGGGGAGCCAGGAGGGCTTCTGGGCTTCTGATCTGAGCAGCTGGTGATAGGATGGTGGTGTCATATTCTGAAATGAAGAAGACAGGGAGGAGTGGATAGAGAAGGAAGGACCTGGAGTTTCAGATGCCGTGTGAAAGCCCAGAAGAGATGAGTAGGCAGCTGGACTTGAGTCAGGAGCTCAGCGGGGAGGTCTGGGTGGTGTGGAAAGCTGCTGCACTGTGTAAAATCCCTAGTTGCTATGACATTTATTGTTGGCTGGAAGACGCAGCCAAAGACCCTGAGAAGGTGCAGCCAGTGCAAGAGATGGGCCAGTGGGTGAACAAGTGTGATGACCCCAGACAAGTCAGCCAGAGAGCATGTCGCAGGGTAGACAGGCCAGGAGAGTACGGTGCTACTGAGAGGTCGAGTCAGCAAGGGCAGAACATGGACCACTGGCCACGTGCATGACACACGGTCCTGGACACGTGTCCTTTCAGGCCAGGAACTATGAGGATAAAGCCCCCGTGGCTGCAGGGGGGAGGGAAGAAGGAGGGAGAGGAGGCAGAGACGCCTCTCTCTGTGAGTTTAGGTGCCTCTAAACTCACAGTTCAGTGAGTGGAGACGTCTTTTCGGGGAGTCTGCCTGTGAAGAGGGGAGAGGGGGCTGCAGCTGAAGGAAGGCGGCATAGAGCGGCAAGGATTTTGTTTTTGTTTTAAATGGTTTTGAAGACGTTTATCTACTGAAAGGAATGGTCAGTGAAACAAAGGAAATTGATGGTGTGGAAAACAGGACCAGAACTGCAGGAGAACATCTTTTGAGAAAGTACAAGATATAATTTCCAGGCCAGGTGGAGAAAGAGGTTGGCTTTGGGGGCAGGGAGGCCCCTCCCCAGAACAATTCATAAAAATCAACGGCCATTTCTCCCATCAAGAAGTCCACAAGTGAGCAAGACTTTTGAGTTACCTTTACTCACCTTTTTTACACATCACAGAGACTTTTTCATCCACCCCTCTCAGAAGAGAAGAAACCTGAACCCAAGGTCTGAGTCACGATGCTGTCTTCCCGCCACACTCGACGATGCAGAAAAGCTGGCCTGAAGGGCAGGACTCTTATTAAAACGTGTACAGCACATTACCAGTTATACATCTTTTATTTATATTATTCCATCTGATGCTTTCAGCACTCCTGTAAGGTATACGGAGCCAAGAGTGTGACCTCCCTTTGGACAGGTGAGGACACGGATGCTCACAGAGGTTGAATAACTCGCCCAGCAAACACATGGCGGAGCCAGGAGAGCCCAGGATTTCTGCACACTCTCCACCGGGCCCCGCGGTCTCAAAAGCCACCCTTCCCTCGGTGCTGGTCTCTGGGCCTCCACCCTCCCTGCAGCTGGGGAGCTTTGTTCTCCAAACAAACAGCAGCCTGGAAGTCATTCATCAAAACAAGCAAGTTCAAGGGTTCAATTTTTATTCTTAAGGGAAGAAAAATAACCCTGGGTTCTTAGTGACCATGGGCTGCAAAGGAAGCTGAAGACAGGATGACAAAGGTCCTCCCCCTGCCAGGTCAGGGCGGAAAGGCCAGCAGGTGCTGCCTCTCTGGCCGCGTGGCAGATGGCGCCAGTCCCACTGCGCGGCACTGTCTACACAGCCCACTTATCAAGCCTGCCTGTCAGGCAAACACACAGGCCGGGGCCCAGGCACCTTCCCCGGCCAAAGCAAACACTTCCCTCTCCCCTGGGCTCCCTCCGCTCTTAATTTAGGGGCCTGTGTGTCTGGGCTTTTCAGGAGTGCTCATTATGGGGAATTTGTGACTATCAGTCTGGGAACAGGAGCCCAGAGAGGGTGATTTAGCATAAGCCTCCCACTGGCTCTTAGACCTCGCCAAGGCCCATGTGAATCTACCTGATTTAGGGTTCAAGGAAAAGCTGTGGAAAGTTTGAATCCCCGCCAGGGGCAGCTGTGGACAGGTATATATCTCCCATAAGAGGGGTTAGTCGTCCATGGTGCCAAATCTGCTGTTTCTAACTACCAAGGATGGCTTTAAAATCTGAGAAAATGAGGTTAAATCCTTTCTAGAGTGTTTTTTTTCTTTAATCTTCCTCATTTCTTGAGATCAGAAGTATTTCCATCTGGACAGGAACCTCTGTGTGACTCCTGTGACCACGATGCCCGTTTCTCCGGTTGGTGCCAGGAAGAGGCTCCGACCGGGCGCCTCAGTGTCCCCACCGCCCCCACCCCGTCATCTCCACTCTAAGGAGTCTCCAGCTTTCTCTCTCTCCTTTGTTCTGGAACCTTCCCTGTGGCATGGAAAGGACACGGAACTGGGAGAGAAGAGGCTTAAATGCAGGGGCTGTCTCTGCCTTGTGTGGCCCTGGCAGCCTTTCTCTCATCTGTCAAATTCAGATTCCCCCTTTGCCCAGCGGTCAGCCTCTCCCAAATAATGACCACAGATGCCAAGCGCCAGGGTGCTGTGGGTGGGGCAATTGGCCTCTGTGGTGAAGTCTGGCCCACGTGGTGAGGTGTGATTTTTATTAATGGTTTATCTGTGGCCGCAGATAAACCTCCACTCTGGGAATGTACAGTCACAAAATCTGAATATCGACTGACAGCTCCACCACTTAACTGGGGCTCATAAAGTAAAATATGAAGTAAAAATGGTGCCTTTTTTAAAAAAGATTTTATTTATTTTTAGACAGAGGGGAAGGGAAAGAGAAAGAGAGGGAGAGAAACATCAATGTGTGATTGCCTTTCACATGCCCCCTACTGGGGACCTGGCCCGCAATCCAGGTGTGTGACCTGATGGGGAATCAAACCAATGACCCTTCGGTTCACAGGCCCGTGTTCAAACCACTGAGCTACACCAGCCAGGGTAAAATAGTGCCTCTTATTTGGGGTCGAGAACCATGTCTTGGAGTGCTACGCCCTCTGAGCCCAAGTCTGTGGCTTTTCTTCTCCACCCCATCCCCACCCGTCACCCCTGCACGCAAGTGTCTTGGGAAGCCAGTGAGAGTCCTGGGGTGACAGCTGGCTCTGTCTCCACACTGCTGGCCCAGGCTGCTCGGTCAGTGGTGCAGAGGAAACAAGACCAGAGACTTGGTCAGCAGCCACATGGCTGGTGGTGCCCTGTACCTGCCCTCGCCAGTCCTTGGAACAGAGACAGGAAAGCAGTGGGTCTCAGCCCCAGCTGTTCATCAGAATCTACTGAGCCCACCCAGAGATTCTGACTTCATCAGTCACAGGAGTGGCCTGGGCATCAGGATTTCCACAGGCCCCGCAGGGGTTTCTAACCAGCAGCAGGGCTGTGCGCGAAAGGTCCAGAGTGACTGGGACACATCGCTGTCGTATGCTCTGCTGTGCCTGCCTGTCTTCCATCCTGTCCCAGGGTTGCTTCAGTGGGGACAGCTAGGAATGATTTAAAACTGAAGATCAGCTCTGTGAGCAGTGAGGCCAGCCTGGGGGGCTGCACACAGAATTCGATCTGAAGGACCAAGGGCTCAGAGCCTTGAATTTTTTTCAACCTCATCCTCCCCACTACCTCCCACATTCAGTGTGTCACAGAGAATTACCGATTCTTCTTCAGCACCATCAGGCCGACCACACACCCCCTCCCCACCCACTGCTGGGCCCCCGTGGCCACACCGGATGGTTGCAACGGCCTCACCCCTCCAGCTCACCACCTTCTGCAGCTGCTTTTAAACACTATGTTCATTACTCCACCCAAAAATCGTCAGAAATTCCCTTTCACTCTTATTGTGAGAGCAAAACTTTAAGCAGATTAACTGCATGTCACTCATACCAGTTCTCCTCACACCTTAACGTGTCACTGAAACTAGAGGTTTTGTTAAAAAGCAGGTTCTGGTCCAGCGAGTCTGGGGAGCAGTGGGGAGGGGGGACAAGATTCTGTGTTTCTGAACAAGCTCCCCAGAGATGCCCATGCTAATGGTCCATGGACCACTGGGAGAAGCCAGGAGCCATGCTGGCCACTTTGCTTTTTCCAGGTATTAGGAAACAAGGAAAGCAAGGCCCAGAGAACTAACATTATTGTTCCAAAGTTACAAGTGTCACAGGTGGGGGACCATCCTGGCTAGAACTCAGGAGCTCTGGTTCTTAATCCAGAGAACCCATCTCTGTGCCCAACCATGGGAGGTGACAGGCATGGAGATGACGTGTTTGGGGGGAACCAGGCTGGCCTATAACAAATATCTGGAGCAAAAAGAAAGGACAGAATCTGTTGGAGAATGAAGTAGGTGTGTCCCTGAGAACCACGGGGTGGAAAATGAGTGTTGGTTCTGGCTCAGAGACATGAAACTGGCAAAGGGCAAAGAAGACTTCTTCCTTCAGAGCCTGGGGAGTAAATGAAGCCCCTGGGAGTCAGGCCTCTGAGAAGTGCAGGGCTGGACACCCAGGGGGTGGGGCCTGCGTGGCCCACCCCTCGCCCTTCGGTCCCGGGTGAAGTCGGAGCCTCCTTGCACAGCCTAACAAGAACATCTTGTCTCCTTCCAGGTTTCCAATAAGTGTCCAGCAAGAATGGAGGACAGATGAAGGCTCCTCTTCTCACTCACCCTGGCCCCAGAAGTGATCTGGGGGCTGCTGGGAGCAACTAGTGACTTTAATTTCAATGGAGGGGGCTGTGTTTCTTTAGGGGTGGTGTCCTGGAGGCTGCCCACAAGGCTGGGGCCACCTGCGCTGTGGGTGCTGGAGCTGTAGGCCAGGACGGGCAGTGCCAGGGTGCTGGGATCAGGACGAGGGGTTCAGCTCACTCGTGCAGTGGTCGTCTCATAGATGGCGGTGACCCTTTTAGATTATAAGTGGTGCCATCATAATATAGTGCAGAGACACTCACGGTGGTGGGACAGGGGGAAATAACAGTCGTTTTTAGCTATTCACCAGCCTACTTCCCTGCCCCTCCCCTGGTGTAGAAGCCCAGGAATGGCCAGGGCAAGCCAGGTAGTAGGTCAGAGTCAACAACAGGGCAGTGGGAGGCAGGGCATCTTGGTGACCAGTTCCAATCTCTGAGACCAAACCCTGCACCATCACCCCAATGCCCTGATGACCCCTAGGCAGTGTCTGAGTGATCTGTGTCTCCAGGGAGCCCTCCACCCCGCAGGGTCAAAGGACACCACAGAGCAGTGGACAGCTCCCAGGAGCTCTACAACATGGGCACCGTGGGAAACTACAGGATTTGAGCTGAGACTCCCACTCCCACTGGAGAAACNTCCCCTGGTGTAGAAGCCCAGGAATGGCCAGGGCAAGCCAGGTAGTAGGTCAGAGTCAACAACAGGGCAGTGGGAGGCAGGGCATCTTGGTGACCAGTTCCAATCTCTGAGACCAAACCCTGCACCATCACCCCAATGCCCTGATAACCCCTAGGCAGTGTCTGAGTGATCTGTGTCTCCAGGGAGCCCTCCACCCCGCAGGGTCAAAGGACACCACAGCACCCACAGAGCAGTGGACAGCTCCCAGGAGCTCTACAACGTGGGCACCGTGGGAAACTACAGGATTTGGGCCGAGACTCCCACTCCCACTGGAGAAACAGTTGCCGGGAGTCTTGTCTCAGGCAGCCCCCCTACATCCAGGCCCTGGCTCCCGATGCAGGTCCAGCGGAGGATGCCCAACCCTTGGGAGGCATTGGGTGGTGGCTGCAAGGGCGGGGGGAGGACTGGCACCTGGAAATGAAGCTAACAGAATAAAAGTGCTCGTCCACTGCCCCTGTTCTCTCTGTTCTATAGGCACAGGACCTTGAAGAAGACAGATCCTTGCATTTGAAAGCTGGACAGGCCCTTAGAGCTCCACTAAGGAACACTCTCATTGACTTGATTAGGAAGCTGAAGCAAAGGGAGGCCCTGGCTCACAATTATATAGCTAGTTAGTGGCAAAAGCGCCCACCTGGGGGGGCTTCCCCTGACCACCTCAACTAGAAGTACCCCCTATAACCCATGATTGTTTTACCTTCTTCATCACTATCTAATATATCATCTTTATTGGCCTATATTTTTATGGCCTGCACCCCCGACCCCAAGATTAAAAACTCCATGGCACAGGGATCCGTCTGTCTTGCTCTCACTGTGGCCCCAGCATGAGTCGGTACCCAATACATGCTCCTCCAGTTGGTGAGCGGGAGAGGCAGGGCCCAGATCTCCTGCTGCTGAGGCTGGCTCTGTGACAGAGGCCCTGGGGCAGGGCCCAGTCCTTCTGGAGCACAATAACAACTGAAAACTGCCATATATATATAAACAATGGTTTTCAGGTATTGGATAAAAGGCAGTCGAGGATATTGATACCCAAAAGAGAAACAAATGAGGTGGCCCTATGATTACCGCAACTTACTGCCTGCAGTGTTCAGGCTGCAGTTCAAGAAGGGGGCGTCAGGGGGTGCCTACTGGTTTCCCTGAATTTGGGAAATGGAGGGGGCAGTCCGGGGAGGGCCGAGGTGGCTTAAATTTGCAACGCAGAGTACCAGAGGTGTGTCAGCTGCAGAGAAGAGGGAGAGAAAGAGATAGCGATGGGGATGGGGAGGTGGAGGTGGAGGGCTCCCTCTGGAGAGCAGCAGGGGGTGCTCCTGAGTCTTCAGCTAACTGCTGACCAATGAATAGATGTGAGAAAATCACCCAGGACTGGAGAAAGAACTAGCAGAAGGAAGGAGGTGGATAACACAGGGCCAGGAACAGTTCATGTTTCCAACAGTCAAGCAGAGAAACCTCCTCACGACAAGGTCATTGAATCCAAAGTTCAGAAGGGTAGTGCCTCAGAAATGGGTCCAAGTGAGCCTCAGAGAAAGGCTGCTCTGGTCCTGCCTGACAGTCCAGAAAGCAAGCCTCAGAAGAGCACACTGTTTCCAGTAAGTTTCCAAGTAACTCCACTGAGTCTCAGAAAAAAAACTTGAAAATATGTAAAAGAATACAAAATATCCAGCACCCAACAGTGCAGAATTCACACCATCTGACATCCAATTTAAAAATTACCAGGCGTGCAAAGAAGCAGGAAAGTATAGCTCATAATGCGGAGAGAAACCAAGCAATACAAATAGAAACAGACCTATGAATGACATAGATGACAGGTAAGGTAGACAGGGACATTTTTAAAATGCGGTGCATATGTATTTAAAATATAGGCAGAAAGATGTCTGTTGTAATTCCTTCATTGTCAACATGAGTCACTGATGGAGACATTCTTTGAACAGGATATGCCTCCCACTGTCCCGAGTTCTAAGGAGTTGGAGGTAACCAAGACAGAGAAAGCACCAGCTCTCTTGGAACTTAGATTCTAATTAGGGAGATAGACAATGAGCAAATAAACAGAACCTGAGCTAAGGAGTGGGGTGGGATAGGATGGGCCTAGGCTCACTGGCAACGTGGACAAGGGTGTGAGAGCCAGGCAGGTGTGGAGCGGAAGGGAAAAGAGAAAAAGCCTTGGGACCAGAATAGCAGGTCAGGGGGCTGCGAGAGGAGGTCAGGCTCAGCAGTTTAACAGGAACGTGGAGTGTGGCAAATAGGGGATCTACCAGGGATTTGAGTCATCTAAGAATATGGGGGAGGAAAGTCTTCTGTGCCGTGTCTCCAGGGGCTTCCAGGGCTTTAAGACGGAGGAGGTGTAGAAAAGTCGGCTGTGAGTGTTGAAAGTTGAAAATGTATGTGTAAAACAGGGGAGAGGGAATAGCGTTTCCTTGAAAACAGGCTTTCTCCCCTGTTTGAAGAGTGGCCTCTGGATATGGCCCTGGGTGCTTCTCTTACAGCAAAGGAAGAGGCAGCACCCTCCTTTAGGGGTCTCTGCGGCCACGTGGCAGCTAGCCAGGCTGAGCCAATTTTGTGCCCACTGAGGGGGAACTCAGAGCCAAGAGCAGGCAGAGAGCTGGTTAGGTCCACCCTCTCTATCCACTGAACTCCTTGTCTCAAACAAGGCAACTCTTCCCCAGACCAGCTTCATTCCCCCTCTGGTCCTATGTGTGAGTGATTGTTATCATCTTCTCTTCAAGTAAGTATCTTTTGCGTTTGCTTTTTCATTAGTGTCCTTAAGGCCGGGCAAGGAGATCCCCTCAACCATGCCTCAGAGGACGCTGAACTTTGAAGTGCCGTGCTAGGAAGTTTCCAAGTCCCCTCTGAGGCCATCATGGCCAGCAGTGCCATCCCTGTGGGCCGCCCCCAGCCCAGACCAGGCTCCCGTGGGCCTCAGCTTTCTCCCTGCCGGGTGCTCTTCAACTCCTGCAAGGGGTTGACCAGATGCCCCGAGGCACTCCAGGGTTCATGTGTCTGGAGTTGTCTTGGAGTTCCTTTGTCAGTCCCAGGTTCAGGGAGGACAGCCCCATGAGCCGATCACTCCTGCTGACTGGTCGTTCCTTTCATGGCATCGCTCACGACTGGGCCACCAGAAGGGTGCCAATGTGCCACTCTGAGTGACCCTCACAGACACAGGACAAAGAATCTTTACATGTTTATGATTAGACAACAAACAAATCAATGAGTATCACTCTCTACCATATATTCTGGATGTTCACCAACAAATCACTATACCTCACGTGGACTCATGAATGTGGTACATTTTTAATCAAATTGCTTATACAGACAAAAAATATGTGCCAGGGCCCCACACACCCAGGAGCAGCCATGGCCTTTTCTCCTCTCCAGTCCCCGGTTCATTCTCTCTCTCAGGCCCTGGGGAGGCTCTGCTCTTCCCTGAGGTCAAGACGAAGTCTGTCTTGGTCAACACCCCTCATCCACCTCCTGGTCCATGTCTTCTCAGGCTTATTGCTGCTTTAGCTCCAAACTCTCTTGCTTCTGGGTTTTTTCCATCGTTTGTAGAGGTAAGGAGACTTCAGGGGCTGCTTTAATGTGAGGTATCCAGTGAATTCCTGAACAATCCCTTTGCCTTCCTCAAATGCAGTGGCCACCAAGGGAAAGAGGCATGGTCCCCTCACTCTTGTGCTCCCAAGCTGGGCAACTCCTTCACTAGGTTGCACAGTGGAGCTATTGCCCTATAGGGGTTACAAACCACAATGACTCAGAAAAAGAGGTAGCAAACTAAGAGTCTGTGACAGACATCGGCAGTGCCCTGCCCATGTCTCCCAGCCCACCTGAAGTTCATGTGCAGCTTTTGTGGACAGTCCCATCCATACCAATGGCTTCCTGTCCCAAGCACCTGTGTGTCTCTTTCTGAAGATTCTCTTTGGCCACAAGAGCACTCTCAGCCCATGGGCAAGGCAGCTGGTGGTGCAGCAGGTAACCTCCCCTGGAGCAGTCCTCACCTAATGAAGGACAGGAGAGGGTAGTTAAGCAGCCGGCTCCTTGCTGCCCTGCAGGACAGCCTCACACACTCTCCCAGAGGTCCTCAGTGGGAGCTGAGGCCCAGGTGCCCACAGCAGTCACCTGCTCCATTACATACCATGCACTGGCCCCTGTCTCTCTTCCACACTCTCTTGGCACCTTTTCCCGGGATCTCTTCCCAGATGAACTACTCCCATCCGAACTTTGCCTTGGGGTCCGCTCTGAGGCAAGTCCAGTTAGGCAAGGGCATCTATTTCAGAATCATGCAGGGCTCTTGCAATCCAGCTCTCTGGGCTGGTGAAAACAAGAGCCCTCCCACCTTCAACCAGGGCCCTGCTCTCATGCTACACACTGGGCATCTGGGAAAGGTCTCGCGTGAGAGAAGAGTTCTGCTGCTCAAAAAAAAAAAGGAAATTTCTGAGCAAGTTCAATAAAGGTTTGTCTGTTTGTTGGTCTCTCTGCCTGTCTTGAGCTTTTCCCTCCAATCACCCCTCAACTTTCCCCATCCTCTCTGCGGGTCCCCTGACATCACTCTCTCTGGCCATGAGGACAGACAAAGGCCCGCAGGAACCTGCACCTGCACCGCTGCCTCCACACAGGACGACACCCTGTGCTGTGCCGTGGGGAGACCTCTGGAGCCCAAACAACCACAGGCAGCCCGTGTCGCTGTGGCCCGTGGTGCCGTCTGTTAGCTTGGCTCAGCCAGGGTGGCAGGATCTTAAACCAGGGCTCCTTGCCTGCCTGTGGGCTTTCCCTGCAGGGGCAGGTCTGCCTTATCTTCTCCCGTTGGTTCCGGTTTGGAACGTGCCCTTTTTCGTTTGTGCGGATATGTGCACATTGAGTGGCTGCATAAGTGAATGCCGATGTTGGACGGTGGGGAGGCAGCCTGTCCTTTCCTTATCTCAGGACTCACCCAGATGGAAAGAGCCCGACCCCGCTGCTCTGTTTACTCTGCATTCTCTGCCCATTATACATAAAATTGATCTGGGGCGGGGAGGGGGGTTGTTTTTCTTCTTTTTCCTCCAATCTCCTTATTAGTTCAGCCTCAGAAAGTTCCTTATCACTGCCGGATGTCGGCCCACACTCTGCCATCAGGCCTGGCCGTGGTACCGTCCATTAATTGATTTTGCCCTCCCCTCCTTGGGAAGCACGAATTGGCTTGGCCCATTAGCAGCAATAATTCCCCGAAAGGGATTATAAATCATGACCTATGTCCATCGGCTGCTCACAGTGGAGTGAGGCCCCTGTGGGGAGGTGTCAGGCAAGCAGCTGGAAGGTTTGCAGGGTAGAGGAGGCCCCAGCAGCCTTGCAGCCCTGCTCCTAAACCTGAGCTCGTGTGGCCACAGCCAACCAGAAACTGAGGCACGACCCAGCACACACAGGGCCTCCATCGGCACGCACTGAATGAGTAAAGGGGGGCGACAGGGAAAGGGGGCTCCCTGGATGCAGCCGGAGCACTTCCAGAACCTCTCACGTTGAACCCCACCCGCCAAACCCACCATAATGTCGCCATCCTTTGGCTCTGCAGCCTCGGGTTTTCCGACATCCCCCACTGAGCAGAAAGTGCTCCTGGGGAAGACTCTATCCTTAACTCCAGCCTTGCTGGTCTGTGGGTGTCTGCAAGAGCCTGAGTGTGAGAGGAGGGGATGGGGTGGGCCCAGAGAGAGCAGAGAGATGAAGAGCGGCTGTGAAAGGTGGGAGGAGGCCATAGTCTGTCCAATTTTGCCAGCACATAGTAGGTTCTCAACAGGGACTGTAGTTCCCCCTTATCTGACAGGGATATGTTCTAAGCCCCCCAGTGGATGCCTGAAACCACAATAGTACTGAAATGTGTGTGTGTGTGTGTTTTCCTATACATATGTACCTTTTCACTCAAAGGAAGCACTTTATGGCTTCTCTTCGGCACATCCAAATTGCCAGCATTGCTACTCTCGTGCTTTGGGGCCATTATGAAATAAAATAAGGGTGACGTGCACTGCAACACTGTGACAGCCAATCCTGTAATTGGCAGGCTACTCAGTGACGGATGGGCAGGAGCGTGTGCAGTGTGGAGCCACTGGGCAAAGGGATGGCTCACGTCTGGGTGGGACGGAGCAGGAGGCATAAGATTTCATCACACTGCTCAGAATGGCATGCAATTTAAAAGCTGTGATTTGTTTATTTCTGGGATTTTCCACTTAGTATTTTAAGACTGTGGTTGACCCTGGATAACTAAAACCATGGAAAGCGAAACTGCAGATGAGGGGCACCATTGCTGTCCGTAAAGGAACGGAGTGCTGTGCCCTGCCCGCAGTGAGCCTGGCACCACTCCCTGCCCCGGACCTGAGTGAGGGAGGGCGTCGGTGATGGCTGATCCAGCCCTCCCTGCACCCCAACGCCTCACAGACGTCCCTCTGGCTCACCACGTTCTCCCATGCAGAGAGTGCGTTCTCTCGCCCTTCATTTCCTCCCACCTGAGAACCACCACCACTACCTGTGAACGGTGTCTAGACCTGTTGAGGATACTCAGGCCACAGAGGTTGCTAAGACCTTCCTGAGATCCCCAGACGTCAACAGATAAGCTTCCTAAATGGCACACAAGAGAACTCTTCACGTACTGAATTTCTCCAGGGCAATAAAATAGGATTTGATTATCACACAGCCTTGCAATTCTAACTACAACTTTTGCTTAAAACCAGAAACTAATGAGTCTGTAGTGACAAGATGACAGCCTGCACTCTGTTGTCCCACTTCTCCAAAACACAAGGAAACACTAGTCCAGGGTGAGCTTTACGGCCCCAGACCTTTCATCTGCCTCCAAGAATAGGCCACATCCCAGCGCAGTGCTGTCTGGGAAAGCTCTGGGTGTGAGGAGGGCCTTGTACTGGGCGGCTGCAGATCCCAGGTGACCTCACGGAACCCAGAATCGGCAGGACTGCAGAGAAGGCAGCTGCCACCCGAGACGGGACCCCACCTGAACCACTAAATGGGTGAGGTGTTACAAAGGACCCCACTAGTCACTGCCTCGGGATAGTCCTTATGTGCAGCCTTCATGGCCAGCCTGTATTTGTGGTCATTCTGGTTTTGGCCTTGGAGCAGATGAAGAACCCTATGTCACTATCATTCTCTTGATCTTTCCTGTACCTGAAAAGAGCAAAAATCCCCCCTCGTTTTTATTTTCTGTAAGGCACACCTGCCTGCCTCTCCCTCTCTTTCCCTTCCTCCCCCCCTTCCTCCTCCTCCCTCCAGAACCATAGTTACTTGTCCCAGACATACTTGCCACGGTGCATGACTCCCCATAGTCCCTTCCAAGTGACACCTGTATGTGGGGTGTCAGCTGGCTGGGGCCAGTTGGCTGAGGGTGGGGATTGACCCATGGACGGCCCATCCTCAGCCTGGCATGGCCCCTGTGAAAGGGTGCGTTCAGACACACTGCCTCCTAGAGCATTTGAGCCGAGAAATGCTGGGAGAAGAAGGCCCTGGGAGCTGGCGCCGACCAGAAACTCACCCTCTGGGATGAGTGGAAGGGGCTCCCCTGAGAAGAGGCGGCAGGCACATTACCAGTGGGGAGTGGGGAGTGGGGAGGCAGACCTGGTTCCTCCAGAACGCTGGCTGCTCCTGGCTTCCCACCACAGATTATTTCAATTACCAGAGATATCTCGAGGGGGGTCCTATCCCTTCCAACTCAAATAAGCCTTGAACAACTAAAAAACTAAAGCCTCGTGTAACTATTGGGAAGTAATGGAATACATAACAGCAGCTTAAACAAGTGGGCCTTATGTTTCTGACATGAATAGAGAGCTAGAGGCAGGTGTGTGCACAAATCAGCTGAGCATCTTTTCATCATTCTTGACCTCTCCCTGGAGGACACACGTTCGCTCCGCAGTGCGGTCATCTCTGCCTTCAGAAAAGACAGGAAGAGGGCCGGCTGGGGCTGAACCCTTTGTCAGGAGAGAACCTCCTCCGCCTACTCTGCCCAGATCTAATTGGTCAGAATTGGGTCACATGGCCACCCCAGCAGCGAGGGACCTTGGAAAGGAGGTGTCAATCCTTTAATCCCCTCCCCATTTCTGAACTCCTCTCTCCCACTTGAATGTGTTTTTGCTTCCAATGGCCTCACCTGCACCTGGGGCTCTTCAGTGGAGTGTCCACGAGCTACTGGGGCCATACTGCGGGCAAATGCACAGAGCCAGAGGTGCCCAGATGGCCAGTGTGGGAACACGAGAGCTCAGCTCCCCTGCCTCCACTTGGGCCTCACTGGGTGTGCTTGACCCACCTGGGCTCCCCGGGAACCAGGTGGAGGCGGTCCAGGACGATGGTGCCTTCTTGGCCCCACTTGCCCCGCTCCCTTATTGGTCTTGACTTACTGCACTGCTCACACACAAACCCCCTCTCAGGGCTGCTCCCGGGGACAGCAGGGAAGGGGACTATTGTGATGGGTGGGACCAATCATGTTCCACTGCCGGACATGTACAAAGTGGGGTTCCGTTTGCCAGGAAGAAAAGAGAGGCTATTGGGCAGGCCACTTGGTGTCTTCTGCCAGAGCTCGTTACAAAAACCATCAGAAAACACAAGCAGAGAGGCTGGAACCTCCACACACTGCAGGTGGGGATGTAGAGTGGTGCAGCCACTTTGGAAAATGGTCTGGTGGGTCCTCAGAACACTTAACATAGAGTAACCATGTGGCCCAGCAATTCCATTCCTGAGTACATAGCCAAAGGACTTGAAAACGCATGTGTGCACAAAAACTTACACATGGATATGCATAACAGCATTATTCATAATAGCCAAAAAGTAGAAACAACCCAAGTATCTGTCCACTGAAAATGGATAAATAAAATGTTGGCATATTCATACAATGAAACATTATTGAGCCATAAAGAAGAATAAGGTACTGATATGCTACAGTATGGATGAGCCCTAAAAAACATTAAACTAACAGAAGCCAGACACCCAAGGCCACATACTGAGCGGTTGCATGTGAAATGGCCAGAACAGACAAGCCCAGCGCGACAGGTGCAGACTAACTCCTGCCGGGGCTGGCAGGGCAGGCTGCGAGGCGGGGAGCTGACAGCTAAGGCGTCCAGGGTCTCCCCTCAAGGCGATGAAGTTGTTCTCACACTGATTGTGGGAATGATTGCACAACTCTAAAAATACGCTAAAAAACCATTCGATTGTGTGCTCTCAATGTATGGTATGGTGTGTAAATCATATCTCAATAAAACTCAATTACAAATACACACATACATAAGCAAAGTAGAGAAAGAGAGGAAAGACCTTCACTCACGCCCACCCAGCGCCAGCGTATGCTTTTAGCCTCTTTTCCATTCACACAAATATCTCACCAACACAATACCCTCTGAAGGGAACCAGCTCAAGGATTTCAAGCAAGGGGAACTGCCAGCAAAAGCTCTGAAGCAATTGCATCCAATTTGTTAGGAGCACCAACCCTTAAACCCTTCCTCGTTGAGAGTGTCATTTGTCTATTTGCTTTGCCCTGATTTGTCACCCAGTTTACTCATCCTTAATTCCCCCAATAAGCAGGTCAATTCTCCTGTCCCATTTTGTAGTCAAGGCAACTGAGGACAAGTTCTAGTCACACCAAATCTAATTTCTTCCCAGCTCCTAAGCTTGGGGGCTTGGAGCCATCATGGGTAAGAAGCTGGGGGCTGCTGAGGGGGCCACTCAGGCCTGGGCAGAGTGAAAGCATCAGATTTGGCCCAGAAACATCCAGCTTGGAGGCAGAGGGCGATGAGACACGATGACCTCAGGAGGAACCAGTAGGTCTATTTCAGGGGTCCACTCCATTTGCTGCTCTCTACGGAAAATGAAGGCTGGGTGGGGGGTGGCAGGCTGTTTGCACTCACAGCACTTAGTGCATCCAAGCTGAGCTGCACTGTTCAAACAGACTCCCGGCCACCTGCGCAGAGGAGGGCAAGGCAGGCAGGAGGCTGGTGCAGGTCCCCCACGCACATCCCACTTCTCCTCCCAAAGCCAGCCCCACAGACCTGGCAGAGTCCTGGCCACGCCATGCCCTACGCTGGGCTCTGCCACTGCTGGGGCAGCCGGGTGCTGCCCCTGCTGCTAGCCTACATCTGCTACCTGCTGCTCGGAGCCACTGTCTTCCAGATGCTGGAGAAGCAGGCGGAGACTCAGTCCAGGGATGAGTTTCAGTTTGAGAAGCTGCGCTTCCTGGAGAACTACACCTGCCTGGACCACCGGGCCCTGGAGCAGTTTCTGCAGGTGAAGTGGGGATGCTACTGTGGGATGGTGGGCAGAATGGGGGTTTGGGTGGCCCATCCAGAGCCACAACCCAGGACCAGTGCCCTGTTTGGAAGCAGAGGATATGGGAACAGAACAAAGGGAGACTTAGGGCCAGGTCTAAAACTGGAATGCCGTGACATTGGCCCCAAATTTCCTCATTGAGAAGGTGGAGAGAATAATCATATCTGTGCTGCTGACATTCAACAGCAGATTAAAAGCACTTTCTAACTTGCCACTTGCTACATAAATGTGAGCTGAGAGCATCAGCGTTTCCATGCTGTGCAAATTTCCTTCTCCCAGACTTCTGCACTTCCCTGACCCCTCCCCCCCCAGGCCGCTGTTCCTTCCACCCTCTCCCCACCTCACGTCCCAGATAAAGGCCATGAGGAGCCACCACAGTGGCCGTCCCCAGCCTGGTTCCACCTGGAGCTGGGCTTGGTGAGCATGGCCAGGGCAACTGAGCTCCACCAGCCCCACACCCATGGGAAACTCCCTCTGATAGGAGAGCAGGTCACCCCCTGCTCACCAAGGGTCCCCCTGCCTAGACCCTTTGTGCTTCCCTGTACAAACTTTGGGGCCCCAGAATGATCTCTCCAAGAAACAAGGCAAAACCTGGGTGTTGTTGGGGAAGGTAAATGCATTGGAGACTAGGGGGCGGAGTGAATGACAACACCCACCTCAAAAAAACAAGCCAAGTGCAAGGTCATCACCATGATCATTGATATTTGTTGAGCATTTACAACGTGCCTTAAACAGTGGGGAACCACATCGCCATGATGGGGCTACACCGGTCATGATCCAGCACCTGGGGCCCAGCGTTTTAGGGGTTTTCTCATAATCACCTACATTACTGCCATCTTGAGTTTGTAGGTGGGAACTGAGGCACAGAGGGTGGCCTGTGCTGGCCAAGGCTGCACCGTTCGTGGCTGAGACAGAACTCACATCCAGACTGATGCTCTTCACCACACAAATGAGCACAAGTGCCAGGCAGGATACAACCTAGAGTAGCAGCAGTTCTCAGAGTGTGGCCCCCGAGACCAGCTGCCTCGGCACCAGTCACCTGGGAGCTCATTAGAAATGCCAGACCCACGAATCAGGAATGCTGGTGCCCACTCAAGATGGAAAACAGCTGGCCTAGAAGATGGGTTGGCTATGAGAGACCTGCCCTGGCCCTTTCTTCTAGGAAATAAGGCCCCCAGCCTCAGGCTTCACTCGCTGCTCCCCAGCAATACAGGGCTGGGGCCACAGCACCCATATCAGAGCTGAGAAGGATTCAGAAGTCGCTCAAGACTCTGGGAGGTGTGGGGTGCGGGTAAGGGAGAGGCCCTGGAGGCCTTGGCACCTCCTTCTCCCTCGGCCCTGAGTCAAAGCCAACCCAGAGGGTGTGGGAAGGACCTGCTGGCTGAGGTGGGAAGCTCTGTAAAAGGAGGCTTGACTGCAGCCCCGAGGGAGGCGCCACTGATTAACCCCACCCCACCGGGGGGGCCTCCCCAGGGCAGCCCAGGACATCCCTAGGTCCTCAGCCCCTTAGGAGGGACCTCACTTGCCCAAGGATGTCTAGCTGAAAAGCAGAATTCTGGGACGAGATTCCAGAACACGCATTGCTGTTCAGATCACAAGGGGAAAAGCTATAAACAGTACTACAAGCAGTATGAAGGGCCGACTCCATCAGGAAATGAAGCCAAGGTCCACAGGACCAGAGTCTGACTTTCCCCGCCATGGGTTCTTAGAGAAGGGCAGAAGGTCCACGCAGGGTGCCCCAACCAGCACGTGCGATGACATCAAGGCCCCTCCTCAGCAGAATGGAGAACGTCAGGGTGGGGAACAGTCGGGGTCCAGGCAAGTGGGGTTCCCAAGGGGAAAGGTCTCCAAGGAGACGGTGTGCTCCAGAATGTTCCATCCTGGTCTGACTGGGTGTGTGGGAAAGAGAGGGAGGCCAAAGTCCACATGTGAAGAGGCCAGTTCTGCCAAAGTGAGAAGAAGCAGACAGCCTGTGTCAGGACCCCTAACCGGCCTGGCCCAAGGGGACTACCCGACCCTGGCCAGAGCTCAGTTGGGAAACAGTTCCCACAGGAACTAGAGGCCGGAGCTGCCCCCCTCCCCACTGACTCTTGCCTGCCTTTGGATCAGGAAGCCGACAGGGAGGGAGCCCTGCCCATATCCAAGAGGGCTGAGCCCAGGGGCAGAGGGTCTTGGCTTGAGTCTACAGGGACGGGTTCAGGTTCTGTAAACACACACTTACCACACATACATACAAAGCATCACACATTCAACATACACATAAAGCATGCATACACCTGCAACACACACAAAAGGAGACCTTTGCCCTGGCCTCTGTTGGAATTTCTCTTGTAGTCCTGGGCTGAGGATCACTAGGGGGCAGCAAAGAGCAAAGCTACCAGCTCCCTGGAAGCACAGGGAAACCTCAGCCCCATGGGAAGGCAGCTCCTTGCCTTCCCAATGGACCCTAAACCCTGTGTTCGCAAGTTAAACCCTTCCAAGAACAGCCTGAAATCGTCCCATTGCCATTACAACCCATTTGCACCTCACCCTGTTGGCCCCAGGCAGGCTCTCCCACCTGGTCCATTCCTTAGGCATCTTCTGCCTCCTTAGGCCCATTCCCGTCCACCAGCTCATGCTTACAGCCCACACTGCAGTCAGTCCTGGACAGAGGACAGACAGTGCATTTGAAATCCAGTGATCTTGGGCAAGGAGCCACTCTGAGTCTTAGTTTCCTCTCCCATGAAGGGGAAAAGAGACTTTCTAAGAATATGACCAAGTGAGGTGACAACAGAAGCACCTGCTGAGAACTTAACCAACAGCTGGTGTGGTCAGCGGCCTCTTCCTGCCATCCCGTAGGTCATCGTGGAAGCCTGGGTGAAGGGCGTGAACCCCAAAGGCAACTCCACCAACCCCAGCAACTGGGACTTCGGCAGCAGTTTCTTCTTTGCGGGCACAGTTGTCACCACCATAGGTAATGGGCGGGGCGAAGAGGGGCTTTCCCTCTCTAGGTTTGGGTTACCCAAAAGCAGATGCTGAAACACAGATGTGGTTTATCTAGGAGACAGTTCCAGGAAGCACCAGTAGAGGAGTGGGAAAATGAAATGGGGAGAGAAAGCAATGAAGTTTGCATCCATGAGCAGGTTCTTGGGCAGGGCAACTGGGCTCATGCCCACTGGGGACCCTCTGAGAGGCTAGGTAGAGCACGTCCTCCTTGTGAGGGGTGAAAAGCAGGGGTATTTACCTCCTAACTCCTGCCCTGGCTGGTTGAGAGCTAATCCTGGATGTGTTAACTCTCTAGCATTTTGGACCTGCCCACAGACCTAGTGAACTCCTGCAGCCAGAAAAATCTCTCAGGCACAGAGAGATGCGGGGACCTGGGGTAGGGAGTCATCTGTGTGTGCAGGAGCTGTGCACAGAGCTGTGGGCGATATCCCAGGTGTTCCGAGGGGACAGGGCACTGAGAGTGTCTGCTACACCCCTCAGCCAGAAAACCCACTCCACCTCCCTCAAGGAAACCCCCATCCATTCAATCAAGGCCAGTTAAATCCAACACCTTCTTTGAGCCCCGGTGACACAGAGGCAGAGGAAGGAGTCGGGTGGGAGGGTACATACACAAACTCGGATCAGACCCAGACTCAGCCCTCAAGGAGCTTCCACTCCCATGAAGAGGAGTAAGATAAACACACCAAAAATGGCAATACATGCCCGGCCAGGTGACCCCGGCTGTTGGAGAATCATCCTGTTCACCAGTGGGTTGTAGGTTTGATTCTGGTCAGGGCATAGGCCTGGGTTACAGGTTTGATCCTCAGCTGGGGGCGTTTGGGAGGCAGCTGATGCATGTTTCTCTCTCACATCTACATTTCTCTCTCTTCCTTCCTCTTTCTTAGAATCAGTGAACATATCCTCTGGTAAGGATTTTTTTTTAATAGTACAAGGCAAAGTAGACAATTAGATAGGAATGACACAAAGCACTGTGGGGAATCACACCTAGTAGGGAGGAAAAGGGTGGCAGTCAGGAGGGCTTCCTAGAGGCAGTGTCGTTTCAGACAAGCCTTGAAAGACAAGCAGGAGTCTTATCAATAGAGATCATTCTAGCAGAGAATGGGAAGAGTGCTCATGAGATCGCAAGACCTTTCCCTCCTCCCTGCAGAGGTGGTAGAAGACCACCACCCTCTGCTAGAGTCTGTGGGGGAAGCAGTTCTGAGCTCTCTCTTCCCCACATTGACACACTCCTCCTCCCCTGCAGGATATGGGAATCTGGCACCCAGCACAGACGCAGGCCAGGTCTTCTGTGTCTTCTACGCCCTGGTGGGTATCCCACTCAACGTGATCTTCCTCAACCACCTGGGCACAGGGCTGCGTGCCCACCTGACCACCCTCGAGAGGTGGGAGGACCAGCCCAGACGCTTCCAGGTAGGGCCCCTCCCTCCCCGAGGCCCTGCTGTGACAGAGCCTGTTGCAGGTTGATCCTTCAGAGGTTGACACTGAGATGGAGTGTGGCAAGTGGGCATTAGGTAGGCGCCAGTGGGAGAACAGGAGTGGGCAGAGGTCGAATGCAGTGCGGGCTGGGCAAAGACTTGGCCCGCCCTCGAGGACCTCTGCAACCCGTCGGAGTCGTCCTGCAGCGGGCTGAAAGACCAGAACTCCCTGAGAAGGCATGCCCTTGAGCCAGGCAGTTCTCTGTAGCTGCCACACATCCCGAAGGAGCTAACAGCCGGACGCCTCCTGCCGACAGCAGGTCAACATGGTGCATCTCCATGGTCATTGCAGAGCTTCACATCCTTTCCTGGGGTTGAAAACAAACACCAGACCGCCCCGCGTGCCCCCAGTGCCCACCCCATTGGCCAGGCACACTAGGAGGACAAGGGTGCAGGGGAATCTGGGATACCTCAGTGCAAGTGGATCTCCCAGGCCAAAGGAATCCGAATTCTGCCTTGAGACACCTGACCACACCTTTATTAAGCTGAGCAAGATCATACACAAAGAGATCTAAGCCCCACCCCCAAGCTCTGCGGGGGCAGGAAAGGGACCTAGCTAATACCCAGGCCCACTCCCAAATTTGCCCCAGACTCCCCCCACCCCATACAGTCCTGGGGCCTTCCAAGTGGACTCAGTGACAGATCCCCTTCCTACCTCCAGCTATTGCAGGTCCTGGGCCTGGCTCTGTTCCTGACCCTGGGGACTCTGGTCATTCTCGTCTTCCCGCCCATGGTCTTCAGCCACGTGGAGGGCTGGAGTTTCAGTGAGGGTTTCTACTTTGCCTTCATCACTCTCAGCACCATCGGCTTTGGGGACTATGTTGTTGGTAAGAAAGAAACATATCATGTCCCCCTTCCCTGCCAGGCACAGACCCCAGCAAGCATTAGGTGTATCTCAGGGTCAAAGACACCGGGACTTGGGGGATGAGGAGATGTCAGTGGGGGGTCCTACTGAGGATCAGACAGCCCATGGTTTTTGGAAGAGATGAGTGATTTCTGAGGCTGCTGTTAATTCTCACAACATCCTGCAAAATTGCTGGTCTGGAACCCGTCACCTTTCCCCAGAAGCATCTATTGCAGATCCTTGTTGTGAGGCTAGCAGGACCCCTCTGGATGTGGGGAGCGGGGGCAGGGGGTTGCTGTGCCCACAGACCCCTGGAACATATCATGCCCCCCTTCCCTGCCAGGCACGGACCCCAGCAAGCACTACATCTCGGTGTACCGGAGCCTGGCAGCCATCTGGATCCTCCTGGGCCTGGCATGGCTGGCTCTGGTCCTCCCATTAGGTCCCCTGCTTCTGCACAGGTGCTCTCAGCTCTGGCTGCTCAGCAGGGGCCTCAGCCTCAAGGAAGAGGGAGTCCCTGAGACCAACGGGCTCTCCAGATCTCAGAAGATCCCAGTCTCTGCATGAGGCCCCCCAGTGGCCCCTGGAGCCCCTCCCAGCTTCCCCAGCCCAGCCCATACTCCTTCTGGACCTCCCAACCCACCTCTTCCTCTCCCAATCCACTCATTTCCCAGCCAGGACTGGTTGCTGGAGCTCACTGGAAAAAGAAAGGAGGCAGGCATGTCCAAGAAAGTAGCAGAAAGAAAATGTCAAGACAGCATCAAGAACAGATGTGTGTGGAGCGAGATGTATGCCATCTCAGAGCCCCTGCCCTTCTCTCCTCCAGAGAGACCAGGCATGTGGATCACTGTGGCCAGATCCCCACTGTCCTGCTCACACCCCCTCCCAGGAGACCTCATACAGGACACAAACAAAGGGTGACTTTACTTTTGCCTCTTTGCACAGGTGCACTGGTCTGGGCCCACTAGTGTCGGGCACTGTGTCAGGGTCTGGGGTACAAGAAAGAAAGTCCCTGCCCTCCATGTGCATTTAGCTGAGCAGAAGGACTAGCCAAGTAGAGAGGCAACCCCACCCAACCCAGTAGTCAAACTGCTATGACAAGGGCAGACCAGGGTATGGGAGAGCCCAGGGGAATGGCTGGCAGGGAGGGTGAAGGAAAGGGGCAGGGATTTGGGCACATCTCAGTGCAAACAAGATCCCTGCCCTCAGGAAGCCACACTGAGAGGCAGGCAAGCTGCCCGTCAAAGCCTACCAGTGCCTCTTGCCTAGAAGGCTAGAGCTGTCAGTGAATAAGGCTTACAGGGTCTTGGGTATCCCTCCCACTCTCCTGGACATGGTCTCTCTTGACTCCCACCCAGGGCACCCCTTGACCTCATCACCCTCTCTAGGATCCTGTCTTCTTAAGAGCCTTTTCAAACACGTGTTTCCCTGGGAAAACGGAGAGTCAGCAGATCCCAGGGGACTTCCGGGAAATGAGCTCCACCAGCCAGCCTCCCCTTGGGAACACGTTCTGCTGCATGGCCTTTCTCTTGCCAGATTGCGACACCTCTGGCTGGAGGGAGAGAACAGAGTTAGACCAGTCTGTCCCAAGGCCCAGCCTCACCAAGGACTGCAAACCTGGTCCCCTACCTTTCCCAGGCCACTGCCAGCATGGCAGGCCCATAAGTGGCCGGGGAACTCTGGATGGGCCTGCAGCAAGGGCTGTGAAGCAGAGGAGGCTCCAAGTGGGACACCCAGGGAAGGATCTGCAGCAGCAGCAGCAAGAGAGACCTAAGTTCCACCCCAGGACTTTCTGATCAGAAGCTGAGGAACCCTGGGGACCCAGGACCCTTCCTCCACTCTGGGTAGAAGAGGGAGTTAGGGTCCCTTCAGAACTAGGTAATGGACAAGCCCCCTGGTCAAGGCCCCTCTGCCTTCCAAGTCCACGGACAAGTGGTGATCAGCTGGGGCCCTCATCTTTGGGTACACATAGGAAAGGATGATGGTGTGAGAGAGCCAGGGAGGGCTTGAAAGGCAGCGAATCCTGGAGATAGTCCCAGGGTCCAAGGACTCAGGCAGGGACCCTACGACAATAAACTTGGCTTCTGCTTTCTCTTCCCCTCTGAGTGTGGTCTCCAGGCGTCCCTCCCACTGTTCGCTCCAGGACAGCTGAGGCCCCTGGACCCCTTCCTTCTCAGCGCAGGCAGTCACCCAGAGCCCCCCTTCTCCTCAGATCGGGGCGGGGCGGCGAGGGGGGGCGGGGGGCACTCGTACACATTCGAGGCGGGGCCAGATGCCAGAGCTCAGGGCCTCTTTTTGCCCCCGGGATTGGATCTCGGTGCAGGGTGGGGCAGGGCTGTCCGGCACGCGCCTCCTTTGCTGAGAAGACTGGGCACAGGCAGCCACTAGCCAGAGAAGAGACTGCAGAACTCCTGTTTCCACCTCCATCCATGGCTCCCGGCTCCAGCCTCCGTGTCTGTTCTGCTATGTGCAAGCGGAGAGCCCGGGCAGCGCCCAAGGGCAAGGCGCAGGGCTGTGCGGTGCCGGGCATCGTGCTCCTGCTACTTATCTACTTGGCCTACCTGGCACTGGGCACTGCCGTGTTCTGGATGCTGGAGAGCCCCGCGGCGAAGGACTCCAGCGCGAAATTCCAGCGCGACAAGTGGGCGCTGCTGCGGAACTTCACGTGTCTCGACAGCTCGGCGCTGGACTCGCTGATCCGGGTCAGGGACGAGCGGAGCCGCCCGGGAGCGGCGGGGAAATCCGGGACAGGAGAGCCCGGGGTGGCGGGCGGAGGGCGACAGGTGCCTCCCTGGCTCGGGACGGGAAAAGGCCGGAAGCTCTTCTCCGAAAGAGAGGTGGAGGGGCTAGACATCGGGGCGACGAGCGGCGCGTGTGTCGGGGGTCGGGGAGAGGGTTGGGCTGGACAGCCCGGGAACTTTCCCGAGAGGAACGCGCCGCACCAGACCGCGCAGTGAGCGCTGTAGGGACCAGACGGCAGCACCCGCCCAGTCGAGAGTTTCTCAGTGCAAACACCAAGTTTGGGGATGAGGACGACTGAGGGCGCTCTTACCTGGGTCACGAGCTTCCAGAGCCAGGTCGAGTCAGAACAGGGGCAGGGTCTTCTTGGCCGGCTTGGGAAGTGGAAGAGAGGGAGTCGAACTGGGACCCAGCGGCGCTGTGTCGGGGTCGGACCACGGGCGAAGAACGAAAGGGCATGCCTGGCCCCTTCGACAGACTCCGGGTGCAAATATGCGAATTAGGGACGAGGGCTATAGGAGGCGCTGCGCGGTGCCAAAAATGAGCAACAACAGGGGCATGACCCTCTAGGACTGGGGGGAGAAGGGGATTCAGGGCACGCCTGTCCGGACGGTGGTGGAATGGAGTCCAGATGGGTGTGCCAGGGTCCTGGGGCTCCAAGTGCGTAGATCCGAGTCAGAGAGAAGGAGGGGAGGATGTAGGGGCGCTCTTTAGCTGACCCCACGTTTTGGGACACTGGGCTGGGCTTGGAGACTTGGAAGGGCAGAAGGGAGCCTTGGGCTGGAGGATGCAGGGGTTCCTGAGGACCCACATGGCTCAGGGGATGGGGACCCAGCCAGGCATTCGGAGGAGGGAGAGCAAGGGGAGGTTCTTGGGGCTGGGCATGGAGGATGGCTTAAGGTGCCCTCCAACTCAGCGCAGGCGGTGCTGGACTGGGAGCTGCTGGGATTTGGAGGATGTGTAAACATCCCAGGCCCTGGCTTTGTCCGGGAGCTCAGACAGCTGCCCGATAGCCGGAAATTTCTTCCCAGGGGGCAGGGCCTGCAACCTGGGCACCTGACTGTGGTGGAGTCCTGAGCCCTTGGACTGAGAGGCTCAGCAGGGCCTGGAGCTGGGCAGGGCAAGGACCATCTCCACTAAAGAGCTAATGTAGCACCTCCATTGCCCACCGCGGAACTTCTACAGTCCTCTGCCTGGTGGTCCTGGAGGCTCTGTGCCACTCCCCTTGCAAAGGAGATCAACTTCCCTGGGCCCAGGAAAAATGACAATGATGGGATGAGAACAATACTAAATGCTTCTATGTGGCACTTACTGTGTGTCAAGCCCTGTCCCTAGCGTATTGACTTGCTTCATCCTCACCTACCTCACTGATAGGTACCATTGTTACAACCCCAGTTTTAGAGATGAAGAAACAGAGGCTCAGAGAGGTTGAGTACAGATGATATATAGCTACATAGCCAAGAAGCTGGGGCTGTGAACCACCATGAGCACTGCCTCAGTGTGCACCTGTAGATGTGGGTGTTTCCAGCAAGGCTTCCCCCTCCAACCTCCTTCTGCTTCACGCCATTCACACCGTCCTCTGGTTTCATCCCCAGGAACAAGGATATGGTGTCTCCAACCCAGATCTGCCCCCCTGAGTCCAGACATGTACATGCAACTTCCTAGCGGCCATATAGTTCCCCCAAGGCCAAGACCAGGCAGCCCTCCTCCTCCACCAGCCTCACAGATACACATTCTTCCCTCACTGCCCACACCAAATAGGGCCAGAGGGCTGGGCTTCTGAATATCTCCTCTCTGTTCCTCCTGGGCCACTCTGTGCCAGGATGCAGGCCAGGCCCTCTCCATCACTCACCCCTGCAGGAGTCCTTCCCCTTCCAGTCTGCCCGCATCTTCTCCACTGCCAGCTGCCGTGGAGCACACACCCTGAGCTTGCCTCTCCTTTGCTCAGTGGCCTTGGAAGAGGCCTGTCACCCTATCCCTGGCGTGGCAGAGCCAAGCACGGCCTGGCTCCCAAAGACCTTTCAGTCTCCCTGTTTGAAATCCCAGGTGCACTCCTGTCTGCCATCTACTTAAACAAACATCCTTCCACTGGGAGAATCCTGTCTGACTCTCAAGGAAGATCCAACTAAAATGTCATCCACTCCATGAAGCCTCTTTCCCTACCCCCGTCAGAATGAGCCCCTTTCCTCTCCGTGTTCCTCCAGCATCATATTTGTAACAATAACGATGACAACCACCACTACCACTTACTACGTCCAAGGCACTGTTCTGAGTCTTTACACCGAGTACTTCGTTTAGCCCTCACAGCTCTATGAGGTAGGTGCTGTTAGTGTTCCATCTTGCACTGAGGCCCAGAGAGGCGGGGTGCCTTGCCTGCTATCACGCAGTTGTGCTGCCTGAAAGTTGCATTGACTGCACCACATTAGAGTTAAGTTTGTCTCTGTCCCACTGAGGGCTGAGGTCATGTCTCTTTCATCTTCATGTCCCCTAAAATACCACATGCTGTGCCTGGCCATGCTTGTTGCAAGAACAGGAGTGAGCAGAGAAGAAAAGGTGTTCCTCCAGCCTGTGAGATAGATATCCTGGGCTGACCTGGGCTCTGGGGGAAAGGGCAGGGAGGGAGCTGCCCCCGTGTTTCCTGCCCTAGGGGGCCCCAGGTTGGAAGGGAAGTGCCTGCTGGCCCAGGCCAGTCTGGCCTCAGTGGTTGTGAGGATCGGCCATGAGCTTGTGTGTGCAGGTGTGTGCGTGTGCACATGCATATGGGTTTGGGCACAGGAGCCTAGTCACACCGCAGAGCCTGGTGGTCACTGCAGCCTCTTCCCCCAGGGCATCGTCCATGCTTACCAAAGCGGGGACATCGTCCTTAGCAACACCACCAGCATGGGACGCTGGGAGATCATGGGCTCTTTCTTCTTTTCCGTGTCCACCATCACCACCATTGGTAAGAGCAGGATGGGGCCAGGTGGGCGGGGCTGGGGAGGGTGGCCTCCCCCTCAGGGACAGTGGACCAGTGCCTTTTGGGGGGGGGTTGTGAGGTTACCAGGGCCTCAGGACTCCGAGAGAGGTGGTGCCTGCAGTGCGGGCACCATCTGGGAATAGAGTCCCAGGCCCACAGCAGATCTGCCGTATCAGGTTATGCATTTCACCAGGGTCCTCCCTTTCTGTGCAAGGTCCGGGGAAGAAGCATGGACAGTTCCCTGGGGTTCTGCCTCCCACAACCTCTCGGGAAGCAGAGGGTCTCCCGTGCAGGAGTAAAGCTGCTCTGGGTGCTGTACGTGCCCTGGTCTCCTCGGCCAAACCCACCCAACACTGACCCCAGGAGTAATTGGAGGTGGGACATGGGTGAGGCTTGTGAGGTGAGGAAGGGGGGAGAGAACCCCCCCAAACAGCCTTTCCACCTGACCTGTTCTCAGCCTTTAGGGAGAAGTGGCCATTCCTGGAGGCCGCTCCTCAGCTCACGAAGGCACCACCTCACCCCACCACTATCCCCTCCAAGCCCCTTTCTTCCCTCACACCCAGGACACCTGGGCCAGATCAGCCCGCCCCACCACCCCCATTTCTCTAGCCCTGCCCTCACGAGAGCAGAGGTGGAGCTTCTCTTGGGAGGGCACCTGAGGGCTTTTGTGAGGGGAAGGTGAAGAGCAGCCTTAGGTACCCCAGCTCTAGACCCAGGAAATAAGTCAAATGGCTCCATCCCCCTGCCCTGGCCCTGCATGACACAAGGATGACCACCAGGTGGCAGGCTGATACCGCCTGTGTCTCAGGCTACCTCCACCAGCTCTGCCTAGCCAGGCTCCTCTCCCCAGGAAAGCAGCACCCCGTGCTCTGTACTCCCAGAGAGGAGCCGGGCAGGAGCACCCAGGGGACTCTCCATCTAGTTTTAAATCAGCCAAACTTTTGACCTAGTTTGAGACCAGCCTCTGGGAAGCAGGTCTCAGGGCTACAAAGGAGCTTGGACAGTGCTCCAACTTGAGGCAAGCATTCCTGGAAGGCGCCTCACACTCCACGGACCCTGTGCCCTGGAAGGACCGGCCAGGATGGTATCTATTCATCTCTATACCCCCAGGATCTAGTACAAGGTCCAGCATTCAGTGGGACTCAACAAACGCTGATAGGCTAATGAGTCCCCCAAATACCCGTTCCGCCAGCATGTATTGAGTTCCAGGGTGACAGGATGTCATGCACGGTCACATGTGTAGGGATCTTAGGTCTCTGAACCCCACACTGACTACACCATCTGCCCCAGGCCTATGGCTTTGGCCCCCTGAATTCAGAATTCCACAGGATGTCTCTTCCCGACTCTATAGGGCTTAGCCTGGTCTATTTCCCTTCCCCTCCTCTCTGCTTTGTTCTGCTGGCTGAGGGGAAGGAGGGCGGATAAAAGGGGGCCTTGCCTCACCTCACATTTTGTCCATAGGGTACAAACTCCAAGGACAGGGTTTACCATTTTTATGCCACAGATGAGGAAACTGAGGCACAGAGAAGTGGCACGCCCCCCCCCCTCACAAGATCACATAGCTAGTAAGAAGCAGAGTTAGGATTTGAAACCTAGCTGAGGGCCGCTGGCTCTTTCCAGTACCTTCGGACCAGCACCCTGTACAGGCTGTGCTTTTGAAGCCCTGGAAGGAAACAGGGTTTGACAGGCACGTGACACTCCTGGGCCGGCAGGACAGGCCTGAGCCCTTCGTCATCTGCAAGTCCACCCACAGCCGGCTCATCTGTTCACTCATCGATCCACCCATTCATTCAATGAAAAGACTGAGTACCTCGTGTGGGCCAGACAGCTCTGGGTGCCGGAAATATAGTGGTGAGCAAGCTGGCAAGTCCCTAGGTTTGGCGGAATGACATTCTACTGTGTGGGAGCACATACCAAACTCACAGATACGTAGACAACACTTGGGTTATAAGAGGTGCTTAGAGAAAAATAAATCCAGGGAAGGGAGTTTGACGGTGATGGAAGGTGGGGGCTGCTGTAGATGGCTGGCCATTGACATAGTAACATGGAAGCAGAAACATACACAAAATAAGGGAACAAACCAGGCAGACAAGTGGGGAAAGCACCCTCCGCCAGCATGTGCAAAGGCCCGAAGAACAGTGTGGCTGGTGAGTTGGGGGAACAATAAGGAGGACCAGATGGCTGGAGAGGGTTGGAACTGAGTGTTGGTTTTGGGAAGATACAGGGGAGCCCAACCACAGAGGACCTGGTAGGGCAGGGTGTCTTAGAACCGGACTTAGCAACAGAGCTGACAGGTGGGAGAGAGACTGACATGAGAGGGGCATTAGGTGGCACTGGGGCCATGGCCACCAAGCATTCAACAGACTGAACTGATGTCCACTAGTTCTGCCGACCTGAGGGCTGACAGAGAGGATGGGAAGGAGAAAAACCCACCTTTGTCAGCCTTGGAAAGGCAAAGGCGTCTGTGGAGGCCTCCCAGATTCAGAATCTAAGTGCTGCCATCCCTCCAGTTAGAATGAAAAGACCCCCAGGGACGGAGGATGGGACCCTGGGGGACCCACAGCTGGAGGAGAAGGAGTTGGTGAGAAGGCAGACAGACAGGGTCCCCGAGACATTTACCTCTTCCCAATGCCAGTAGCAAAGAGACTTCTCTCCTCTTAAGGAGGGACCCATAAAGGCCAGGAAGGAAAAATAGAGGGGGCTCCGGACGAGGCCTCTGAAGCCCTCGGACCAGAGCTGATTCAGGGGAGTTCAATCATCCATCCACTCATTCCCACGGCAAACAGCTGCTTAGCGCTTTCTGTGTGCTGGATGCTCAAGAGCTCACATTCTCATCTGCAGGACACCTCATGGCCCCCTTCATTCCTGTACCACACTGTGAGGTCTCCATTTTACAGATGAAGAAACAGAATCTGAAGGGGCAGAGCTGGGATTCAAACCCCGGAAGGGACTCTGCCTCCCAAACCACCCTCTGTACTAGCACATGCTCTGGCCTCTCTCGGGACCGGATCCCCTGAGAACTCTTAGTGAGGCGGATGAGTAAACCGCCAGTTTCAATACAGTGGGAGTTAAGTGTGGAGTCAGGGGTGGGGACTTTAAGTGGTGACACGGGGCAGGGTGCCAGGGATCCTTCCCAAACCCCCCAGGAGTTCTGTTGTCTATTTAATATTTATACATTCATTCCTGTACTTTCCATTCATTCATTCAGTGTTGTACTCATGTGACGCATGTATGGCGAGCTCCTAGGGAGCGTCAGTCCTGTGCCGGTTGTTGCGAATATAAAGATGACTAAGGCCCAGGCCCTGCTCTTCAGGGGCTCCCAGCCCTCAGGGGCGGCAGGCAGGGAAACAAATCATTCTCCCACAGGGGTAGGTTACCCGCAAAGCCAAGCAGAGTGTTGGTAGAGCCACTTCTCCACCAGGGGCCAGGACTTGACTTGCTGGGCCATTTACAGGTGGGCAGAGAGGGAAAGAAGCATTCTTTTAGTGGGGGGAATATCGTGTTCAAAGGCCATGAGGGCATCTGGGGGTTCAGCAGGGCAGGAGTGTAGCCAGAACTGGACCAGTGATGGGCTGGGCGAAAGTTTGGACTTTCCACAGCAGATGTGAGCGATCATAAAGCATAATAACTTGGGGGATGGTATAATCAGTTTCACATTTTAGAAAGACAAGACAATAGTGACCAAGAAGTGGAGAGACAGGGGTGGAGGGGAATGGAAGAGGAAGGAATGTCCAGAATGATGGACTCCTTTTAGGTACACCTCCCCCTCCCCGAGCCTCCCCCCTCCCTTATCCTCAGGACAGAAGCCCAACCTCCACCTCCCCCAGGTTACCTATGGTCCATCCTCTGACCCTCACTCCCGAGGGGTTTGGGAAGGATCCCAGGTGTGTTAGGACCATCTGGAAATCAGATTATCAGGACAGAATCAGGTGTGTAAGAGATGGAGGGGGGGCACCTTTGAAGCATAGAGTAGGAGCAGGAGAGATGGCAAGAGCCTCGGCTGCAAAGTGGGTCTGATATCTGTGAATGGAGAGAGAGGAAGCGGGGCCCTGGGTGGGGATGAGCTTGGATGCGGTGAGGCTCTGAGAAAGGCCTGGCCAGGCAATGGGAGTCCCCCAGCAAGATGACTGGTTAGAGGAGTCCTTCATCGGGCAGGGGCAGCCTGCCTTTGGTGCTGGGAGCCACCTGGGCCCAGCAGCTTGCGTCCCAGAGGGGCGGGGGCAGTGGGCTCCATGGGGTCCTGTGCCCCTGTCTTACATTCCTTCGCCCACCAGAGAGGCAGGAAGTGAAGAGAGGAAAGACGGACTCACACTTTGTGGGTTGGAGCTCACACACACCGCTGAGCCTCCAATCTGTGGAACATGGGGCGTCAACCCACCTGGAAGGAGGGAATGGATGTACTGGCGCCCCGCACAGCGCCTGCACAGGACAGGAAGGCCTCAACCAACACTAACTGCCACGTCGGAAGTGGATTAGGAATGGGGCCCCCAGTGAAGGAAAGATCCTCTGAAGTGCCTTGTCTCCCCTCAGGCTACGGCAACCTGAGCCCCCACACAATGGCCGCCCGCCTCTTCTGCATCTTCTTTGCTCTGGTGGGAATCCCACTCAACCTCGTGGTGCTCAATCGCCTGGGGCACCTCATGGAACAGGGAGTGCGCCGCTGGGCCCACAGGCTGGGCGGCACCTGGCAGGTGAGGGGCAAGGGAGCAGAGCAGGGGAGGGGCGCTTGTGGAGTGAGGGGGCACCGCGGGGAGTCCTGGCCGATGAGGGCGAGGGCAGTCACTGTGCCCCCGGAGAGTGTCTGGTGGGAAAGGAGCCGTGGTGGGAATGGGGGCCTGGGGTCAATGCAGGGACAGGAGGACTATTTCTAGGTATCAGAGTTACTGGTGGGGACCTGGTGGGATTGGGGGGTCACTGCCTAGAAGGGGTGTTTAGTAATAAAAGAGCATCACTGGGGGAGACGTGGTGGGACCTGGTAGTTAGGAAGGGCACAAGGCGCCAAGGCCTTGGCTGGGAACCCGGAGACACAGCCAGGTGCAGAGGCCCCAGGCAGCCCAGGGCCCCCATGCTGTCCGCTCCCTGCCCCTGCACTGACAGGCTACACGCGGGCTGAGCGCTGTGTGCACCCCCAGGACCCAGCCAAGGCCCGCTGGCTGGCAGGCTCCGGCGCCCTCCTCTTGGGCCTCCCGCTCTTCCTGCTGCTGCCCCCGCTGCTCTTCTCCTACATGGAGGGCTGGAGCTACGTGGAGGGCTTCTACTTCGCCTTCATCACCCTCAGCACCGTGGGCTTCGGGGACTACGTGATTGGTGAGAGCCCCTGGCGGCGAGCGGGAGGGGTGGCTGGGGATTCCGCGGCCTGGCCCTCCACTCGTCTGCCCCTTTGGCCATGTCGTCGGGACACCCGCTCATTCCAGGCCCAGTGGGGGCTTGATGCCCAAAGACCAGAAGACAGGGTCAGCCCACCTTTGTCGTGTGAGCAGGCTAAGGTTGTTCAGCAAAAGTGACAGCTGGAGTCTGAGGCAGAGCTTCAGGCTGTAAGTCGAACTCCTGGCCATCTTGACAAGCGCCGGGAACGCCTCGCACGTCCACGGGTCAACTTCCATTCTTGGAGCTCACCAGAGAAGGGGAGTCCCTGACCCCCTCCCCAGTCTGTCCTCGTCCCAGGGTCTCTCCTCCCCACCTCACGCTGCCCCATTAAACACCAAGCCTCCTACTGCCCCTGGGCTGCGCCCACGAGGATCAGGCTGGAGAGCCCAGGAGACTAAGGAAACCACTCCCCAGCCCCTGCACTGGGAAACAATTGGCAACCGCACTCTGGGTGCCAGGAAGAATGGGCTGCATGGCCCTAAGGGCCAAAATCCCAAAGGTGGGGTTTAATCTGTGATTTAACCCCTCTGGGCAAGACTAGGGCCCTAGAAATCCTTGCATAATAAAGCTGAGGCACATGCCCAGCAGGTGGCAGTAGAGGACACTCTGTGGGGGTGGGAGGGAGGGGTGGCTGGACCCAGCAGCTCAGCCTCAGGAGCTGAAGGTCCACTGTATGAGCAGTGGCCACTACCACCACCACCACACTGGGCTCAAGGAGCTCTGTGCATTTGTTTGGACCCCTGGTCTTAAACTAGGGAGGCAGCCCTGCCCACCTTCACTCCTTCGGAGACAGAACCAGCCTGGAATATGGGTATGTGGTTTTATCCAAGTAACGAAGAGCTAGCTCATCAGGAAACCTAGAGTCACGGGTGTCACCCCACTCCACTAAGGAGGAAGCTGAAGCTCAGAGAGGCCAAGCCACTTGCCTGAGATTGCACAGCTAGTGAGATCTCAATTCTCACCTGTTTGATTCCAAAACTCATACTGTCTCCAGACCCCTCCACACACTCCCTCTTGGGGCCTCACTCAGTGCTCCTGACTGTAAAATGAGGTGCCTGGGAGAGGCGATGGCTAAGATGTCCTCAGTGCCTTCTAGCCTGTGTGCAAGGTCCCCTTCTCTGAAACTCTCCTTCTGCAGGAAGAAGGGTCTGGTGTCAGGTGCCTTATGCTACCGCTTCCTGACATCCTTCATCCTGGGAGGGAGCCTCACTCTGGCAGGAAGTCCTGGAGACGTCTTCTTCCAGCTGGGTCATGTTTCCCCTGCTACCCTCAGGGTGGAGAGGTGTGTCTTAGGAGAGCTGAGGCCAGCAGCGCCAGGGGCTCCGCCTGCCGTGGCAGCGCACAGGATGATTCTGGGATCTGAATTCTCCTCTCTGTTCCCACTGCCGTTCCCCTAGTCCAGGCGGGGCAGCTTCACCTGGCTGGTTGTGTCCCACTGACACAGAGGACAATGAGGATGACACCGTGGGTGGGTACAGTCTCCATCTTGTCCCCCCTTGGCTCTTACGGTCTCTAAAAATGACAAGTGCTATCAAGTCACCTGCCCAGCTCCTCTGAGAGTCTTCCGTTTTTCCCAGAGTCTTAGGACGGAGTACAAAATCCATGACGAGGCCTGTGGGAATTTCTGCATGACCAGGTCCCGCCTCCCTCTCCACTCTGAGCCCCCTTCCTCCCATGACACACTTGGGCCTTCCCAAAATGCTCTTCTGACCAGCGGGTCCTGCAGCACCCTTCCCCCTTCCCCCGCCCCCAGGGTTCAGAGCATGAAACTCAGGATTTGTCCCCGGTGTTAGTCCTAGAAGGCCTGGTTCTCTGAGAGAGCCCAGTGCATGGGGAGGGCAAAAAAGTGGGAACGGGACCCCAGCCAGGAGTCACCGGGGCTCCCAAAGTCTGGTCTTTGTGGGAAAACCAATGCGGAGTTGAGGGGAGTCTCTGTGAGGGTGTGTGAGGCCCCATAGCCCCTGAGGCAGGGAAGGGGGGGGGGCCCTCTCCAGACATGGGCACCCTGGGGATGGGAGGAAGGGCCTCTGCTGCCATCCAGGGAGGGGCAGGGCGGATCGGGGCCTCTGCTATCCTACGAGCCACGCCTGGGGAGTGGCCAGGCAGGGGCACGGGGCACAGACCTGACAGAGCCCCCTTCCACCAAACACCCTGACTCAGGCAGCCTGGCCCAAACCCACGAGAGCCCGTTCAAAGTCCAGAGGGGCAGCAGGCAGAGCTGCCCCCTTTGCTACCTCTTCAGAGATTTGCTACTCACTCTGATTCCTCCTGCAGCCATTTCAGTGGCAAGTGACCACACCGAGAGCCCTTGACTGCTTCATTTACGAGGAGATAGTGAGGCCCCGAGAGGCGGAAAAGTTCATTAAGGTCATAGAGCAGACAAGCCTAGGGCAGGTTTAGGAGAGACCCCCCAAGTCAGGGCTCCTTATATGCATGTGTTCCAGAATCTTCCACAGCTGAGAGGGGGCAAACCCCACTCTCTATGTCTCTCAGCCTCCCCTGTCCTCCAGGTACAGGGTCAACCCCCTTTCTTGGATGGGAATGCCAGGGTCCACCACTGGACTGTGGGTGTCCATTGTCCCTGAGTCAGCAGCCTCAGGGGTGGTGTCCCAACAGACAGCTGCTCCTCTTTGCCCAGAGGCAGTGGCAGGACCAGTCTCCAGGTCCCAGCCACCGGCTCCTCCCTGGACCTGGAGGCCCCACAATTGCATTTGCAACTCAGTTGAGCGCCTTGCCAGCTGCCAGGTCTCCTGCCACTTGTGATTTCAGCTAAAAAAATAAAATGAACGTGGAGAGGAACACCTTCTCCCCTCCGCTGCCAGGAGCGAGCTGAGCCAGCGGGTGGCAGGGGCGGTGAGCTGACGCAGTGCTGATCGCATTTGGGACTGCCAGCGGAATCGTCGCCCCCTAACCCAATCAGCCTAATCCAATGCTGGCTCCTGCCGGTGGTGAGGTCAGTCGTGGGCTGTGGGCTCCTCCCTGAGCTGGGACCCAGGCGAGGGTCCTGGCCGTGGGAGGACAGGCCGAGAGGTTGTCTTGGGGCCATTGGGACAGGGTTGGGGGTGGACAGACGGCTGGTACAGGGAGCTAAGAGAGAAAGGATGTCAGGAAGTAGGAGCACAGCTCTTCCTCTGAGCGATCCCAGGCTAATGAAGGAAGCAAGACGGCCCCCAGGAAACAGACAGGGGAGAACTCCGTTATGAAGCAGGCCCTCGACATGAGGATCTGAACCCCACAGCACCCCCTTTGTGCCCTCCCTCAACGATTCCTCATCCAGTCCTGACTGCGCCCAGTCCTGGGCACCAGTGTGGGGACCAATGGCGAGGGCAACGATCGCCCACCCACAGCAAACAGCACGCCATGCTGTGTTGCAGGCACCACTCTGAGCACTTCGGACCGTGGACCTGTAGGATAGTCACAACAGTCTTAGAAGGAGGACGCCTTCTAGATGAGGAAGCTGAGGCCCACTCACCCAGCGAAAGCGCATGCACTGTGAGAACTTTGAACCGAGGGTCTCAGTCTAGTCACTGGGGAGTGACGGCTGAACTGACACCTGGGGGATGAGGGAGATAACCAGGCCAAGAGGAATTAGAAATGAAGAACATTCTGAGCTTAGGGGACAGCAAGTGCAAAGGCCCTGGGGCAGGAAAGATGATAGATGAAGCAAAGGGAAAAAGACCAGAGTAACTGGAGCCCAACACTCAAAGGGAGAAGTGTGTAAGTTGAGGCTGGAGAAGTAAACAGGAGCCCTGGGATAAGAATTTAGGGCTTAATCATAAAAACCAAGGATAAGAAATTATTTTCTCTTTTTCACAGGTGAGGGACAGTCAGACAGATGGTCACTCAGATAGTGAGAACTGAGGCAGGCTACAAACTCCAGCAGCTCCACCTGTTCTTCCTGAGGCTCCTAGCATACCGCCTCCCTTCAGATGAGGAGAACCACACACAGAGAGAGGCAAAAAGGAGATCAGGCATCAGAACAGCTTGCTGGGCCCACGCCCAGGGTTTCCGATTCAGGAGGTGTGGAGTGAGGCCCAACCATTTGCATTTCGAACAAACTCTGAGGTGGTGCTGGCGCTGCTGGCCTGGAACCCCATGTTAGAACACAGAGCACCTTAGACAAAGAGGAAACTTTGCTTCCGAACCCAAGCTGCCAATCCAGGGAGGCTTCCTGGAGTCTTGTGGACCTGACCACCAGGCCAGCAATCTCAGACCAGTTTGGACTTCCCATATTCTGCTCATGGTGTCACACTGTGTCTGTCCATTTCTGTTGTGGAGCCATGGCCCTGACTTTCCCAGGACTTCATCCTCTGACCTTGCCTCTCCTCTAGGGATGGACCCCTCCCGGAGGTACCCGCTGTGGTACAAGAACACAGTGTCCCTCTGGATCCTCTTTGGGATGGCATGGCTGGCCTTGATCATCCAACTGCTCCTCTCCCTGATGGAGACCCCAGGAAGATCGTGTTCCTGCTGTCACCACAGCTGCAAGGGGGACTCCAAGCCCCGAGGCTGGAGGCAGGACCCAGATGACGAGGCAGAGCCCCACTCCCCACGACCCGGCTGCTATCGGGAGAGGCCTGTGGAAACCACGCAGCATCTGGAACCCCCTACCCAGGTCTTGTGCTGCGGAAAGCACAGCTAGTTCTACTCCAGTATTTGTTCCACCTTCTTCCTCGGTAACAAGACTCCTTATTTTAGTCTTGCACATGACCACCCAGACTAAAGACTACGTTTTTTTGTCTTCTCTTAAGGTTAAGGGCAGCTATATGATTAGATTCTGCCCAATAGGATGCATAAAGGAGTATCCTGTGTGATACATGGATGTGTTTTTCAGTTCAGGGCAGTGTGTGCTTTTCTTCCCCACTCCCTTTTTTCAGCTGACTACAATGCTGTTTTGGTGGCTGGAGCTCCAGCAGCCATGTTGCACCGTGAGGTAGAGGTCATATTTGTTGTGGGTGGCACAGTAAAATAGGAAGAGCCTGGATTTCTAATGGTCACAGAGACACCATAACAAACCTGGACTAAATACTGCCAGACTTCACTGATGTGAGAGAGAAATAAATGTAAATCTTATTTAAAACACTATTATTTGAGTTTTTCTGACACAACCAAAACTAAGTCTAATTGACATACACATACCCGGAGACAAAGGCACACACAGAGAAACCACTTCTTCCCCAGGTGAGTTTTCCCAGGGCTGGTGGAGGGAACTGATTGAAGGCTGGAGTGTGCCCCCCACCCACACCACCAGAGACCCTCAGGCAAGCCCACTAAAGACTTGTGAGAACTTGCACCGCTGCTACAGCCAGCGGGTGGCTGGTCGGAGTTTGGATGCTGATTCCGTGCTCTGTCATTCACTCACACCACGGAAAAGCCAGGGGCAGGCCAGTGGGTTCCTCCTGCCTCATCCTGCCCCACTGCATATGAAGGCTCCGGCCACAGTTTGGGAAGCCAGGTAGGGTTTGCAGAGCATCTCACCCTGAGCATTTCTATCTCTCGCTCAGGGTTGCTACTAATCAGGACATAATGGTGTGGTCCTCACCATACCTGGGTACCCAAGCCCAACCAGGAGCCCCTGACAGTATCAACCAACACCTGATGGTCACCTGGGGCAGCTAGATTCTTGGCCCCAGTAGATACCTGTGATTCCACTCCTGTCCACCATCCTACAGACAGCATCACAGGGACCCTGGGGACACATGTTGCACCTCCTTGTGGACAAACCCGTTAGCATCAGGGCCCTCCGGGAACTGGGTCAGGAGTAGCCTTCTGACCAAAGAAAAAGGAAGAGCTGTTACATCATGAGGCTTGCACCATTTGGCCTGGGCCTACGTGGGACCAAGGCTAGACCCAGGGGCAAACACCAGTGAGTAAACAAGGCCTGTGCCCATTGCCTAAGGCCCACAGCCTGAGCAGAGGTAAAGGGAGGTGAAGAAGAGACTGCTGAAGGTATGGAAGTGGCATCCTCTGTACTTACACTCCAGAATGAGTACCAAGCAATTAAAAGCCGAGAGAGAGAGAGGTCAGAGCACTGAGTTGGCCTTTGTGGTCTCAACTCACCTTGAACCCTTTCTCATGCCTGGCCTCTCTAGAGAGATTCCTTGTCCCCCATCAAACCCTTTACCCCATGCACACTCTTACTCCTGTTCAGAGATAAGCAACCTGTGGTGTTGGGAGTGGAGCAGAGGAAAGCTTCTGATTGGCCAGTTCCTTACAGATGTCACCTCCACAGCCAATGAGAAGAGTCACTGGCATTGCTTTACAAATACTGAAGAGAGAGGGGTTGTAGAGAGAGGTGTAAGAAACCGGGTTTGGAGTCATGTGGAGAGGTCTGAGTCTGGGGAAGGCACCAGAAAACAGAATCAGGCCACTGGACAGAAATCATAGAATAAAATGGGCAGTGAGAGCTTTTCCTCATAGGCAAGAGGGAGAGGGAGGGGAGGTGATGATGACTTGATAAGGGCAGTCTGAAAAAGTAGTCCTCCGGTGTGCCAACAAGCACCAAAGTCATTCATTCATTCACAAAGCCTTGGTCAGGCCACCAAGCCTTAGGAGAAAGTAAAGGGGTCCGCTCAGAGCAGTAGAGTGTGGCTGATAAGGGTGTGAAATTTGCAGCCAACCTGCTGGTTCACCATTTCTGTGACCCTGTGCAAGTCACTTAAGGTCTCTGCATCAGTTTTCTCCTTCCAAAACGGAGATAGGAGCAGGGCTGCTCTCCCAGAACTAAATGGGCCCGCATGTAAAGTACCAGAGACATGTGCACCAACCCAGAAAGAGCAATAGTGAGCATTTTGGCTGCTGGCAACTCACAGCAGACCCAAAGGGCAAGGCAGGAGGCAGACGATGTGATGTAGCAAGCGGTGTCTCAGCTGACCCCTCCTGGGGCTCGGACCAGCAGACTGGGCTGAGCAAGCAGTGACGTGGGACTGGAGGGAGGGTCTGGACAGGCACAAGTCACAGGGGAGCCTCCTGGCGGAGACCAGGAGGTGCAGGCCGAGTTGGCAGATGCTGGGCCACTGCTGTTCCCGTGACACCGGGGGACAGGCAGACCCCACACGCCAGCGGCCTTCCCTGCTGGACAGGCTGCCCAGCTCCGTGGCTTCCGCACAGCCAGGGCAAAATCAGGCTGTGTCATATTTTGGTCCCCTTTAAAACAGTGGCATCTTCTATCGTCATCATTGTCATTGTT